>NW_020884872.1:24948788-25135183 GCF_003945725.1 Corapipo altera
CCCTCCCCTCCTCTCCCTTCCCCTCTCTTTCTTTTTTGTTTGTTTGTTTTTGTTTGGTTTGGTTTGTTTTTGTTGGGGGGTGAGGAAGAGAAGTTGTACATGTGGGTTTTGTTGACAAACTTCACTTCTTCAATTAATCTGCAGAGCTAGCACTGCTTGCCTTTCTTCCATACAAATTCTGATCTGAGGTTATACGTACATGAGTCCTGTGGTCATGTCTCTTAGTGAGCAGAGCCCACCCAGATAACCAACCATGGGACCTGGGACTTAGTGCTTAGTTGACATGGTGCTGTTTGGTCAATGGATGGACTCAATGATATTGGAAGTCTTTTGCAACCATAAAGATTCTGTGATCCTGTCATCCTAACCCAAAGTTAATTTTCCTGAGGAATTAATTCTGAAGTTAATGCTGTTACTTCCCCTCTAAATGCTCCTCTCTACAGGTGCCAGCACCAGCAGGTCCTGGTACTGCAGCTCTGAGAAAAGCCATCTGGAAATCATGGACAAATTACTTGCACATTGTTTTGGTGACCCTATCTGAGCACCACCATTTATATCCACCTCCTCTCATCTACCTGTTCCTTTTCTTTGTTTCTGAGTCTATTTCTTGCTGTCAAGGAATCTGAAGACTTGGAACTAGGGCCTGAATCATCAGAAAATGGCACACACTGTGTTACTGTCCTTCTCCAGTGTGAGGCTGAATGGCTCTGTGGTTTCCTATATAAAAAGTGTCTTTTGTGAGATTGTCTCTTTGTTTAAACAAAAAGGGAGAAAGGGAGAGAATGAAATATACTATGGAATACCCAAGCAGATGCTTGGCATTATATTAACACATGTATTATGGCGTATCATGTAATGGTACACTGTGGGGAATAGTAATGAATAGTTTGGAGCACAATAATGTGCATTGTTGATGTTTGTTAAAATAAAGATATTCAATTTATAATAAAAGGGATTAAAAGCTTAATTCATGACTATGTTAATATTTGTCTGTAAGTACACAGATAAATGGTAACGTACCTTATCACATTAAACACCTGCACGTACAAGTTCCCCTGCTGAGATCTCCATGGGATTGTATGTTTTACAGAGCTTAAACTTTCATTTCCCAAAATAATGATATCATTCATTTACAGATATAGATAGGCTCTTCTTACTCAAACTCCATCCTGAAATGAGAATTGTTACTTCAACTACAAAAATGTGGGATTAATTACCACAGTGATTGCCTGCTGCATCATCTGATGGTATTTGTATATAGAATTTATATATTTTGCAACAATCTGATTGCCTGACGGAAGTGAATTAACACTTTCTAAAATATACTGCTGTTAGAGGTAAATGATACATCCAACACAGATGTGATGAGCCAGGCGGTGGTGGCAAGCGGATCTCAACACAGATCTCCCAGTGTCTTCCCTGTATTTCCCACATGCCATCCTCTGTGACCAACAGAAAAGAATGTGTGTTTGCAAAGAAAATGCATAATTAAGGAGGGTGATTGATGTCTGAAGTATTTCATTGTTTAGCTCTGCTGTGCAAGTGTTTACAGGCATACTGGATGCCTGGTGCAATCTCAGTGTATGTACTTGGAAGGATCCAAAGGACAAAATGTCAGCTGAAGCAACCACCATATTTCTCTCCATGAAGAACATAATCCAAAATAAAGTGGTGATAATTCAGGCTCTCTTTGCTTGCCAGCTTTTCTAAGAGTAGGAACAGAAAAGGTAAACCAGTACAGCAGTAGGACAGGAGGGCATGGTCTTAAGCTGCACCAGTAAAGGTTTAGGTTGAATATTAGGAAAAAATTTTTTACAGAGAGAATTCAGACATTGGAATGGGCTGCCCAGGGAGGTGGTGGATTCACCGTCCCTGGAGGTTTTTAAGATGAGATTGAACGTAGCACTTAGTGCCATGGTCTAGTAACCACAACGGTGTTGGATCAAGGGTTGTACTTGATGATCTCAGAGGTCTTTTCCAACCTGGTCGATTCTGTGATCATGTAAGCACCGAACACAATCACAGCTGCTCATGAAGTAAGCATTTTATTTAAAGGTTTGTTATGAAAGGTGTTTTCCAGGCACTTTCAGGTTTATGGTTGTATCACGTAGTCAGAATTTCCTGGCTATCACATACACAGCAAACCTGCATAAAACTCTTAACTTTACTATCTTGTTCTTTACTCAGGCAGGTCTCACAGGTAGTACGTATCTTCTAATCCTCCCTTCGCTGTCAGTTCTGCAGAGCCACACACAGTTGTTTGAGCTTGTCCTACCAGGCAAACTATTTAACACATTTTCTATTGACTAACAGTTTAATAGCAACATAGAGCTTAATTAATTGACTATCCCTTTTAGTACCTCATATTCTTTTCATTCTGCAAGTATATTCTCAAAGAAAAGGAAGATTTTGTATTTTAAATGGGTTTTTTAGCCTGCAGTTTGATTGTTGGATGCTGAAGCACAATGGAGAGATTATGGCACTCTTGGCTGTGTCATAATGCATTTGTCTAGTACATAGCTGCAGTCAGAGTCCCTGATCTGCTGTGTTTTTTGTGTGTGTTTTTTGTGTGTGTATGTGTGTGCACGGCTTGTGTGAAGGAATGACCACCTTATGAAACAGGAGAACCAGGGAGCCAATCATTTGAATGTCACCCTGTACCTCCTGAAGTAGCTGTTCATTTGATGAACACCTTGGATGTGTGCTGTATTGGCATTTTTAGCCACCAGCGTGCTTGTAACAAATGTGGGTAGAGCCCTCCCCAAATCTTCCTTCGCAAAGCCTAGCCACGATGATGATGGATGTGTGCAAATGCACACATTGGGAGACATTTTGCATAGCCAAGGGTGAGTGAGACACTCACCTTGGGCTGGCAGATGCTTACCTGGTAGGAGGCGGTGACTGTCTGGGACAACAGCAGGAGTCTGGAAGAGAGAAATTTGAGAGCTTAGAGTTGTGCAGTTACCTCTATTCCAGCGACTATCTCCCACCCTTGGTATCCTCCCATTAAAGAGAGGAATTAAGGAGTAGCTTAATTTAATTAAACCTGCATTCCAAGGTGTAGAGCAACTACCAAAACTCACTTTTCAACAGCTTTGTGTCCCCTGTCTTGTACCTGGAGGCCATGGTGGTGGTCCTACCCATCCTCCCTTACTCCAGACTCAGTGGTATGTTAATAAGGAGACTACCACTGCTGACACCCAGGCCTTGTAACTCACGGGGATTTTCTGTGTATCAGATTTGAAAGTTGGTTGCATTTTCCAGAGAGTTAGAAGGAACTGGAGAGGACAAGCAGGCACAGTAGCAGTACAGCCACACAAGCAGGAAAGATGAAATCTATAGGCTAATGTGGTCCAACAGATCCCCCTGCCATGGCTAGTCATAATGCTCAACCTCTTTATTTTTAATTGTCTCATGGAACACAACATTTTCATCTACTGTAAGAAGAAGTGTTCTTGTTAGGTTTCCATTTTGTATCTTAGATACATTTTGGCAAACATTTCAGCCAGACAAGTTCTAATTTTTTACATTCCTACTCCAGTTCACACTCTTCCATCTTCTTACTGTGCCTAGTTATTATAGACCTGCTCCCTGATTTGAATCATATTCTTCTGTTGGAGACCTCTCAGTGGGGTGATGCATTTGGGATCCTGTGTAAACCAGAAACTTGTTAGCAATAAATAAGAACTAAGAGACTAATAAATCTAAGTTGAGCTCTGAGCCTTGCTACTGCTGTCTTTTCACAGTCTTGAATCTGTTTGTAGATCCAGACTTTAAAAAGTGCCCATCACCCAAGAAACAATGCACTACCAAAAGACTGATATATGCTATTTCAGCAGCGCCAGTGGCTCTTTAGATGAAGTGGTACGACCCTCACATTCCCCTGCACAGAGCAGCTGACAAAGAAAGGGCCGACTGTGAGCTGTGAACTTGGGGCAAGCTGTGCTCTGTGCACCACTAGGAGAGCTGCCTGTCTCAGAGCTGGTGGGCAGCAAGACAAGACAGCACAAACTGGCAGCGAGCTGAGATGCTGGATCACCCTCATGGAAAAGAGGTGTAGTTGTGCTTCTCCTGGTCTCTGCAGAGGCTTGGCTGCTGACGCCTCCTCCAAGGGGTTATCACCGCCAGCAAAGCAGTAAAGAAATGCATTGTGTCACACAGTAATTTGAGATGGTAAAACAACATCACTTAGAGGCAACACTGTGACAAGATTTTCCCTAAACTGTGATACAGAAAGCTTTGAATGCTATGAAGAACCTCTTTGATCTGCTTGCTCCTGCATGCATGCTCCAAACATGCAGATACACTATTAATACAAAAAAATTTTATCTAACTAGGGAAACACTACTGAAAACATTTGATTTAAAACATGTTTCTTATGTATTTGAGAGATGAGACTAATAAAATACTGTTGTTACATATTAAACATATTAGATTGTCTAGTAATCTGTAGATCTGTGAAATAAATTTTATGATTTTCCCAACAGTTATATCTTCATATGACTTTACTTTTTTCCAGAAATAAAGCTGTACACATGTATTTTAAATTTTGGTTTGATTTCCTTTGCCTTTTTAAAATATATATATTTCCAAATTTTAATTTAAAATCTTTAATCAAAACCTCTCTTATTTATATGTGAAAAATAGGGAAAATTATGTTGAAGACGTTTTCAAATCATATTCATCTATTAAAAAATATGTGTTTCTGAGAATTAAAAAACTTAAAACCCTTCTTATTCACACTAATGTTTTAGATCTTTCTCTGAATGTATATTTTTAAGATAACTACTGTTGTTTGGAGGAAGATCAGTTTCTTTCTCTCCCCCCACCCCCTTATTTCTGCAGAATGACTTTCTTTTTAAACGCAGGGACTTTTGTTATGTTAATCAGTCAGGGAACATTTCCAATTCAATTTTACCTGAGCGCTGGTCAGCTAGAGTTTCCTTTGTTTGATGTCCCTTGAGTCTTCCCTTGTCTTTTAAACTGTAATTTAGTTGGAGCTGCTGTCAATTTACTCTGTCCATTACATTTGCAGTGATATTGCAGACATTGTCTTCTATTCAGTCCTAGAGAAGTTCCTTGACCTAAACAAAGTGTGCAGGGTGAAATCCTATAGAGGTTGGAAGTGCAAGCACAGAACTCTTGTTCGCCTATGTGCAATACATGCATACAAATAAAATCGTTGCTACCTACCAAGATTACTGCTATTTTGTTTTTAATCTAACAGATCCTTACACTCGAGAGAGCTACCAAATGGTAATTAATTAGGATTTTCAGAGAAGTGGACATGTCCCATACAACTGGGCAGTCAGTTTTCTCTCTGCTTTGACATGCCTCTGTAGTAAGGGGATTTTAAACCCTGCTACTTTTTAACTCCACAGAACAGACCTTAACACTGAGGTGGATTTTTTTATCATAATTGCCAGCTGTCATGGAGTTCAACAAATAGAGCAATTTTCTTGCCCTTAGTCCATATCAGCAAGTTCCTAAGGCTTCAGTGAGCCAAGTGGGAAATTGTTCCTTTGAGCAGTTGTTTTCAGTGGGACAAGAAGGGAAAAAGCCCCAGAAAGAGAGTGTTAGAGCCAATTTTAACCATTGAGCTACCTTGACTGAAGGTGATGCCATGCCTGTGACAACAGAAAGGGAAGGTATTGCTTGCATAAGCTTCCATGTGTGCCTCTGGAAGCTGTTACCTAGGACTGGAGAGCTCAAAAGTAAAACACCAGAATGCACCTTTCCTGCAGCTAAATGACAAATGACAGAGAGTAAAAACTTCCAGTTCATGGAAGAAGAGAGAGTAAGGACTTTGGGAAGCTTGACAGAGATGGAAAAAGGCAGAAGTAAGTCATACATGTCCCTCTGGGGCTCTACAGCCATTGCAAAGAAGCTGAATTGTCTTTTCTACAAATTTTCCCAGCCTGTCCAGGTTAGCTCTTGAAACACTCTGCTTTGCTGGCTTTTGGCTCACAGGCCTTGGGTGAGGAGCAGATGCTGTGTTGGCAGCTGAATACTTTAGGGCAGGTTCCTGAGAGCCCTGAGGTCTACCATATGTCAGAGACCAAACCTCATCCTCTGCCAGAGAGCTCTGGGAAGGTCTGCAATAGCATCACCAAGTGGTTTCTGTCTTTCTGAGACATTTGGAGGATGACCGATCCATCCCCAAAAGGCTACAGGTCCACATTCACTAAGAACAGGAATCTCCCATTTCAAACAACAACATTCTGGCCCGATCTTGCAATACCTGGTCAAATGCAACAATTCAACAGAGGAGTGTTGAAATTCAAAAGGTACGGTCGACTTGGCTTCTTGGAGCCAATGGAAGTTGCATTTATCTGCATTGACTCCAGAACAGAGAGAGGAGAGTCAGTTTCAGAAATGGCTCGGTGTTTCAGGATATTCTTCTGAGAATGTCTGCTTTTCCCATGTGGTTTTATATGTACGTTTGTAGGCAGCTTTTCCCCTTGAGGATAGGCTTTGAGAATGTCTTTAGGACAGACAAATAATTAAGCTGTCAATTTATTCATTTGCCACTAGTGTGAAGCTTAAAAATAGGAAGTGATCAATAGTTAATGACAGAGAGGATGGAAGAGCAGGAGCTGCCTACCTTCTGCCCACAGGCTTGACAAGGTGACTGTTCTGACAGTGTGCAGACACTTGCATGGCCCTAACCTTTGTCAGCATTGCTTGTTGTAATTAACATGGGTCTTCCCCAGCACTTTCCTTCCATCACTCACTCAGCACAAACAATTCTCAGATTGTTTTCCATTATAAATTGTATTTGGTACCCAGAATCTGAAAGGAATTTGAAAGGGTTGAGATATGGATTTCTTTTTCTGACCTGATGGGTTGGTTTTGTTTTTCCTTTCAATTATGATGGGAAATGGTCTGTGTCTTTGATTTAATTGCATTCGCTCTCAGCAACTGATACACTTATGTTCTGTACATGCTGTATATTTGAGCCATGTGTATGGATTTGCATTTCATTCTATGTAAAATCAATGAAACTTGTTTAAAAAGCCACTGCAAAATAAGAGAGCAGTTTCTGTAAACTGTGATTCTCTATGTAGGACAGCTAATGCATTGCGATGCAGAAGCTGAGCCATGGATCTCAGGGATACCCTTTAGCCAAGATGAACTGGGAGGTCCCCAGCACCCACAGCCATTGCTGCAGGGTGTCTGTGAGCTCAGGCACATCCATCAGTCGCATCCACGCCTCGATGCGACTGACATCTGCAGCTAGGAAAGCCAAATGCATAACCAGGCCTAACCTTGGTTTCATGATTGACTTCGTCTAACCCAGAGTTTAACAGTTATGTTTAAGGGAAGCTCAGATCCCAATGGTGTCTGATGTTTACTAAGGCCAGCATCAGTTTTTGCCTGTGCTTAAGGTATCCTTGAAAATTGCTTATTTTCTGGTGGCTGCATTAAACAATAGAGGCTGGTTACTTACATGGAACAATTACTTATGTGTGGAAAGTAATCAGTTCTATACCAAAGAAATTATTTATTTCTATTCCACCATTTATCTGGGCTATAAAGTGTAGTAATAAATTTACTCTCTTACAGCATAGTTTGTGATAGAAATACATGGTGGATGTATGTGGGGTTTTGACAATACAATTTAAATGTATTTTGTCTGGTATTATTTCTGTTGCTTACAAAAATATCAAGAAAGATGGTTTTTTGTCTTTCAAAGTTGACAGTACCAGCAAAATTTAAGTAGTAAGGAAAAGACTGCAACAAAATACCTATTTGTAACAAGAATAATTACAATTAAACCAGCTTTTGGTTATATCTTAAATAATACTTATTTTTTAGCTAGGTGAACTGAGAAGTACTATCAGTGCTGTTTGTGTACCAAATCCTAAATAAGGGGAAAGGGCACGTCAGAAGTTGTTGTTAACAGTGTAACATGACTGTAAAGAAACTTGTGTGAATTATGGGTTGTATGGATTATGTGGCCTATTTAAAAACACCAGAGGAAGGAAGTCACATTTTAGGTTTGTACAGAAAGAAAATCAGTTAAACTTTCTGAGAGAAAAGTCATCTCTGGTGAAACCAAAGATTTAGTGCACTTTGCAGATTTTAGCAGAATGATTTTTTTTTTTAACAATTGGAGTAATTTTTCAGAATAAAAATTATTTTTAAAAAATCTGTTGAAGTGAGTTTTTCCTTCCATTGTTATGTTTGCTAAATTTGACCTGAACTGATAACAAAGACTGTTTCAGCCATGACATCTGCTCAGCTGTCTTTGTAATTAATTTCACAAGCTTCTGCCATGCCTCAGTACCAGCCTTCCCTGGACATACATTAGGGTCATAAGTTGGGAAGAGGCAGCTATGGCAGCCCCAGAGAAACAGAGGTCAGGCTTTGATATAGGATGGCAATTGATGCCGTAAGGTCCGCCTGGTTTTTTCTTATTTTCCTAGTTTTATAAGTTTTATAAGTAGTTAAATAGTAAAGTAGATTTTAGAAGCAGCAGCCCTTATTCCCTCACCCTTTAGCACAAGTAGTTTACACATTCCTCAACTCTCTTACCCCATTCCGTGCTCCCCATATCAATTCTACCCCCGAATTCAATAGAAATGTTTAGTCTTTTGTCAAGACAAGGCCTCTGCTGTTTAGAGAACACTCGTATCGTGGCCTGAACAACAGAACACAGTCAAGAACTGAGTGACCGTGTACCCTTTGTGCTCTGAAGATGGTGAAGATGATGAAGAAGTGGCCCTAAAAGCCCACAGACCCCAGTTCCCAGGGCGTGGGCCAGGAGGTGGACCAGGGTAAAAGCAACAGGATGGACAAAACTTGGATTGGACAGATAGTATTATAAATTGTAACATTTCAGGCATCGCCGGCGTGTGCATCTTGTAACATCTATGCCTAGGCACAAATTAAACCCTTTTCTTATCTCACCCTCAATTAACTGCTCCAGAGTTTTTTTTCCTCAACATTTTAGGCATCACAATCAAGCCACCGCTGGTAAATGCGGTGGTAAATGCCACACTAGGCACTCATGGCTCAAGGAGACTAATGGCTGACTTTGCCCTTAGGTTCCTCTTATCCTCTTCTACAGCAGCTTCTTCATCCTGCCAACAGATCTTGCTTTATCATTTGTATAATTATCATATCTTAATTACGGTTATTCCTCTTCTTCTAACCTTACTGAGGTGATAGTTTCCCAAAATCGCTTTTTCTAATACCCCTTCTAGCCTCCATCTCATAGCTAGGAATGAAGCAAAGCTGGATTTAACTTCAGTGATGTGTCTAGGTGCATCCCAGAGTCCTGGTTCCTTAAGCATATAGAGATACTCTGGGTAGCATATACATATGCTGGACAGTCTACCCTCTGACTGTCTGCCAGACCTGCATTTGGAGAACATAGTGTTGGAAGAGAAGGGAAAATCCATGTTTATCAAGAAGTGGATCACAGAGCACTGAAATGCATTTGGGCCCATGAAGTCTTGCATCCCTCAAATTTTATTTAAGGGCAGCCATCAGGGGCCATTTCAGGATTTCCTTGGATGTGTTATTGCAGTTATTTTGGTGACAAATGTTTGGTTTTCAAAAAATGAAAACATTCTGGAACTCATCTGGTTTTTTATCGTCAGAATTTTTAGTGTCACTATGGCTGAATCAAAACAAGAGTCCTTCATGTATGATTTTTTTGTCACTTAACAAGAGTTTGTAAAACCTGATTCCTGTTTAACAGACCAACCAAAATGTACGAAACAGCTGAATTTCTTCCTAGTGCACATCTAAATGTATTCTCCATCAGAAAATAGCAGTTATTGAATACCTCAAGTACAATGACATCAGGGAGAAAAATGTTACTCATGCTGGCCAATGGAACATGCTGAAACACCTGTTTCATATCTTGAAACCATTTCTAAGTACTACCAAAAAAGTGAAAGCTGAAATGTCATCATTAAATCTACTTCTGCCATTCATGTCTTTGTTGGAAAAAATCCACAGAGGGAGCAGGGAGAAATAAAACATATTAAAAACACATTCATTCATTTTCCTGTATCTTAAACCTTTGAGCCGTAGAGACAAGCAGAATTCCTAGCTCCTTCCTGATTACAAGCTGGTCTCCAGGAAGGCCTAGAGTGAAACCATCACAATACTATACATAGTCTTAGAGGTGATAGTTACTTCCATGACTCTACGTTGACAAATAGTCATTAAATAACCATTCTTTTTCCCTGGAAGATGATAAGATAGCGATATTTTCAAACAATCTCACATTGCTCTATTACCTGTCTTGGACTCTATTCCTTGTAAAAAAAACGTGTCTTGTGCTTTTTTCATTGTTTCTATGTCAGTAAGTGGCTTCGAAGGAGTAAGCCTATTTTGTACTCTAGGGTACTCAAATGGCCCTTGTAGTAAATATCCACCTTTGCCTATAACTAGATGGGGTTTGGACCTCAGGTGTTCATGCTGCAGCCTGGACAAGGGAAGCCACATACTCAGGAAATCGATGCTTCGCTATTGCACGTCATCAAATTTTGGTTTGAGCGAAAATACCACTGAAAACCCAATAGTAGGAAAAAAAAATGATGTAAGGGGCTCTGAGGCACCTGTAGGTAGCAATGAAGCAGGGACAGACATGCAGCGCTGTGGAGCCACCTGGTACCTCAACCTATATTAAAATAGTAAGGTATGGTCTGAGATGCTTTATTTGAACACAAAGCCTGGTACAACTGCACTGAATATACAGAAGTTACTTTTTCTTAGGGCACATCATCTTATCCCTAGTTCAGAAAGAACTAACACACTGTGTTATCTGCAAAATGTATTTCAAATAATCTATCCTGGTTATTAAAAGCTGTCCATGTGAATTGTGTTTTGTTCCTAGAATGGGCAATTCCTCCAAGCCATTATTCCAAGACATCCTACTCTCAACACATTTTACATGAGTAGAAAGAGAATGATTAAGCATATTTTTGTGAGTTGAGAATACGGTACTTCACTCCCAAACTGTAACAAAATATCTCACGACTTCTGTTGCTGACTGGTAAAATTATTGACTACAGTGGATTTTGTATCTATTATTTCTGTGAAGAAGAGAATGTACAGAATCTGACATTTCTGTTTCTGTATGTTCAAAGGAGTTCTGAAACACTATAGAACCACGTGTTGTACTTTGACAGGTATCAGTTGGCTAAATAACAGATTGGAATAAGGAGATGATGCACAGCTTTAAAGGGGTGAATTTGACATGACTGGAAAGGAGAGTCAACAAAAAGTTTCCATATGAGTGATGGCTTCACAGTTACAGGCTAAACCCACTGTTCTAGCAAATACCAAGAAAGATTGGTAAGTGAATTGGAAGAGAGCTTCAGAGTGGTGTCTGTGGCTGGGTTTTTTAATCTAATGTGGCGTGTGAAAGAGAACACAAGTGAATAAGTTTAAAATTAAGACCTTCCATGTGGCAGGAAGGGTAGTGATACAATGGACAAAGATAAGGTTTGAGAGGATTTTGAGTGATAGTTTTGGAGTCAATTTGGGGAGGTTTTTTGTGCAGTATTTACTGTTTACACTGTTTTCTGGTTCATTTTCATGTGGTTTTCGATGGTGCCTTTAGGTTTTGATTCTGTGCTGTCTGTAGCTACGTGCTTGCATAACTAGCTCTGTTTGCTGATAACCCCAATTTACCTCCCAAATTCTCCACTGAATCCCAAAACTCTTTCTTATTCTGCTGTTTAACTTAGATAAGAAACAATTATTGCCACCAATAGCAAAGATCGTATATGCAATTGCTATTTTCTTTCTAGGGCAGGTGGTCTCCATTTTTTTCCCTTAGAGCCAGTCCTGCTGTGGTGAAAGAGAAGGGGAAAAAATGATGAATCTTATGACCACCAAGGAAAGCATATTAAGAGCTAAATTTTCTCCTATTGTTGTCCTGTCCTATTCTAAAGTTCCACTGCTGGCTTGGCTAGCTTGCGGCAGTGCACTGTCCCATTATTGCTGTGGCAGTACAGGGCCAGGTACAACCACATGCCAGTGTACTTGAGCCAATTCCTTGTTCATAGTTGTGCAGACATCTTAGTAGCATTAACAGGACCAGCATGGCTATACTGCCTCTAGGCTGGTCCGTGATCTTGTGTTGCTAACACAGAAGAGTCATATTTTATTTTGGCTAGGTGTTTGAAATCATCACCCTTTTGACTCCATGTAATGCACTGTGGTTCCCACACAGTGCATTCCCTCCTAGTGTGTGATTTGGATTCTTTTGGGATTAAATTAAACTAGAAGAGGCATTCTTGGAGTCACCTAATGCACTCCAAACACTAATAAGCATGTTACCTCTGGGAATAGAACAGAACCAGTCTGAAATAAAAACACCTGAGGAGCGCAGACTTCAGGTTCCCTGCACCAGCTGCTTCCCCTAACAAATCTACACCTACTGGGCCCCTACTTGCTCAATAATCACAGCTTATATGATCAGCAGGGCAAGGAGCAATACGTGGGTTATTTCTGTAAAGGTGTCACTCTCACAGTGTATTTAGTAAAGTGCTAACTTGGCTGCACCAACATGTTGCAGTTCAGCTGCCTATTGTGTTTTCTATAGCTGTGTTTGGTACACAATAGATGAGCATTTTATCGTTATATGCATATGTGTATATGTTTGTACATATATATACAAACATACACAAATCTACTGTTTGGATATTTTATAACATAAGATGATGTACCAAATTTTTAATCACAGCATCCCTTTGTCATAATGCAAAACAAATTGGAGGTCAAAGTTTTTATGATAAAACATCCATCCTGGAGCTTTTTAGAGGAACCTGTTTGAAAAGGTTAAAGTAGGTAATTATCACAACCCTAATTTACAACTACTTGGCAATAAGAGTTGCTTTTCAATGAACCATTTATTCATGATCTGCTGCTTCACACTGCAGGATTCTTCTTGACTAGGTTAGAAAATGTAATTAATAAATGATAGGATTATTTATGGTTCACGGTGCCAGATTGGGAAATACAATGATATACAGAATGAGCTAAAAATTATTCTTACAAGCAACATCTTGGTTTTTAATCCATGGATTGCATTGTCACATTACTTGATATGGTGTGGTGAACTCCTGATGGTATTCATAGAATGTTACTTTGTTTGTCATCCTAGCTACTCTGAGTGACAATAAAAATGGACATGCTCCTTTGAGAACAGATTTAATGAACACTGACATACTAATCTTTTTCTAGCTGTGGTGGGGTGGCATTTGTGGTTTTGCTTAGCTTGACTATATTAGCAATTATCTCAATGCCCCAGTGGAATCTGGAAGATGGTTGTATTTCATAAATATGAAGTGGTCCTCTTCAAGAATTTATTCTAGTAATGCTAGTACACCTGATAAATACAGAAGCTTTCTCAATTTCAAGTAACAAAATTATGCTAAAATAGGATTATGTCAGCTTTAATGTCTTTATTCATGGGCAAAGTCATGTGTGACTAAAATCGAGATTTTTCCATGGCTTTCAAAACCTGTAGGATCCAGGCCCGAGAGGAAAAGCATCCCAAGTGATAAAATTTTTTTTAATTACTGTTATGAATTATTGCTTGGATAGAAAGTGTTCACAATGAGAAAAATCTTTTATACCCTTATTTATACACAGTTCTATAGAAAATCAGCATAAAATCTTAATCTGAGGGGCACTGGCTGTCTGCCATGCTTTCTACTTATAACATACTGGAGCTAATAAGTGAAAGTCTCTACTCTAGTTCTAAGTTGAAATATACTGTGGATCAATTCAGTTTCCAGTTTATTCTCAGCTTAAGTTCCTTTTAATTAGGATTGCCACCAGTGACTCAAATATGTAGTAGATACTTCCAGAAATGACCTACTAAGGGAATTAAAAAATACCTTTATGTTTTGATAATGTTTTGAATCCCACAGCTTTAGAATTTCAAATGGCTAATAACACTGGATATTTGAATAAGGGATGAAACCCAGGGGATTTACAGAATCATAGAAGGGTTGAGGTTGGAAGGCATCTCTGGAGGTCATCCAGTCCGTGCTCCCTTCTCAAGCAGGGTAAGCTACAGCAGGTTGCCCAGGATCACTTCCAGATGGGTTTTGTACATCTCCAAAGATGGATATTCCTCAGGCTCTCCGGACAACCTCTTCCAGGACAAATTAATACATATTTAATTGTTGTAACAACATTTAGTTTTAGATACGGTTAAAGTTATACTTTCTTATATGCGCATTTGCATACAGATACATATGTAAAATAATACCAGGATTTGATTTTTGTTCGTAGACTGAGATTAATTAATTACAGCATTACTGGCTTATAGTTCTAAACGCTAATTTAGTTTAACTTTGTTTCTGTGTAGGTGTGAACAAGAATCTTTGAGATGTATAGATCCATCTTATTTAAAGCCTCAGACACTGCAAGCAATAAAAAGCCTGTTTATTATGTTGCCCTAAATCTATGGTGGCCACCCTGGGCTTCTCTCTCCATGGGTCAGCAGGTCCCTGCCAGGACCCTGCTCCAACATGGGCCTCCCATGGTGTGACAGCCTCTTTCAGGCATCCACCTGCTCCTACGTGGGTCTCCTTCATGGGCTGCAGGTGAATCTCTGCATCCTCCATGGGCTGCAGGGGCGCAGCTGCCTCACCACGGTCTGCTCCATGGGCTGCAGGGGAACCTCAGCTCTGGCACTTGGAGCACTTCCTTCCCCTCCTTCCTCCCTGACCTTGGTGTTTGCATCAAAGAAAACATGGGAGGGAAAGTGTCTCGTCTAGTTTTTAAAAAAAAAAGAGATGAAGCATTTGTCTTTCTTCAGAAATCTTCTATTTCTTCCTACATTTCATAAAGAGGAAGGTGAAGATCCCATATAAAGTGTGAAGATAATTTTGCATCACAAATTGTCAAATTAATATTCTTGAGCTGACTTTGAATGACATTCAGCTGATATCTGGTCTGTGAAGAACAGGGTATTTTTTCTGTTTGGTTAAATGTACGATTCAATTGAACTTTTTTTTTCTTTGTTATTCCTTGGTGATTGACAATGGGTCAAAACCCTTAGATTTTCAACAATTTCTGCCTCAATATTGTGTACTCTTCTTCTGTGTCCTTTTCTTCCAAGGCTTTAAATCATTCTGCTCCACTCACCCATAAAGTAAAATCCCTTTATGTGCAGCTACAGGAGGTCCCTTGATACCTTTACCTTGCTTCCAGCATTTACATAAACACCTGAGAAACTTTTTTCTTTATGGCCCTATTTCCATCAGGATATTTTTCCTTTTGACTCCATTTTCTTATTTCTAATTTAGTTTGCCTCACCTCAGCTTGTCTAGTCCCCTGCGTGGCTGCGTGAGGAAGAGGTAGTCTAATGTTATTTTTAGTGGTGGATGAATAATCTTCTATTTTTAATCAGTTTTCATGTTCCATTTCAGGAGTGGGCTAATGCACCCTCTCATAAATACATGAATTCCTTCTCCCTCATCCCTGTACACATGCACCTGCATAAGTGTCAATTTAGGCAAGTCATTTGGCCTGAAATTTCAAAAGATGTTAGATGATTTAAACTAGCCTATTCTTTGGAAATTGCAGGGCTTTCATCCTTTGGTGCATTGGTGCAGCGATCAAAATCACTACTCACCTCTGAAAATTAGACCAAAAGATGCCATTTTTGAAACATAAGGAAGAATGGAACTGCTTTGCTCCAACCTGGACTTTGGGAGATGCTGAGCCTGTTGGGCTCTGATTGTTATTTCCCCAATCACATCCATGTTTACACAATAAGAAGTAGTTTGGGGCAAAGCAGATGAATGAGTGAAAGCAACCCTGCCTCCTGTACAGGAGTTGGTTGGAAGGGTGCTTTAAATTACTCATCACCACGCATGCCCAAACCCTGGAAGCTACAGCATGTGCATTGGTGGCACACAACTTTGCCTCCTATGGCTGCACTGTTGACAGAAGAAGCATTGCTTACAAGCAGCGCAAAGCTGAGGTTTTCATGAGACAGCCTATGATATGATTTTCAATCTTCCTGGATGATTAAGCATTTATTTTTCCAGTCCTCAGTAACCCAGCTCTTTTCTGCTTTCCTTTCCTTGACATTATGCAGTTCAGCTTCTTTTGATCTTGAGCATAGTCATTTCTCAAGCTGTTGTATCAGCTGCAAGTCTTTTATTCTTGCTAGGAGTATGTTGTGGCACATCATCTGCAGAGGACTCTATTCTGTAAATCCATCTTGCTATGCATATGCACAATTCCTGCCTGAGAGCAGTGTGCCATCTCTTAGCCGCATGGCATGGTAGATAACAGGACTTTGCCTCACAACCTGCCTGAGCGACAGAAGTTCAGCAGAATGAATTGGCTGTGCTTGTGTGAGCAATCTGACCATCCCAAATAGACTTGCAGTACCATGACATCATATATTGTCTCAGTCTCTCCCTCTCTTTCTCACCTAATCATCCGTAGAATGAGGACACACAATAGTGCGTTTGTGTATCACTTGGGATCAGCCACCAAGCCACCTGTGAAATATTCAGGTCAACAGAAATGGAGGTTAAGATTTGGTTCACATGCATTCTTCCTGTGTCATCAGAGATTACAGACAAAACAAACATAGGGATGCTCCATTGACATTAAATGTTCTTAGAATTGTTTTATTGTGGAAAATGAGGAGGGATTATATCTCTAAATGCAAAGCTTATTTACTCTGATTCCAAGTCATCAGAGAGGCCATTTTGATTGACATAAAACAACTTGTCTCAGTATAAACATGTCACAATATAAAACTGTCAAGTCCTAATGCTTTACAGGCATAGGAAATGTTTGGTATCAGTGGAAAAATGAGCATTTATATTTAGTATTGCTCCTAAAGCTTTTGAGTGAACTTCTGGAGTGCGTGAACATGGACACTAATTCTTTTATGTCTTTGCCTCAAGTTTATCCCTTCCCAGTCATTTTCCCCTCCATTTTTTCCTACTCTTCTGAGTCACCCGTTACCAGTTCTAGGTAGCAAGATTCCTCCTTTCAGGACTCTACTTACAAGTTACATTATGTCTGTACATCCATTTCCCACCAATCCTTTCCCTAGGTGCTACCTGTAGTCTATTTTTCAGAATACTGTCCTTGTTTACAGGAGATTCTTTTCTTTTATGATTTTCTTCAAACTATCATCATGGATTGGAATTGAGGCAACACAGAGTTAGAGCTTAGCTCAAAGTTTTCTGATTTTGTTCAGCACATAAAATATGGCAGAAAGTGTAATTCTTGGAAGAAAAGAAATTAGAAGCATTAATATGTCGAAATGACCCAATTGGATACATTTTTTTCCCAACTATGTTGTTTAGGCTAATAAATTATATTACCTCTCTCTACGAGCCCTACCATTTGAAGTGTTTGTAGATGAATGAGAGTTAGGAACAAGTAAGAAGCACCAAAGATATTTTGAAGTACTGAAGGCATCATAGCTGTAACTGCAACTTGCTGAGATAAAAAGTTAGATTGTATACTGGCAAGATATAAAGTATTTTTGAAAGAAGTGGTGGTGAGAATACAGGCAATAAAAGCAGAGAAAAATTGAATGTGATCATCCAAACACAACCACTAAGATTGGAGAAAAGTCAGAATGGAAAATTGCTATCAGATATTTCAAATTGGGGAGGGGAACACTTGGTTTTAACAAATACAGAAAAATATCAATAACAGAGGAAAGTAAATTAAAGAATTAAATTATGTAGCTCTGCCATCTACACCCTAATTAAAACAGAGATCATCTTGGATCTGCTTCTCATGACAACAAATTCTGCTTTGTTAAGAAAATGAGTGAGGTAGTGTGGTAGATTTGCCTTTTTCTATTCTAATTTCTATAAGAAATTACCCATCATATCATATCCTGCAATAAGCTATTACACATTTTCACTTGTCTTAATGTTTATGATTTCACTGTTTACAATGTGCTGTATTTGTTTTCAGTGCTTTTGAACATTTTCAGTACAGTTTTCAAGCGTGAAGAGAATAGCCTCTGTATAAGCCTCCTAGCTTGTATCTACCATTCCAGATTTTCAAAGATTCTGGAATCCACTTTCTTTATTAAAGGAAATAAATAAAAGGATTCTTTATTAAATTCTGACACAGACAGACATGTTTCACTACAGGAATAATTTACTGAAAGACTTTCAGGGAAGTTTGTTGAAATCATCACAGGTGGGGGTTGTAAACTTACCTTTTATTTAGCAAAAAAACCCTCTCAATTCCTACACAAGCACAAGGAAGAAGCAGTCTAACTAGCTGGAAATTAATTTTATTCATACCTTTAGCTCTCTTAACCCTACACACATCTTTCAAAACAATTTTTAGTCTCTCTAAATACAAACATATTGAGAGATTTGTCATAAATACTCTACTGATTATTATTACTATGAACAATCTTTTCATTGCATTACTGGTATTTGAAATGGAAAGACCAATTAGACCTGTTAACCCACCTTTTTGTCAGTAGGTTGATTGGGAATTGCTGAAGCGTAACAATTCTAAGTGGCTTTTCATGTGAATGCCAAGCTAAAATGGATATTCAGAGATGCATTAAGCATTTTTACCTGGCTCTGCATTCTTCATTTAAAGATCTACATGTTAATTTGCAGAAGTGCAACATAAACATGGCTCAGGCTACTGTGCATCCTCTTCGCAGTATTAGTACACATGTAAATGTTGAACATAAAATTGTAGGCCAAATGTGAGTAAGTACAAGGAGTAGAATTAACATGGATTACTTGGGCATAATACTTAAAGAGCGACACATCTGGCAGGTATTGTAAGACTGACTCAAGGATTTTACTACAACAGTCACAAGCAAAATTGTTGTTATTGTTATTGTTACTATTTGAATGCATTTAACAAAGGGAATTTTTTAAAAGATCAAGACAGCACTTCTTATGCTAAGCTTTATTTCAGAAAATGGCTTACCCAAGCACATAGGTATTCTGAAAATGGCAGTCAGTGAAAGATAACCATGCAAATTACCCATGGCAATGGCACTAGAGGTGGGTGGCAAAGAGGACACAAAGAAAAGAGTATGTTTCTTTTACTTTATGATGTAATCTAGTCAATAGGGAGTTGATACTGTTAGAAATGCTTTTATAAAGCAAAATACAGAGATGGATGAAAAATTATGGCAAAATACTTCTTTCTTTGGAATTTAGTGTTCTTTGGAGATCAAATCATTCCTTTGAGATGGCTGGAAACAGAGAGCAAGTGCCTGGAGAGAGTGCTGCTTCAGAGTTTTGCCACCTCCCCAACCTGAGCTTCTTAGATGTGAGGCTGGGAGACAAACTGCTAAAAAGTCTGTCCCACTACTTCTGAGATCAATTTACTTTTCATTAAGACTCACTGAAATGAATAATCATATTATGAAACAAAATAAAATCAGATTTCTGTAACAAAATCTGTTAATCAATTGGAATTATGTTTTTCCATGCAATTCTGCTTTTGTAGTTTTTTTAACAATGAAATTATACTGAAACATTAGTCTCACATAGCCTCCCTCAGTATCTCACTGATCGGGCTTCCCTGTGTCAACCTGAGAAAGGTAATAGAGTGGTACTGAATATCAGATACAGTGGTAGCAGCTGAAGCCCAGTTCAGCAACACATTTACTTGCTACTTTAAGAAAGTCCAGAGACAACTTGCCATTGTTACTAGTGTGCTATTCTTCTCTCCCTGGGGTGTAAAACACATTTCCTTGATCCTTGGATTATTCAGAGGTGATTTGCCAAAGAGATCTTTCCCTCCCTGAGGGAAGAGCCAGTCCCCTTGCTTCAGTAGAGATAAATAAAAAGAACATCATATACTAAGCTAAGTGACAGAACCAGAAGTTACAGAAATGAATTAATTTCCTTCTCTTGTACTCCTTTGGGATCTGACAGTTTCCTATGTAGGCATACAGAACATCTCAAAAGAGAACAAGTTTAATACTGACTGCTTAGCTTTCACTAAGACTTTCCAACGGCTTCAGGAAGGAATGCTATCTAGGAAAAGACATTCTTCTCTCAGTGTCATGCATGGACAAAAGCCTTAGGGACCATTTAGGCTTCCAGGATGCCCTGAATGCTGAAGACCTCAGTCTTCATGAAGGCAACAGGAAAGTCAGGATGTTGAGTCTGGGATCCTTATAGGTAATACCTTGCCAGAAGGTTGGACTGCGTCAAGTTAACCAACTTACCTGCTCTTAGCAGCTTCAGACAGTGGAAGCAGGACAACCAGAAATTAATCCCAGACCTAGAACATTAAATGTCTTCCAAGTTAAACTAAAGACATTACATTACTCAGAAGCATTAATTGCAAGGTACCTCAGCACCATGTATGTGAACAGGCATAGCTAATTGTTAATGCTTACACCCAAAAGGAAAGGATACTTACTAATTTCAAAGGCAAAACCCACTCATCCATCTCTTGACTGTAGTTTCACACAGATAACTATGTCACTGTGACCACAGTCTAGCACCTGTGCCTGGGAAGAGTCTGTAAATGTCTCTGCTGCCTTTCCCTGGGTATCAGCTCCTGCTTGCTTTTTCTGGCAGTTAAATAGGGGGAGACTTTCCAGCAAACTGTGCTAGAGATGACTATCATCTGGGGCTGGGTTTGATCAGGAAAGGTGTAGGCAGATCGGGGCAGCAACCAACTCAGCCTCTGCAGTTAAATCTCCCTGAAAGCCTCAGCTGGAGACTTTCAGCTCCCTATGTAGCTGCAAATATATCTGCATTCCAGTCTATCTGTGTTTTCTGGTTTGGGTTTTGTTTTTCTTTTTACTGTCAGGAACATGTCCATAAACAACTTTCCTTTATTTTTTTGCTTATTTCAGTTACCCAAAAAATAAAACAAAATAATATTCCAAATAAAAACCATTTTATATGCAAAATCCTTGACAAACTCCTGGTACTTTTTATATATATGTTAAGATTGCACAAGTAGATTTTTTAGGTATATTTATATGTACATACATAACACAGAACTATCATGACATACAATCTTCTGAGGGAGCAAAATCAGTCTAGCCAAGAGATTCTTACACAAATCTGTGATTCAGCTAAGTTTCTGAGATATGCTGGATACAAATTTGTAAAGTAGATGTTTATAAGATAATCTTAAGATCTGCTCATGAACAGAGAAGATGTTTTAGAAGACTTGTCTTGGTGAAATTTTAGACAGTTTCTTTACAATAATAAAAGGAGAAAAAGCAAATTCAACCTTAATCTTGGCAGTAATAGAGCTGTCTCTTCATAAGATTTGTAGGTTAGAATTTAGAGCACAAGCCCATTTACAAACTTTAGGAGAGAGTAAAAAATTCCCAAATGCAACTAATAAGGTCAGTGAAAACATGCCCTAAGTCAAAATTTGTGTTTCACCTAGAACTGAATTCCAGCCTTACACTAAGTGCATAAAATATTTATTTGGATTCAGGCCAACATTTTGATGTCTTTAGTGTAAATAAAACATGTCTATGGCAAGTTTGAAGTCAGACAGCTCTATAAAAAATGGCAGCAGCATTAATTAAGCGTATACTTTTCTAACCCCTTGGGATTCTGTACCTATTAATCACATGCCAGAATGGTTCCTATTTTGTTGGGGACTTACCAGAGCAGTCCTGTTCCTCACTTTTAATTTTGCTGTAAAGTCAAATATTTAAAAGTTGTTAGTGGAGCTCAGGAAGAGGACAAGAAGTCACTGAATAGGATGATAATTTATTACACTTTATCATGCCTAGTTTTCTATCTCATCAGGTAAGAACATGCTGAGTTTAAGTAATTCCTGGTATGTTCAAAATGTAGATACCGAACTGATTACTTGCTGGGACTCACCTGACTTTAGCATTGCTTGTAAGTTTGCAAGTGTAGGTGTGGAACTCAACATATATTTAAAATTGACATAGAGCTGAAATAGTGATCCTTACTGGGTAAAATGTTGTTTTACCTAGTCACATCGTTTGCAAGACACTTCAATTACTGTTGTTTTCAAGCTTAGATTTTTTTCCCCAGTAACATTTGCGACATTTGTTTCTCTGAACATATATAAAATCACAGTATCGTAATGAATTGTATACCATTTAAAAAAATGTTATTTTATAATGATTAGTTAAAAAAATTCATTATTATTGCAGCTTTTGAATATCCTCGGTCTCTTAATTTACCAGTTATCTGTGATTCTTAGCCCCTTCAGCAGCAAGTATATTATTTGGACTCAGATTTTTGTATGCAGTAGGTTAGCATAAAAGCACTATGGTATGTTCAGCCATCTTGGCATTGTCATTTGAGGTTTTTTAATTAAAAGTCTGCCTTGGATTATGTCAAGTGCTCCTGTATTTTTGCCATTCTTCTTATCTCTATGGCAACAAAAATATTTCAACATTTACATGGGCATCATATTCTTTGCTAATGTACTATCTGAACTGTTTGTATGCTGAGAAGGGGAACAGCAGAGATTGGCTTCTGCAGGCTGGGATGCAGGAGTTGTCAAGACAACCAAGCGGCCTAAGGATGTCCTTACTAGTAGCATTAAATTGAAGCTTTAAATTAATTCACCCTCATGTGTTTTTGTAGCTTATGCTGTTAATTGAAATAATAGGAATGACCTTCCCTGTACATTCAGAGCACCTGTCCTATTAAAATTGCATGTGCTATTTACTTAAGTACACTCATCTATCAGACAAATCTAGCGTGAAATAGGGGAAAATGGAAGACACTTATATTGTACTGCTATGTATTGACTTGTAGTAATAGGAGAAGCAAGCTTTTCTTGTGTCAAGCTTGAGATAGTTGTAATGAACATTTTATTCTGAAACTTCATTTATTTCTGCTTCCCACTCAAGAGCCTTAAGTCTGCATAACTCCAGACACTACACTTTATTCTACAGTGCAGAATGTAATTGAAATGAATAGTTAAATATTTTTTGTGGCTGTAGTATATTTGAAAAAGCCAAGAATCATATTTTTGTGTATGCAAGAGATAGCTTTTCCTTTGCAGCAGAAAAAACCCATAACAGTAGGAAACTGTTACTTTTTGTTCAAATCATAATCTTGCACTGACTTAATTTGTGAAGCTACTTTTAATCTCTTTTTAAAAAGAATTTTATGGAGGAGCTGATTGAACTTCCTGTTCCCAATAGTTTAGATTCTCACAGCCAAGTGCATAGCTCCATGAGAGCAAAAAGTTTTGATTATTATATGTACATTTTGTTCCCTTATCAAAAGAAAAAAAAAAATCTGCAAACTGCTCTTTTGATGAAATTCATGAGTTTCATTTTGGTAGTCATTGTATGTCAAATATTCAATTATTTTTACACTGGGCAATGGTGGGCAAGGATGCACAAGTTCTTAAAGGACTGAAAAGATTTCATCCTACTTTGCAATTAGTTTAAAACATAAATTCCTACCCTGTATCCTGAAATACTTTCCATCTCATAGGAAGGGAAATGCACTTCTAGTTGCCATTGCTTTTATGCTGTTAGGTAGATTATAAAGCTATAGGAAATTTGGAAATATATTTCCAGGTACTACAGTCACTGATGCACGAACCCATAAAATTATACTGATGTACACCAGCTGACAGCCTAACCAGGTGAGCTAATGAACCCTTGAAGTATGTTTATTCAGCAAAAAACTATTAATCTTTCTTCACAGACTAGGAAACAGAGAGGAATGGTTTATGCATTACTTCAGGTTTGCTAAGAGTGCTGATGGCAATATGATGTCCCTGTATTTGAGAACACAGGAGAAGCTTTTTGAGGACTCCCTACTGCAGTGACTATAGCATGTTCTGAGGAACCGTGACTCACCTGGCACAGTTGTACTTCACTGCTTGCAGAAACTCAATGTAAGCCACTAATAGAGCAGTACTGAAACTGGTGAAAACACATGTACTGTTGATATGGTTTGAAGCTGGCTCCCTGCCAAGTCTCCAAACCTTACCACCAGAAGTCCCCCCCCCCCTCCCCCCAAACCTCAGGGAGAAGAGGGAGAAAAACAAAACCAGCTAAGAAAACCCGAAACGAGAGAGACAGCTAAAGTGATATATATAAATATATTTACACTTATATATACAATTTAAAATATATACAATTTTCACAAGGGAAGGGGAAGGGGAAAGGGAAAAGGGAACAAAACCAAAATAAAATATATATATATATATATATCCCAATCAGTAGCCCGAGATCTAGTAACTAAAGAGTTAGCAAAGGAAATATATCACCACTCTCCTTGGGACAACTGAGAGTTGCTCCGGGACGATGGCCGGCAACCTCCGCCTCCCAAGGTCGACAAGGCCTTACCAGGCCTCGCTCCCCAACACGGCAGACTCAACAGCAGGGAACCTGCACCTCCAAGCCACCGGAAGGAAAGAGAGCGAAGGCCTCTCCTCCTTTCTTCTTATAATCTGGCTTACGTAAAAATTGTAGGGAATACTGGGTAAATCTGGACCCTTCCTTGGTTACAAACTGGTCACCAAGGAAGGCCTAGCCCAAACCACCACAACTGTGTAAACATGAATACTACAGCGTGAACTGGAAGTACTATAAATTCATTTTTGTCTTGGTAAAGGGACAGATTATTGGGAGAGGGCAGGAGGCAGACAGGCACCCTCTCTTGTTCCCCTGGCTGCTGTTAATCTCTCCAAGACCAGTACCATCTATGTGGCATTGGCAGGGATGCAGCAGTCTCCACATCAATGCTGTGGCTGCAACCAGTTTACTCTATGCATGTTAATGTTCAGTCCCACTGATATTTGAAACATCTGTGAGTGCTCAGCACATCTGAAAATGAGGCCATTTAATTCTACATACTTTAAATATAGATTAAGGGTCTTAAATTTAGGTAAGAAGGTTTGAATGTTTTGGATCAAACCTCTCCATCAGCCTGCAATCAACAGTGCTGTATAGAGATGATATTGCAGAATAAGACACAATCAGGTCAGATTTTTATTTTTTGGTTTTGGTAAAAATAAACCCATTAAATAGCATCAGCATTCAACTAACTTTAAAATACAGTTCTTGGAGCATAGATGCATACAAAACATTTTATTAAACTGGCAAATCTGTGTCTAACAGCAGTATGTCTATATCTAAAGGAAAAGCATTACTCTTTTTACTACATGCAGATTAAAAATACCCATCTGTCCCTATCATAGCTTCTATCTATGCACTAAATTACTGTTGGTAATACCAAAGCCGTCTTACTTTGTCAAGATGTACAATTTAAGGCATAGGACTGAGGACCAGAATACCTTGCCACTGTTTCTCTGTTTTCAGCACGTCTGGATATTTCACTGACACTCAGGATCTCCTTCCACCATCTGTCTCTTGGTATATTGCAAGGAGCTGGAAGGCTGTGGCTGTGTCAGATACCTGTGCTGAACAGTAATGATGCCAACATGGAAGGATATTTTGGTCAAATGAAAATCACCTACCTAATTTCTGGAAAAGGAAACAACCTAAAAAAGAACCAGTGCTCCCTTACACCAGTAAAAGGGTTTCAGGGATCATCATGAATAACTTGAACCCACAATGTCCCTTTTGCTCTCTTTTGGAAATTAGAGGGATCTTAAATTAAGATAAAAGTGAGCTTTAAAACTGATGGAAAGGAGAGGTTATGCTACAGTGGCACTGAAACTATTGTGAATTTGACCATTCTCACTTTCCTTATATGGATGGAAAAGGCAGAAAAATAGAGGCGGAAAAATCTCATAGCATCTCTAGGATTGGCATCAGACTGGCGAGAGTTCCAGAATTTGTAAGAGGTTATGATGGATTCCATCTCACATCCTTCTCAATCTCTTGTTCAAGAGACATAGACCAATAGCAGGAGAGTGGTTGCTGGAGGTGGTCACTGACCACAGCACTCTTAAATGTGAAAAATGTCTCACTGATTTTCATGAGAAATTATCTCAGTGTGTCTTCTGGGGGCACCAGACTTTCCAGCCGTTTCAGTAGTACAGTTGAGGCTGTCAAGGACCAAAAGTCAAGAAGAGAAGAGAAAATGGTCTATCACAGCAGGTTGCACATTTCAGGTGGCATTTGAATGATAGAATCTGCAAAGGCATGTGGAAGTTCCTTACAGCAGGGAGAAGAGTGAACTGGGATGAATTAAATGCCTCTGAGTCTCTGGGGCGTCTGAATTTATTTTCACATTTTGGACCTATATTGCCATTTCCTGCAGGTGGAACTTGCCTATGCAACAGTCAGAACAAGCACGTCAATATGGAATGTAAATCCGCATATATGGATTTAAACTAGCATAGCTTATCTGGATCTCAGTCATCTGTTAAAATAAGATACAATGTTATTTTTGTCATTAACCTCAAACATAATATGTCCTTAAAGAGCTCTCCAGGAAGTCCAGTAACTTCTTAATGGTCAGTCTTGAAATGTCAGTACGGATAAATTGTATACGGACCATTACCTGATTTCCAAATATTTATATCTAAATATTGTAGCCAGTGTATACAATCTCCCTTTTCCTCCTATCTTCCCTTCCCATAGTTTTGTTCCATCTCTTTAGGGCCTGGATATGCATGACAGAGTTCCCTTATTAAAGCAGCTTGCCAATGTTTTCTCTGTCTTCAGCACCATGGGGTATTTCATTGACACTCAGGATCTCCTTCGATATTCTCTCTCTGTCTCTCTTGACATTTTTGCAAGGAGGGAGAAAGAGGCTGGGGGAAGGTGCATATAATGCTTCCACTGCTGAGCAGTATGAATTATATCTGCTGGAGTAATAGTGTGAAGTGGCAGGGATCCGTTTTGATGAATCTCATGCTGATTTGTAGCCCCAATTCTAGCTGTAGGTAACACTGAACACCTGTTTGGAGTACTAGAGAGATGGAATAAAGCTCTGTACAGTAAATATGCTGTGTACTGTAGCTGTTTGTTTATTATCACACAGTAATTAATTTGCAATTATATTTCAAAACATACCAGAAGAGAAGTGCACTATAATTCCTACCACCCAGAAAGAGGCTCAGCAGTGACACTTCTTAGACTCTGAGCTGGCTGATTCTCTCTTTTCTCATCACTGATTGCTTTTTTCTTTTGTCTCAGCACAAAACAGAAGGCTGTAAAAGAGATCTCTATAAAGATTCATACCTGGATAGTAGTGGATCTGTGCTACTCTAGAACAGTATGTCTTGAAAACAGACACACACACATACACGGAAGAGGTGGTGTGAAGATCTATCTGATTTTGTCTCTGTCACTCCTTGCCATACTGTATCACTTACAGTGTTCCACCACAGAAGGACAGTTTGTGAGCCCCATTCTTCACTTCCCACCTGTAAAATCCTTGTCTTTTCAGCCAAATGCCTACTTTGCTTCTTTAGACCATTCAGAAACATCTGTTAAGAGATTTCTCTCTATCATTTGTCATTCTACCTGCTTCTGGTTCTGGTGATATCTCCTACGAAAACCAAGGTGCCCTCAGTCTTTAAAATCCTCATAAGCCCAACACTGGTTTTAAATGACTCCAGTGTTTCATTCCACCCCTCTGCAATAAGGTCTTCATGAACTATTCCTTACAGTAACTTCTCCATACTTTCTTTCGATACATCTTACGTAGCTGGAAGTCTGACTTTTCAAGAGTAGATCCCTAAATTGGGTTTCTGCTAGCACACTTGAACAGAGGAGTCAGAAACTCCTGTTTGCCTTCATTGCCATAGTAATATTGCAAGAAAAAAGATGTTGCTGTATTAGAGACTACAGCAAGTGTTTTCAATGCAATTTTACAATCTGATGTTTGATTCCTTTGATACAGTTTTTAGAAATAGCTTTCAATTAGATTCACAGCAATTTGCTTGTTTCTTCCTTGCCTTTTCCTAAAAGTGATCTATCTATTCTCAGGTCCATGCTTGATACCAATATTTCTTTCCTCCCATGTTTTTTTATTAGGTCTGCAATTGTTATCTGTATTTTCTTTCATCTTTTTATAAGCATTTCTGGCTTTGATGAGTTGGTTCCAAGATATTTTAAATATATGTGTATATGCTTAAATTCAAAATCTAAATTTGAATGTAGATCCTTAGTATTTCACTGAAGTTTAAATCTTATCTGTATGATCCTATTATTCTGGTTTTGTTGTAATTGTCCCATGGTTACACAAAAATAAACATTTTCCATCATGCACATTAAGATTTGTTCTGTAGCCAAGAATATTGATCTTAAAATTGTAGAGACTGATTTGTTTTATACAAATTTACAACTGTAAATATGTGGACTATATAAACAAAACGCCCTTGACAGTAAAATAAGAAATCAATATGCCTCAGAGGGAGTGCTAACTTAATTTTCAATTATGTCAAGCAAGGAAGAAAAAAAGAAAAATACTGGCTTCCTCTGAAAGTCTTCCCAAATACGACATTTCTTTGACATTTTCACATGTACTGAAAAGTTACACCTGAGGAATTCATTTCCATTGCTTTCACTTGGTGTCCTACAGTGACTGATATAAATATTTTATTAGGCAAACCTGCAGGTTTCTGAAGATTATATGTCTTATCAAGTTGACCCTTATAATTATGTTGTCTTCTATAACTGTGGGATCTCTTTTAATTTTGCAGTCTTTTTGTAAATATTGAACCATAAAAAAAATACACAATCACAAGCAAAAGCTGATTGTGACTAAGAAAAAGTGTAAATAGGTCTCTTCTTGCTCAAGAAGGTTCCCATTCTGCTTGTTGCTGCAGAGACGATGCCTTAATTATAAGTTAGTAACTGACCACAGTGCAGCATATCCTCAGCTTGTGAAAAATAAGTTTTCTCAAACTGTTTTTCTTTGTTCCTCTTTTAAAGTAAACACTTCGGATGCCTTTTTTTTTTTTCCTGGAAAACGAGATTTAGTTGGGAAATGTTTCAGTTATTTGCTTTTATGCACGGTGAACTCAATGAGGGCTTGCAGTCCTGTAAAATTGACATGGAGATTACATGTACAGAAGAAAACATTCATAAGTTTTTATCTGATAGAGGAATCTTTTATACTTTTTTCCTGGTGATTAGTTTTCATGTACATAATTCTATGGTATCGGTTGCAATTATGTAAACATTTCTTCTGTTATTCACTGCCTCTGCTTTCTGCAATTATTTACTTAGGGAAGACTTGACTGTTATTTTCTGGCCAGCAGCAGAAACCACACAGAACTCCTATGAAAAGAGAGGTTGTGAGGTCCTGTGCCAATATACACATTTTCATAACATCAGTTTGATGCCCCAATATATTCCAGTGCATCAGTTCGTAAAGAAGCTGAACTAGATATTGGCACGGTTGCTTAATGCAGATGGGGGTTTTGGCTAACATTCATCCCATTTAAATTTAGCACTGAGCTGACTTACCTTATTTAAGGCAATGTTCCTTCTTAAACAGTGGAGAAAAATTTGTAGCTCCAGAAAGTGATCCAAGTCTTAAATTAACTGAATTGTCCTCTTGAAGCATCTTTTTTCTTTCCGTACACTACAGGAACAGCTACAACCCAAATAAAGGCACCTTAACTAAATGTCTGCATTCAGTTGGGATAGACCTTTGCCCATTTATTGGTGTGTGTTGTTTTGTGTCTTCCATGTTGTGGAGAGTCTTGTTCCAGGCAATGCAGGAGGCAGCAGATTATTTTCAAAATTCTGCGTTTTCTGCTTTTGCAGGATGTTTCCTCTTTGTTTGGAGTTCTCTGGCAAGGTAGGATCTACCATTCCAAAAATAACCACATGGATAGAGGGCATCTATTTCTAAGTAATTTCTTACTTCTTAAAAATATAAACCCAGGGAGTAGTCTAATTACATGACAGAGAAGATAGTCCCAGGGCTTAAAATTAGTGAATATGAGTGACAAAATTACTACAATTTTTTTATTTAAGACTTAATTAAAAATTGTGAGAGGACATTTTATAAGAATTGTTGTTAAAGAACTAAAAATGGGCAAAAGATACAGGAGTCTTGATTGGAAGGTAATGAAATAGGGCATTGAAAGAAGAGGGTACTGCTATCTCTAGGTCTCTCTAAAGAAGAATTGAGATGCCTTTTGGATTTCTGTTCAAATGACTTGCAAATAGAAAAGTGTGGCAGCAGAAATGGCTTCAGTTTCTTGGCAGACTTGGAAAGACCTTCACAAATACGTGATGATCTTGCAATAACAGAGAGTCCCACTGGCTTGTGCGTGTAAAAGAAAATAATGTTATCAGGAGTAGCCAGCATGGGTTCACCAAAGGGAAATAATGCTTCACCAATTGGATAGCCTTCTATGACGGCATGGCAGGAGGGGCTGAGGAGGCAAGAGCATTGAATGTTGTCCACCCTGACTTCAGCAAGGCTTTTGATACTGTCTCCCATAATATCCTCATAGGTAAGCTCAGAAAATGTGGGTTGAATTAATGGACAGTGAGGTGGATCAAGAACTGGCTGAATGGCAGAGATCATAGGGTTGTGATCAGTGGAGTAGAATCCAGTTGGAGGCCTGTAGTCAATGGTGTTCCCCAGGGAACAATACTGGCTCCAGTCTTATTCAGTTTGCTTATGAGTGACCTGGCCAAATGGATAGAATGTACCCTCAGCAAGTTCGATGACGGTACGAAACTGGGGCTGATATATGTGAAGACTCTGCTGATGTGCAGTTGAACCTTGATAGGCTGGAGAGTAGGACAGAGAGAAACCTCATGAGGTTCAACAAGGGCGAGTGTAGGGTCCTGCACCAGGGGAGGAATAATCCCAAACACCAGTACAGGCTGGGCGCCATCCTACTAGAGAGCAGCTCTGCAGAGAAGGACCTGGGAGTCTTGGTGGGCAACAAGTTGACAGTGAGCCAGTTGCCCTTGCAGCCAAGAGGGTCAACAGTATCCTGGGGTGCACTGGGAAGAGTGAAGTAATTAAAAAAAAAAAAAAGGAAGGGCAAAGGAGTAGGCTAAGGTGAGAGCTAGAAGTTGAGCTATCTACTTAGTCTTCTTTCATTTAATTGTAAGCATCCCTAAGGAGCTGTACACTAACAGTAATTTCTTATTTACTCCCACCCGGCAGCTTTTCTATTTTGACATTGTGTAATTGCATAAGATTTCCTCTGCACAGCCCCTCTATAATGAAATGTCCTTGCTGGAGACCAGGGTTTCTAAATGTTGATGTTTCTAAAGGTGCAGAACTGCCAGGAGAGCCAAAGGCATCCTGAGAAGCCAAGAGACTCCACTGCAACTCTATGGAGAAGCCAAGAGTCAGGAGCTTCTGACACTATTGACGGTAACGTATCTCTGTATTTTTATATTCAAGCAAGAGTTGTTCATTTCAATACAGATTGTATAAACTACTATAGGCTAATTTCTACAGATTTGATTGCTAGCAGCAAGGTGGGAACTGATAAAACAGTATTTCTTATGTTTATATTGTTCCAAGAAATGTAGGTTATACACTTGAAACTGATTTAAAAACAACAAATACTGAATGGTGCATTTCAATAAAGACCTGTAAGAGTGCTTGCAGTGAATCTCTTTTGTACAGCAGGGACCAAAATTGAACACAGTATTCCAGGTGTGTCCTGACAAGTGCTGAGTAGAGTGGGATAATGTCTCCTTTATTTCTGCTGGTGAAGCCCTTGTTGATGCAACCCAGCATCCTTGCTAGCTTTCTTTGCCACAGCATCATATTCTTTCACTCATATGGAACTTGTTGTCAACTAGGAACTCTTTACAGAGATCTCCATCCAGCCAGGTACATTCCAAGCTGGATCATGTTTTCTCAGGTGTGAGACCTTACACTTGTCATTGTCGAATTTCCTAAGGTTCTTGTTAACCCATTCTTCCAGCATATCCAAGTCTATGCAGTGTGTCTCTCCTTTCCGAAGTGCCCACCTCCCCACACAGTTTAATATCATCAGCAAAGTTTGTCAGGGTACACTTGATCCCATAATTCAAATCAATTATGAAGATACTATCCAGTGTTGGACCCATTGTTGATCCCTGGGGGACCCCACTGGTGACAGGCTGCCAGTTTGAAAAGGAGCTATTTACCACCACCCTCTGGGTACAGCCTCTCAGCCAGTTCCCCACCCACCACATGTACCACTTGTCCAGATGGTAAGACATTTGTTTCTTTAGGAGAAGGCTGTGGGAACCCATACCAAAAGGCTTGAAGAAATCCAGGTAGACAATGTCCACTGCTGACCCCACATCAACCAGGCAGCTTACTTTGTCATAGAAGGTGATCAGGTTTGCCAAGTATGATTTGCCCTTGGTGAATCAAAATGAGGAATAAAGATGAAGAGAGTGGTTACTACGTCATGGGTTCAAATTGTCACTTTCCCTGCAATCCTAAAACTGCAACAAATGAGTGAAAGAGCTGCTTTGAGGACCCTTTTGAAAGACTCCGAGTCTTAATTTCCTAAGCATCCTCACTACATAGCTCATTGCCAGGCTAGGAGGAATTCGCTAATAAGCATTATAACTTGTGTTGATGGAAAATGGTTTAGAACCACAAGTGTGGCAAATCTGGACAGTATTATCTGAAATGTGTTGTGTTTTTTCCAAATATTGTAAAGCTCTCTCACTTTCTCGAACGCTCCATGAAGTTGTGCACATAAGAACTGACGAACTGTTTCTGTGATAGCAGTGTCTGTGATTACAGGGGGCTTTGTGGTTAGTTGAGGTTACAGAAAAGTGTGCTTTTTTTCACTTGGTGAGTAATTTCTCATAATATCCTATAGCATACAATGGAGAAAAACCCTACTAAAATTTCTAATCTACACTGTCAAAAAATAACCTAAGGAAATGCTGTTTTCACTGTTCTCATTTTGTGTACTGAAGAAGATGAGGATCATGTAGGCTGTATCCTAATGCTGCCCATGTTACAGTGAAAGGAGGCCCACTTTAGATAAACACTGAATCCAATTTCAGTCAGCCCTGTATCTGTCAACTGCAATTTATTTTTCTTTAAATATGCAGAATGAGACTCAGGGTTTTTCATTTGTTAAGAGATGAACAACTGGAGGACTACGACATATTTATATAATGCTTAATTTCAGAAGCAAGGAAATTAGACAAACGGATATATTGAACCCAGAATTTAGATCAGAGTTCAGCTTCTGAGCTTAAAGCAGTATATTAGCCTTTTAAATGATGTTCCTTTTTTGATGTAGTCTCTATCACCATTACATTCCCTTCCCATTGATGTTCTTCATCATGTATCTGTTACAAGTTCTCACTTTTGGGGGAGGGTGAAGCTAATCAGATAGTTGTCGATGATGATAAAACATATTTATTGCAACTTTTTTCTGTGTCTGGGAAAACATAAATTGGTAACTTAGCTCCCATTCCCTATGGGAAAACTCCCAAGAAGTTAATGTTAGCTGCAGGAATTCATGGTGTGGTGAAGATGGGAAGGAATAGGGAAACTACTGCCCCATGTTGCCAACCCTACACTGAGGTGTGGTAAGAAGTATTTGAGAGTATTCTGTCACATTGATCAAGATTTATATGGTTACAAAGAGCTAAAATTTGTGTATGCTGCAACATATGAGGAGTTTTTGCAAGTTCTCCATCAGCTCCTAAAGACAGTATTTTTCTCCCAGACTTTTTTTTATGTGTACAGAAGAATAATTTAATTTTGGTGCTTACCAAACCAGAATTTTATGGGGCTGAAAAGCTTTAAAAGTTAAATGTTTTACTTCAAGTTTAACACAATATTTCCTTCAGGTTGATTTTGTTTCTTCCTTTAATTAAGCAGACATTTTTGTTCTCATTTCCCATTTTAATCAAACAAGTTGAAACCAGAAATTCTCTGATTTGTTACTGTTCAGGCAGTAAACTAAATACTGAGTGACTACTATGACATGATTCTTTTTTTATGCTGATTATTTTCTGACTGTACACAAATGGCTTTCCCCCCAGTCTACTGTATCTTTACAATAAGTCTAGAACAGCTCTTAGTCCAAATGCACACCAGTTTTATCCACAAAGGTCTCAGGAAAGACCATAAGCAGGTAAACAACTTTAGAGAAGCAGTCATCCATCCTCAGAGGAGAGCAGACATCCACATCATCTATTTGTGTCCTTAATTAAGGTGGGATGTGGAATTGTTACTTTTAGAAACTCAAGTTGCTTTGGAGGCTAAAAACAGTCATGAGTCTCCAGAGGATAGAGAGAGCAGCCACGTTAATAGACGTGAAACTGACTGAGTGTCTTGGGTGAGAAAGTAGGTCCGTGCTGAAAGATGAATGAAAGCTTACATGTGTTGCTGACACAAGCGCACATCGCCTAGTATCCTGCAGCGTCAGAACTTTGTGGTCAGGCAGATATAGAGTAAGCACCCTTTGCTAGAGGTATTTTGACCTTGCAGTATATTACAATGCAGAAAGAATTGTGCCTTGCAGAATATACCTCCTAAGGAGTCTTTCTGCTGTGCCTTTTGCAACCGAACGTGTCTCTCTCATATTGGCCTTTTTAGCCACCAACACGCTTGTAACAAACGCGGGTAGAGCCCTTCCCAAATCTTCATTCATGAAGCCTAGCCATGATGATATTACATTAATGAAATCTAGACACACTTAGTAAAATATTTTCTTTTTCCAGCCTTCTAGGAGTTGAAAAATACTGAATTTATGAAAGTTCATTTGATGTACAACAAAAGCTATTTACTCCTTCAAGAAATTTCTGTTTCTTGATCAGCTGTCCCTTCGTAAGAGTTTCTCCTGTAGACTACTGTTTTCAAAGTGCTTTGAAGACGAAAACATCAAGTGCCTGGTGTTATTACCACTATTACACAGCAAACTGGAGGTATGCAGAATGGAAGTTTTCATGGAAAGTAATTATTCCACATACACTGAAATAACTTGGCATGGGCATATCCACGATGTGAGCTCAGTGAGGCCAATAGAAATCTATCAGGGTTGAACCTGGTCCTTTTTGATTTTACCTGTAATACAATTTATATAAAATCAAGTTTAGGTAAACATAAGAACCTACTTCTGTAAAAACAGTGTTTATCTGGAAAACCACTGAAACACAGAGTGAGTTTTCCACATCACCCGTGTCCCTCCAAGTGCTTTCATCATTCAAAAACTTACCATTAAAGAGCACCTCCTTTAGTTTCAATTTATTGTATTGGAGGAAATGTTTGAAAGCTATAATTTCTCACAAAAAGGCACTACAACATTGACTTTCAAAGAGCATGAGTTATTTTGAAAAGTGGGGCTTAGACTTGTATGTTACTCACCTGTTCTTCAAGATTGTCCTATCCAGTAATACAAAAGAGTTGTGCACCTTTGAGTATCAGAGTGAAAGCTTCATGCCTCACTACTCAGTAGTTTACCTGAAAAGTGAATAAAATGATGAAATAAGAGACTAGAGAAAGTAGTAGGCAAGGCTGGAAGAGCAGAGCTGGACGCTATCTGGTTCAACCCCCCAGACAGAACAGGGCATAGAGAATGTAGTGTGTTCCTTTTCAAATAAAAATTATATTCTAAAACTCTAGGAAGAGTAATTGTGCAAAACCAGCTGGTTTTCTTTCCCCCAATTCCAACAGCCCCTGCCATTCTTCTAGGGCTTAAGAAATGAAGCAGGTAAAATATCTAGCTTGTTGCTGTGCAGAACATTTTTGAGTACTTTGTACTGGGAGAGGATTCTCTGCTAGAAGATCCTGCCTGCACCTCGATAGTATATTCGAAGTTTGTCTTCTCTAGTAAAACTATAACCAAATCCAATCATGAGGCAGATACAGTGCTCAAAATCAGCCAAACCTTAAACATTATGAGTTTTTAGGAAGGGTAGGGAATTAATTTATGACTCAATGGCATTTGCAATTCCAGTTACTTATAATCCAAAAGTAAGGGCAACTCTGCATCCATCTTCCTTTGTTAAATCTTTGTTAAAACAAAGCCTTCAAAGTGCAATAATAATGCTCCAAAAAGAAAAAAGAAAAATAATAATTCTGGACTGATTAATTTGTACTTTTTTTTAGCTGGAAGTGCTTAAAATGGCTACTAGCCTCATCGATAGTGTGATGTAAACAGGTATTTACATTTGTTCTACAGATCCGAACCTTTCTTATGTTTACAGCAAAGCTAGTGAGAGGTTTCCTAGATGTTCCAACAAAATTATATTTTTCTGTATTGAGGATGATAACTCCACCTTTCCCTGAGCAGGAGTAGCTATTCCTACATCTGTAAGACTGCAACATAGGTCATCCAGTGCTGTGGCATTAAGGAGATTCCCAGTTGTACTGGGTTTTCTTGGTCAGGTTTTTGTTGCAGGGGAGGGAGGGCTACATGGGTGGCGTCTGTAAGAAGCTGGAGTTTTTGTGGTTTGTTTTATTTCTCGCTAACCTGCCCTGATTTTGATTGGCAATAAATTAAATTAATTTCCTTAAGTTGAGTCTGTTTCACCCATGACAGTAATCAGTGAATGATCTCCCCCAACAACCCCTTCCAACCCAGCATATTCTGTGATTCTTTAATTCTGTTATATTTTCTGTCCTCTGTCCAGTTGTATAGGGGAGTGATAGAATGGCTTTGGTGGGCACCTGGCATCCAGCTAGGATTAACACCACACCAGTGTTAACCTAGTCCTGAAGTTACTCTCTTGCACAATGCCAGAGAACATGAAAATAATGATATTCATTTAAAACAAATCCTTTAAAAATGTTTAGGCTCAATGAAGAATTATGATCTTAGACACACATGACACAGAGGCATCAAAACAAGTTTCAAGTGTTTGCTTAAGCAGTGAATTGGATGTGGAATTTTGCAAAATTTGAGGTGATATAGTTAAAGGGAGGGATGCAATCTAATTATGAAAAGAATTGTCCCATTTAAAACAGTAGCTTTACAGTTACTGAATTCATGGTAATTAAATCACAGAGTTGCTTCCTTAGGCTTTAAGAATTGGCAATGGAGTTCTTGTAATCCTCTCCTGATCTTCTCAGAGCATCAGGACTGTGGTTTATTGACATGTAATTAGATCAGGATGTCACTACATCAATGTCAGTGTAAACATCACTAAGTAAGTAGCTGATCCTTACAAGATCAGCAACCTAATCTCCTCTGGGATGCCAACAGGCTTTGTTAACACTTAGGCTTAGTATTGTATCTGTTGTTTTAATGCCAGGCTCCCAACAACCATGGGAGCTTTGACATCCCAAGTCAACCAGCATCTGAAGTTAAACTAGTTGTATTGATGTTCTGGCAATTGCAGTATCTTGTCTGTTAATAGACTGTATTGATTACACAACAAACAAATAACGAAATCTTGCTGGCAGCATTTTTTTGCAGGACAGGAGGGGGATAGAGTTGAACTTTGTATTTTATATTTTTAAGTTGACTGTGAGTCCCCTATTACATAGGTAGCTGAAATTGCTGGCCTTAAAAAAACTTGTATGGGAGCTGATTTCTTATAACCCCCTTATGACTTTAAAAATCTTCAATTGCAATTGAAAGAAATCTTATAATGGGTTAAAAGATTAATAATAAATAATATTTTAAGCTGCCAGCAGTACAATCGAAAGAAATTGTTTCATGGAGCGGAGGTTTGAAATAAAGGTTCCAGTTCTAAAAACTTTTAAATGGCAAAAAATATCTACAAATTTATTTTATTTTGAGGAAACAGAAAAGATGTCTTAATTGGGATCACTTTGGCTTATCTGTTTTGTCCACAAACTGTAAATGTAGTTGTGGAGTCAAAAAATTGTCAGCCTTTCTTAGACTGATGACCTAATAACACTTTTCAATGGACCCCAGTACAGTTAATTTTTATGGAAATAGTCTGGCTTTTCTCACTTAGCTTTCAGATGCACTTCAAAAATACAGTGTAGACCCTTGGGCTTCATGAGCATAGTCTGAAAAGCACAGGTTGTTTTCCTTATTTGAACAAAACTTGGCTTCCATTGATTCAAAAGGAAATTAGGAAGCCAGGTTTTTACCACAGGTTCTTCTGAAAGATTACAATGTAGCTGTGAAACAAAGGAATGAAGATGTCGATGTTGATGTCTAAAACCCTGCCTATATTGAATTGTTAGCTACCATGGGTATATTGTCAGGTTTATGTGAGGTAGATGGGACTATTTTTTGGAGGGAGGACAGCAGAGGTGGAGAGAGTGTGCTATGTCAAACATTTTAATTGTATGAAATTCACCACTCTAAATATATGTAGATGTTTAGACACAATTGTATAAAATAAGGAAGAGCATAAGCATCTAAAGAACAGTAGTTACAAAAATCAGTGAGCTAAGCTGATACTCGTTTTAGGTTGCCAATAGAAAATGGGAGTTGGGTTTATGTGCTTACAAGGAAAGTTAACAAATGGTTACTTCTAAAGCTTTAGGAATATTGACGGCTTATAAGTAATCTGGAATCTACACAAGTTTTAACACTTGCCTCTGGATTTATTTGTTTTATCTAAATACCTGGTAGTTTGTGAGCCATGAATGTGAGTGGGCCTTGTTATGTCATTTCTCTAAGCTAGGGCACACCCTTAAAATAGGAGTGGGGGGAAGACAAGTAAAAAAACCAACCAACCAACCAACCAACAACAACAACAAAAAAAAAAACAACAACAAAAAAAAACAAACACAAAAAAGCCCCACAAATAACCAAAAAAACCCAAACTTGCAAGTTTTTGTGTGGGGATGTATGTCCCTTTGGGGAACTGCAACGCTGAAAATCACAAGTCCATTAACGCATGCAGGGTTGAAGCTGGAGAGCTGCTCTTTGTGTCTATTATGCTCAAGGGCTTGGACTTTTCATGGATGTGTTTACTCTGACCTGCATACACATCAGGAAACCTTGGAGAAAGGGAGAAACCTAGAATATATCAAGAGGATGTGCATGGTAGAACACTCATTGATGAATTCAGTCAAAATGACTAGAGAATTTCATGTGACTATTTTTAAACTCTTTTCCCTGGGGACTGGAAGATTTAATGGATTAAAAAAAATATTTCCGACTCTTGAAACTAGACATCTGAATTAAAATGGATATTAATTTGTTTCAAGCTAACAAAGCTGTTAAGTGTTTAAAAGCTGCTATCACAAAATCAGAGGGAAAAGAAGCCTGAATACAAAGAAGTAATTGCCTTTTCCTGCCTTTGGTCTCAGTCAGACTGAATCTTTCTCACAAGCAGGGGTATAAGGAAGTTGTGAATGATCTTGTTGCAATCTGAAATGTTGATAATCGGTAACACCTCTGAGGCTATGCTGTAATGTAGAAAGCTGCAGCCTTCCCTATCCTCCTAAAAGAAGAATTCCAGGATAATTTATTCATACTTGCTCTCTGCACTTGAATAACTGTGATATAAACAGACCAGTAATAGTGTTAACACCCAGTTTTAAGTGGGTTTTAGTGTTAAATGGGCAAGGGAAACCCATTTCAAACATGCGAAGAACATGACTTTCAAGCACAACTTTTGAATTTTATACAACATTAGAAATCATTTATTGACACAAGACAAATGCACTGTTTAACATCTGAGTTCTTGTTTAAAAACCTGTTTCCTTTTGCAGGTAACACTCAAATTTAATAGGGTCTTTCAGAGAGCGAGCTTATTGTATTGAAGGTTAGGCAGAGCTTTGGGTCATTTGATGGAACAAAGCAAAGGTTCTCATGGTTTCCACAGCTGCTAATCCTTTAAATATTACTTTGGGGGGAAAAAAACCCAACAAACCACATTAACAAATGTGCATTTTTTCTGTTTTAGAAATGAACACAGTACTGCAGACCTATCAGTCCCTTTTATATTTGTCTAAGTAAACCAGCTTATGTGAATAAGGGAAACTGAACAAGACCTCTTCCAAAAACACTCCACCAGTCAAAGCTGGAAAGGTCAAATGGTTTGAAAATGACTAATGATTAGTTTATAATTCCTTTATACACAGGTTCCATAACAATGGAATTAATCTTTAGAGGAAAAACATTAGAAGGTAGTTTACTCCCAAGGGAGATCTGCTGGGGTTTTGTACTAATAGTTATGATGAGCACTCATCAGGACAGACAGCAAAACCCCAGGATGTCTCATTGTTTAATCAGTTGGGGTAATATCAAGTTGATTAATCAGCTGCGCTTCCTTCTGAGAGAAGCTGTTTGTATTTGCAGCAGCAGCAGCGCTTCTCTCTCTGCACATCGCCGATCGCAGTAAGCTCCCGGGAACTCCAGTCTCTGACACTGGGCAGAAACACCAATGTTTCATTAAGCTTTTTCTAATATTCCTTCTTTTTGTAGTTTGGGGGACTTTTTTTTTCTTGTTGTCTTCTGTGTTTCTTTTGAGCAGGAAAATGCTTTGAAGCGAAATCCTAGAAGCATTTTTTTCTGATTTAGTGATCTCTGGAAAGTCAGACTTTCTCCTTGACTACCTTGGGGAAAGGTTTTCACTGTTTAAGTGAAGTCTATCTTAGTTTCTCTGATAAAGTTTGTTTGAACACTACTGTAGTTGTGAGGGAAAATTGAAAAGGACATGCCAGCCTTCTGCACTTCCCATCCTCAGCACACCCCATTCCTGCTTCAGATTATAGAATCATAGAGTATTCTGAATTGGAAGGGACCCACAGGGATCATCAAGACCAACTCTTAAGTGAATGGCTGAGCAAAAATAGGTCTGTTTTGGTGCATGCCTAACCACAGGGCTGTGCTTCTTTCACTCATGGATGATAAACACAGCAGATTCCCATCTCCATTGTTTTCCTCCCTTCTGGGGGTAATCCTTGTTGCACCCTGACACATGTGCTTGCATATACACAGATGATATACCGTACTTAGATTTATGGGGTTTTTTTATTATGATGCATGTAAGGACAGGCATGTATGAATGATAGGCAGGTTCATAGGCTACCAATTTGATAAGTCATTGAATATCTGAAATCCTGTTCCAAAACTGCACTCCACGAGCTAAACTCAGTGCAAAGAAAAGGTGTTCTATTGAATGTATTTTTTAAGCATTGAAGGGGTTGTGCTTCAGTCATAAGAAAAGTGGTACACATGAATCTCATTTGAAGTTCATACACTTCACGAATGCATAGGTAGAGATGGAAAATGATGAGTTGTGACAAATTCCTACATGATGCAACCATCCATGAGTCAAATTCCTCAGCTTCATACAATGCAATGAGCCTGCAACTGTAAAGAAGATAATTTTATTTTTTATATGTGGTGTGCTAAATTCAATAACATACCAGAAGATATGCTGTGCTTACACACAGCTGGACTGTTGGTGTAGATCAAAACAATGTTTCTTTAAAGTGAAAACTATTTAAAATTATTGATTAATACCATTTGTTCTGAGACCCTGAAAATGCTCATTTATCCATTTTGAAAACAGAAATTATTAAATGACAATGATGACCAGTGAGATTCTATAGAGCTATTTACTATTACTACCCAATAATGTACTCTAATGTCTAAAGTGTCCTTTTGTCACAGCTTCGAAGCAGATCACTGGTGCTTGCTGGCATTAAAGTGCTTCCTTTTTAAAGCAAGTTACAGTACATTTTACATGGCTGTATTAGGATATCATGCTTTCTTTTTGCTGTGTATCAGGTGAAGGGTTTCAGGAGAGGACAAATGAGCAATATAAGTAATGCCATATATTAGGTATTTGGTTTTGGAGTTCTTTGAAAGGGTGAATTTGAGAAATATACAAACTATAAATGGAATTTTGTGTAGTCTAGAGAAAAAGAGTCTTATATTATTGAGTATCATCATCTTCTGTCTTCTCTATTTGCCTGTCTCTATATGTGTCGTCTTTTGTCTAATTGCACAATAATCATAAAGCTATGATGTTTGCAACTTGCAATTCTTATGAAATTGTGAATAAAAGAACAAATGCATGTGCATTAGTATGTGCTATTATCCCATTAGGGATGGAAGGAGAAACATATCTTTGAATTTCAAAGGCCTTCAACATCAATGTAGTAAATTGGAATCAGTCATTTAATGGACAGAGATGGAAGAAGAAAAAAACAATCTCTTTTTAATGTGTTGTCTTCTTTTTCTTTCCTTAAAAATTACTGAAATAGAATACTGTGAGAAAAGTCAAGTCATCAGGGAGTGTTTGAGAGCATCTGCAGGCAAAACTTGAAAGTATCGGTTCCTGCAGAGGAAGAACTTCCACAGACTCCAGGTTGTGGCTCCTTATTAAATTTCTGAGAAAATTAACTAGTTTAACTAGTTACTTCAGGCCCTGACAGACATGAAGACCATTTAATCCTTCTAAGAAAGAAAAAATAATTTATTTTCTTGGTGGGCTTGTTTCAACTGATCATTAAGTATTGAAGCCACAGTAGTCAGAACTTAAAGGGTGGATTGGGGAGTTTTGCTTTTCCCAGGGATATTTTGGGCCAATTTTACTTTGTTTTTCTCTTTTTTATCAACTCATGTAGTAGTTTGATGTTTGGTTACTACCGTCAGTCAGGTTTTCATAGATAAGCCTTTGGTCATTTCTGCATAAATGCAGATCCAGTGTGGACAAGAACATGCAATGAAACTAAGTGGGCCTTCCAGTCCCATGAGATCTCCACTTTGTCTCCAGAGCTGTGGATACAATTGCAAAACTGGGACTTCAGTTAAATCCTGCAGATAGGGTGCATGTGGGAAGTACCTGTGAAACTGAGGGATAAAAAGAAACTGAGGCTTACATACATACTGCATCTGTGTTGACATCTAGCTGGATTCATCTTCTTCTGGTCAAAAAACCAAAATAGATTACAAGAGACGCCAGACAACCATTTTTCAGTTTAATCTGACAGAGGGTGTTCAGTTTGGATGTCTTACTTCTGATACATCTTTAAAATAATTGTACACTTCACCTTCTACTGAAAAACAAATATTAGAACCTGTTGTTGTAAGTATACTTTATGAAGTGGTGGGGAATGACTGCGTATTATTCAGATATTTTTAAAAACCCACTTTAAGCATAACTGCTTATTTCCACTCATAATGACGGGATGTCCTACACTGAAAGCTTGCTCTGTGGAGTTGTAGTATGCGTAAAGTAAGATTAATGCAAAAAAATAGTGATGATGCAGAGAGTAGTTATTTATTTATGTCCCATAAGCAATATGCACGTCCCCTGCAAAGGGAAAATTCATAAAGAAAAAATGCTACTGATTGAGCTGTACAATCTTGAATAGCTGATTCATAACAAGTTCTCCCTGTGCTTTAAAGGGATATGCTATAAACATTTTTGCTTCCCCTTCATATATAAAAAGACAACCCCAGAAGCCTAGTACAAAGGTCATCCAGGTCAATGGATGCCTCTTCACTGGCTCCAGTAGGCTTTCAGTTGGGCCACACTGCAAGATTTGTGTTGCTTCCAGCGTTTAAGAGATCAATATTTCTTCAGAAATGCATTTCCATGAAAAACTTCATTTTTGAAGAGTCATTAGTCATCTGTTTTTTCTCAGATGGAGATTTGACTTGCTATCTGTGGCCTTAACATAGATGCAATTTTAAAGTATATTTTTAGGTAGATTTTTGGGAACTGAGCAGACATATAGCAATACAAAAGGGAGGCAGGTAACCTACATTTGAAAGCCAGCAAATGAGTATGATAAGTAGTCACTCTGTCTTAATATTTAGTAATAAACTCTATGTTCTATAGAATCCTCTTAGGACATTGTTCTCATATACGGTTAATTCTGGTGTTTTCAAAGTTTTAAGCTGCATCTTTCTGTTTCTGGGTTGAAGTCAGATTTTTTGAGGGTTATTGATTAAAATTTGAAGACTGTCTTGCTATCTGCACTATCTATATTATGTGAAAGAAAATCTAGGTTAGAGATACTGAATACGGACTGGAAAGACTAAGTATGGATGTCCAATCAGATGAGGGTAAAACCAGAAAAAGCTACAAAGCCTGCAGATTTCTGACACCCATTAGAAGAAAATACTTCTATTACAGTGTACAGACATGTTTATAATTTCACTTCCCAAAAAGACAAACCCAGAATAAGGTCAATAGGAAATTCTGAACATAAAGAATGCTTTCTAAGGAACAGTACTTTTGTACTGACTAGAGTCAGAATATAGAAGGAAACTTCTGGGCACATGAAGTATTCTTAGGAAAGATTTTAGGTTAGCCTAAGGAAGCCTGTCTCAGACTCTGTAATTCCCTGGACTGGTCTTGGTGCTCAGAGTGGGTGTGTGTGTCACTGGAAAGTGCCAGGATTGGACACTTTCACACAATAAATCATCCTACAAATTGAGGTACTAAAAAAAGTAATGAATAAACCATAAGTTTTTGTTTTGTGATTTGTCATATTTTGTCTGATTGAGGGAAATATGAGTTACATTTTAAACTCTTCTTTGCATCCAGGATGATGCTCTTGCCTATTTTTTTTTAAACTGAGCTGAGGTAGCCAGATAATCACTTCAGATGTGAGCTAAAAGAGAGAAAACAACGCTAAACATCACAAGATGCAGAACGACATCATGAAAGTGGACAACATTGCAGTTCACATGTATTTTTGGGGCTGCCTTGTGCAGGATCAGGAGTTGGACTTTGATGGTCTCTTCCAACTCAGAATATTCTGTGATCCTGTGATCATACATCTTTCATTGAAGGACATGTATTACACAATTTTCTCTAAATACCATTTTCTTTCCTAACTTTTTCTGTTGCTGCTGCTGTCAGTTTTTCCTTTTTAGCTCTTCCTGCTGTACTATCTTGCCTTTGAAGGACAGAGTGGAGAATTGCCCTCATGTAAGTTATAGATGTTTGCATTGATCCCATATTTCTTTTAGGGAAGCTATGTACCTGAAGTGCAAAACTGGGATAGCTTGTCCACTTTTCTAGAGAGCACTAAGTAACCTGTGTAATGTAGGAGGAAGAGAGACAACTCTTTTTTTTCTTTCCTTCACTTCAGTTTTTGGTCTTATCCTGGCCAGACATACTGCTTTCTACATTCACGGACAGCTAACCCTAGAAGGTTACTGGCATATCCCTGTTAACTGTGACAGGCATCAGGCAGGTTCATGGCAAAAAGCACAAGTAGGTCCAGCCACAGAGCTGCCCATGTTAGGTCCATATCAGTGTGACCATTTGCAAACCAGTGCCAGAACTGCTACCAGGCTCAAGATGCTATTGGGAACAGACCCCACGCACGGTTGGAAGCACACCAGGTGGAAAGCATGGGCCAGTGCCATGCCACAAACCTGTCATACTGCCTAGCAGTACAGAGAGTTGAGTCCCACTGCCCATTCATCAGTATAGAAGCAGTCGACTTGTACATCAGCCTGGCTAACTGTTCAGCTGTCCTGAACAATTGCCTACAGGCATATTCCTCATTACTTCCCTCAGGCCACCTAGCAGACATGCAGAAAGGAAAAGTGATGAGAGAAGTGGCATGCATTTTCCTCTGCCTGTCTCCTGCCCAGGTGTAGAGAGGATGATGTCTATTTCAGCTCTCTGTTACGCCTCAATACCAGGTTTGCTTTTAAAGCATAATTAATATATGTGCATTGATTTGAGAAATGGATTTAATGATGGGAAAGTGTTCCTTTTAGGCTGAGGTATGTTTGATGGGCTGGATTTATCAGACCAGAGAAGTGTGCCCTTACCATGGAGGGTTATTGATTCTCCAAGGGTGCTTTTGCCTGACAGTAGTGTCTTCAAGAAATGCAAGGGTTTTATTTGGGTTTATGATGGCACATAAATCAGGCCAGAAAAAGATTCATAGAAGGCATTTTCAAGGAAGTAGAAAGGCAAGGTAAGTAATTTTCTCATAAAGTGCATGTACCATGTAGTGGAAGCAAGCCAGTTCCCCTTAAACTTCTCATGCTTTTCTGTGTGTGTGTTTCACTAGAGAAGGATATCCTAGTTTGGATGGCAAAAAGAATTCTTACAACATAGGATGGAGACTGAGTCAGTAATCAGGAAAGAAGATCCATTGTGTTTTGGGTGAATCTTAAGCATATCTTGATTTCCAATTTGTGTGAATTCCCAGAAAGGTTAGCTCCTTTCTGGACCATGTTAATGCAAAATAAAGCTAGAGACTGGTAGAGATGGCAATTGGATGGAGGAAGGCCTTGAAGGGAAGCCATATGAGGAGTGACTGAAGTCACTTGGTCTATTCAGCTGGAGAAGAGGGGGCTGAGGGAAGACCTCATTGCAGTCTACAACTTCCTTGTGAGGGGAAGAGAAGGGATAGACACTGATCTCTGCTCTCTGGTGACCAGTGACAGGAATCAAGGGAATGGCCTGAAGTTGTGTCAGAGGAGGTTTACGTTAGACATTAGAAAGAGGTTCTTCACCCATAGGGTGGTTGGGCACTGGAACAGGCTCCCCAGGGAAGTGGTCACAGCACAAAGTCTGACAGAGTTCAAGAAGAGTTTGAATGATACTCTCAGGCACATGCTGTGACTCTTGGGGATGGTCCTGTGCAGGGATAATAGTTGGACTCGATGATCCTTGTGGGTCCCTTCCAACTCAGCATATTCCGTGATTCTTTGAAATACTGATTGATATTAGCAGACATGGCAGGAATGGGGGTGTGTGTGCGTGTCTGTGTCTGTCAATGTGAAGTACAAATGCATATACATATATGTGTATCTGTATATATATGTGTATACGTGTTCGTAAGGTGCATATATAAATATAGATGTATATAAAGAGAAATGAGTACATATATGTATGTGTTTGTGCTTCTTGGATTATTTAAGAGAACAGAAATGACGTGTTTTAGGTATTCAACTACATAGTTCAACTGGATAAACATCCAATGAAGTGCTGGTAAAAATATCCTAAAACAACCAATAAGCATTAAATGTTAATGAACATTCTAAGTTCATTAAAGCTGAATAAACAGTTGAATTAATGCTGAATAAATGGCACACTAGCATTTTTCATCACAAACTTAGCAGAAGTTTTGTAAAGTTGCAAATTTGCAATGCAGTCTGTTTATGTGTTGTACCAATTTATACTGAAAACAAAAAGACAGGTTTAGAACAATAAGCTCCCAAGCAGATCCTAAAATGAATGTTTATGTGTCAAAAAGCATAATCAGTATTGATTTAGACAAAAACTAGAGAAACATAATTATGTTCATAATTATAAAAAAATATTAAAGACCCCTCTCATTTTACTGAAGTAATTATGAGCTATTGGCCTTTGACATATCATCACCCTAACTTCATAAATTTCCCTCAACTATAAGATTATCTTTGTATCAACATGTTTCCTAAGATCTTCAGGATTTGTGATGATAAATAGCATGCATTTAGCATCCAGTCTGACAATAATTGAAAAGAAAATTTCAAGCCTGAATGCTGAGTTCATATCTGATATCATAAATTATACAATATATCTGACAATAACTTTGATACTTCATCTCTACACTTACGTTGGAACTCTCTATATTTAATGATTTTTTTTAGAATATTCCCTCTGAAAAATTTACATTTATTTCAAGCAAATGTACCACATTTACTATATTAGGCATGTAGTTTCCCTTCACCACTCTAAATAAACTCTGAAAGTCATATTTTTACTAGAAAAGCCTTTCTCCACGGTGTACAAAACTGCATCAATTTTTCTTGGGAGATGAAGCCATATTCTTGGTTTCCTTGAATAATTTTACTGCTTTCTGGAGCTTGAACTTTCAGAAACAGTTTTTTATTGTCCCTGTATGATAGAGTAATGTAAATGTCTTTAGACTAGATTCTGTAAAACTGCAGAAGAATACCTTCTTTTTGTATTTTTGGAATCGTAAGAGCCTATTTTATGGATGGAAATATTACACTTGCATCTGTAGTTGTTTTCAAGAATTTTGACAGGAATGGACTTGAAGCCTGTGTAATGATCATGAATGTGCATTTTAGTGCTTCCCAAGGAATTTTATTTCCTTTTACATTTTCTGGATTTTCAGTTTTAATTTTCATTAGTATACTTATACTACTTTTTTCTCTTAGTTACAAGTTAATATTAAACTAATAGTCGCTGAATAGGTTTTGCTTTCTTGAGGGATGGTGGAGACAGAAAATATGCAGTAACTTTCCAAATTGCCTTACTTTAAACCCAAGTTGAATTTGATATTAGTCAGCAGTTAGTATCATCAGAAGCAATCAGCTGAGGTAGTGCTTTCACTCTGCCCGAGGAAAAAAAAAAAGCAGAAAAAACCTCCTTTATTTTGTCAATAACAAGCCATACTTGGCCTTCTTGAAAAAGAAGCTATGGTTTCAAATAGCTGGAAATTGAAGGGCCATTTCAGTAAAGGCTGGTGTAAGTAGACAACTTCATTTCATAGACCTGTCACTCAGATCACTTCCATCAAGAGTAAACTCATTCTAGGGAAACTCCCGCTAACATAGCAGTGTTTGTGGCTTAGGGAACTGGGGTTGTTTAGCCTGAAGAAAAGGAGGCTCAGGGACGACCTTATCACTCTCTATGGTTACCTGAAAGGAGGTCATAGCCAGGTGGGGGTCTGCCTCTTCTCCCAAGTAATGAGTGATAGGATGAAACACCCTCAGGTTGTGCAGGGGAGATTTAGATTGGATATTAGGAAAAATTTCTTCCCCAGAAGGTCTGTCAAGCATTGGAACAGGATGCCCAGGGAAGCGGTGGAGTCACCATCTGTGGAGGTATTTAAAAGGCATGCACAGACAGCACTTAGGGGCAGGGTTTAGTGATGGACTTGGCAGAATTAGGTTAATGATTGGACTCAATGATCTTAGAAGTCTTTTCCAACCTAAACAGTTCTATGATTTTCCCTACAAAGAATACAGAGAGGCTTGTCCCTTAGTCCTGAGGCAGGGGTGCTGCAGCGAGCTTTGTTGTTCTGGAAAAGGCAAGTCACTCATGTCTAGGTTACTCCCACTCAAAGTTAGGCTGAGAAGCTAATGGTAGTTGCGTGTTTGTCACAGATTTCATGACAGCCCATGGAGAGTAAAGTTCACCTTCAGAAGAAGACTCAGACTGCTGTCTGGCTGAAGGCTTTCTTTTTTACTGGCTGTAGAGGGAAATGAGTTTGGCAAGCTCCCAGCTCAGCTCTTTGATTCAGTATCTAAAGTTAGGTTTGATTTATCAGAAGGCATATAAACCTTTTGAACTTTAGCTGGTTTCTACAGGAATTTTGCAGTTGATGTAACACAGCATATGCTCCTTGATGCTCCCGATATTCCTCTGAAGTCATTTGTACAAAAGCAGCTCAAACATGTTTCCATCCCTCCTCAAGGCCTCACCAGAGCACAGTTTGGATCACAGAAATTTGTTTCTCTGGTTTTGCATTGAGACTATGCCCATGAAATTGTACAGCAACACCAGAAAATAAAACATATTAACTTGGCATGCTGCCAATTATATAATGTCAAGGAAAAAATTACAAGGTGCTATATTGAGCTTATCCTCACAACTCCAAGTAAAAATATTTGTAATTATGCTGACTGAAGTCCATTTTATCCTATGTCTGTGAAGACTGACAATAACATGCCTTCCTTCTTTACTGAAATAACCTCTGATCCCGAATCGACCTATTCTGAATTCAAAGGTTTCTACACAAATACCATAAACAGGAAGGTAGAGGAGCAGTTTTTACCCACATGTCGAAGTATCTCATTAAATTCCCTCAAAAAAAAAAAAAAAAGTTGATGAATTTGCCCTAAGCAAAGAAAAATGTGAAATAAATAAAGAAAAAAAAAAAGGTTATGTGATACAAAGATTTAAATGTTGTACATGGCAGAAATTAAGGACGTATTTGAAAAGGTATACTAGGAACACATCTCTATATCATGAAAGCTAACCATATATGAGGACATCTATATTTCATTACACAGCAGCCACAGGTACCACATAACTACGACAGAGCTACTAAACTACAAGAATGATTGTGGAACTCCTGGGACTTTCAATCCTGGTTGAGTAGTTATTTTTATTATACTTTATAACAATTATTTTTATTATACTATACTATATTATAAATATCCATCCTCTGTAAGTAATTTGGTTTTGGCCATGATAGAAAAAGATTTTGGCTTTGCATCAAATTTCTATGGTCCTTTTTTAACAAAATGTTTAATTTTAAGATGTCCTAGTCTCTGCTAAATAATAGAAATCCCATGGGTATAATTTTTTTTCCTTCTTATTCTGTTTCCTAGAAGTCACTTACAATGTATTTTCAGTCATTTTTTTGGAGACTAAATGTGTACAAATAATGACTGCAACATAAAAGAAAAAAAGGAAACTCTTTTAAAAAGTGTTCCTTACCCTATTCACTGAGCATGGAATTGAACCCTTATTGTAACCTCACCTTTCTGGGGCTATGGGGTACAAATACGGCAAGCATACTAGAGTTCATTTTGCAGGCTGAGAAATGCAATGGACTTCTTATCTGCAAGAGAAGCAAGCAAAATATTTGAGTTATTTTCTGTCTTTCTTTTTCTCTTCATTTGATAAAGAAAAAAGCTCATATCAGGTGTGACATCTTTTACAGAAAAAAAAAATAAAGTATATTATTGTATCTGTAAAATAAAATCTTCAAATAAATTGTCTGAATCTCCACCTGAAGCAACCCATAAATAGCTGAATGGCTGGTTGGTAACAACCCTGACCAGACTGGCCAAAATTCTGCTGGTCCATTTCAATCTTATTTCTAGCCTCTCTGTCTTCCTAAGAGTGTATTTAACATTTGAATGTACAGCTCCCTCACAACTCTCTACTGACTCTTTCTCCATTGTTCTCAAGGGTCACAACCATTAATAATTACTCCTGAAGAAGAAGTTTTCCATGTGATGAGTTAAACCTAAAAACAAAACCCAAAGAGTAGTACAATCCCCTCAGGACAACATAATTCAGTTTTAAATTGCTCCCACTAGAAGAGTTAGAATTTTACACATATCCAAAATTGCTTTTGTAATAAAAAATAAATGTTCTATAAGTGACAGTATCAAGGGAATATTGACAGCACTGACATAAGTCTAGTCAATTCTGAGAGACAATCCAGCATTCCTTGAGCTTCTCTTCCCCTTTCACGCAGCTCCCTGAGTCACCACCAGTTCTCAGGTTGGCTTTATTTTTCAACAGCCATTGTTCGATAGATGCTATTTTAATTCCATTCAGGTTCTTTAAATGTTTGTTCATCTGGAACAGGAGTTCACCTCTGCTGATATGCTACTGCCCACATCAAGCACATTAATTGCTTTTAATCTGGAGTATTCTGAAAGTTTGTACTCACTCAGGTCTGTATGCTTTCAAAAGGAGATTTCCTTTTTTTTCCTTTTGACATTTTTGACCTGTTCTATTTTTCTGTCAACATTTGATCCATCTATGAGTCATTCCTTTGCTAATTACAAAGTAAGTATTGCTATAAACATGACATTCTTTCCTAGGAAAGGTATCGTTTCCCAGAGGGCATGGAGTACAGCTATTCCACACATTATTATTTGCTATATTACACAAAATGAAGAAACAATACTGTAGAACAACACAAATAGGGGTGATATGTTCGAGGTGAGAGACATATTGTAAAAAAACAAAAAGCACCTTCTCTTGCCTTGAAGAGGCTGTATTTTATTAATGTATATGGTATGTGTACTATCAAAACTGTGGCTTTTGATGCAGCTGTGGCGTATCTATTGGTATCCTTTCTCCTACATTAAAATCCAGATAAAACCTGTAGCGGCTAAAATCAATACAACGGTAATCTCATCCCAACCCCTTCCATTGCTGTTTGTAAACAAAGAAATGTGAAAATTAGAGCAAATACTTAAATAGTAGAAAGGTATAAAAATAAGCACAGAAGGAATTAATCAGGTGCATTTGTTTACTCCTAAAGACCTTCCATTTTAGTCAGGGAAACATGAACAGAAATATTCATTAATTTCAGAGTAAAAATTCAGGTTTTTAAAATATCCTAGGCGTGTGGGGAGAAATAAACTTAAGGTTGGTATGCGGAGGGAAATAGTGTAAAGCATTCTCCTTGACGAAGCTGGTGACACAGCATTTTTATGAGGTTTTAAAAATTGTACCTATTGTAACAGGGAAGTTGGCTTGGAGTTATTTACAGAAGCTTGCTCAAACTTAGAACTGGAACATTAAATGTAGATTTTCCATTTGTTCCAGCTAAAGTTACAATTCTTGCTGCTTTAACTGTGGCCAGGAGTGCTGACTGTGCAGGTTTGCACACCGCAAAGGCGCAGTTGCTCAGAACCGCGCGGGGCACTTCACTCGATCCCTTTCTTTAATTTCTTTACTTTGCGTTGTTGAGAGGGTTAGAGCAGATTTTTGATTCACATAAAAGTGTACAGTGTTAACTAGGTGACATATGGGTGGATGAAACATTACTGATTGTCCACTGCAGCCAGGGAGGCCGAGTTTCCATAGAGATAAGAAGGAAAAGTGCTCCGTGCAACCTAATTGGTATGCATCTCCAGATCAGGTTCATTGTGCTTTTGCTAATGACAGGGTTGTCTCAGTAATAAGGATGGTGCACTGGAGAAATTTGCTGCCTTGGTATATTTTTCCCTGGCAGAAAACTACTTAGAGACTGTAGTCAGTAAGAAGAGTGACTGGCAGGCTGAAGGGGCTGCTTAGCAGCATATGGGGGAAGGCTGGCGCTCTGTGCCACATGCATATGGCTGCCATTAAACTCCAGCTTTGCGCTTTGTGTATTTCTGGTCCCATGCCAGTAAGCCCACCTGCTGCAAGAATACTTGTAAAGCACAACTCAAAAGTGATTGAAAAGCTACTAGAATAAACTGTAATAACACAGTGCTTCACAGATGGGACATAATTGCAAGCTAAAGTGTACAGCCTCTGCAGTAATGAAAACACGAGCCATTAAATTAAAATCATAAGGGAAAAAACTATAAAAGTCTGTTGATTTTTTTTTTTTAGTTTTATTGCAAAACTTCAATTTTCTTGCCCTCATTAATCAAATACCATAAAACTACAGTGCTACTTTGTCTGAGTGAAGATTCAGGCAATTAAAATGATGAATGTAGATTAAAATGATGTAACTTTTGTAATTTTCTTACTTGGACAACTTAAGCTTTGGGCAGTGTTAAGAATGGAAAGCTGACATGAATCTATCAATTTGCAGATTAAGGTGCGGCTGGGACTTTACGCTTAGAATTCGCTTGTAAAAAAGTTGGTTTGCAGGAGAAAAGTGACAGTGTAGATTTTGCTTCCTTAATGTGTTATTTTCAACCTTTAAATAATACTAATTTGATTTTTCTAAAAAAATATTAAAAAAACCTCAGACTTTAAAACTGTGTAAACACACAAAACTACTTGAGAAATATCAAAGCAGTTTTAATTAGTGGTAGTGTGGTAATAATGAAATCGCTAATCTGACATGTAATTAGTTGTATGGTGTGTATGAGTGTTATGTGAAGCTGAATGGGCTCAGCAGGGCCCTAATACATTCTGGCCTCTCAAGGCGTTCTCTAGTGGAAAGAGGCCTGACAGAGCCATCTTTGTTCTGTTCCCTTTCTGTGGGTGGGCGATGCAAGGAGAAAGAAACATTTGTTTCACAGTAGTCACCGAAGTAAACAGGCTCTAAAAGCCTTTTTCGTTTTTAATTATGCATTTCTCCGGTACCCATCATAGCAAAATCCAGAGGACAGGTTTTAAGCATGCCACATAATACCTGACTGGTTAAAAATACATATAAATTCCCATTTTAAGGGAATATTTATAAATCTGACAATATAGGTCTTTACCCTCTTTAAAAGGACAGGCGCTTTCCTAAATCTACCATTTATATGCAATTTCCACAGGAGCTGCATTTGATCAAGACTTTGGCAAACACTAGAGGTGCTAATGAGCTACCCGTAAACATTTGATCCCATCTTTCTTCTCTGAAACTCGCCTAAAAAATAAAAATAAAAACAAAACAAAAAACCCAACCCTCTGAAAAGATAGCATCCATTCATTAGCTGCATGATAGCTCATAGCAATATCAGACGACTGGCATTTTTTAATATATTGCCATTCAAAAGATATTTATTTTTCTAAAAGACTTGCCAAGAGTAAGGTATACTGGCAAGACATCCCCACATTGTAGATTACTACCACACTTCCTAAAATTGTAGCAAAATATATATGTACCCCAAATAATCTGGCAAATTATTCAGGTAAGTACCATAGGGGCAACTAAAAGAAATGGTCAGCTTTATTTGCTTTTGCAGAGTTGGTTTTTTTCCAAAGTCAGGTGAGGCAACCAGGCATCTTTTCTCTCAATGAGATCTGTTTGTTCTTGGATAAACAGAACATAGTGTGTTTTGCTCATACTTGGTAAATTTAAAGCTTACTTGAGTGATTAGAGTCCAATTATTGCCAAGCAGCAATATCCAGGTGCAGATAAATAAACACTGAAGGCACAGTGCTTATAATCAGTTGCTGGTTATTATTACTACAAGTCAGGCTTTAATGGGAGTGTTTATTACACAATACAGGTATCTTCTCTGAATCAGATAATTTAATCATTACTCTCCCACTGGTGCTCCAACACCTGTATTTTATCAATATTTTTAGTAACCAGTACTCTTATTAACTTTTTGTTGTGGTTAGGAGACCACATAGGTCCTTTCTTTTCTCTTAGGACTGTTCCTCTGATGTGGCGTGTGTACAGCATGACAGAGAGCTATACCAGGTTCGAGGAATGATTGGAAAACTTGTCAAACAGCACGGATCCTCAGTTATTTTTTATTTACTGCAAGCATCAGATGGGACCATCAGGAGTATTTGAATGGGGAGTTTTCTATGTAAACATTGCTTATATCTTCTTTAATGAAGCTCATCACCAGTAGAATTTTTCCCTTTTCAACCTTCACCCATTTTTCAAGCATTGGCCCAAATAGTGTGGACTGGGGATAAATAGGAATATCTACATTTTCAAAAATGGGGTTATGCTCCTTCCTTTTTTTTACTTGTCCCCATTCATGCCAGGTTTTATTTGTATATAGGAGGGAGCAGCAGTGGTAGTCTCTGGGTTTCAAAGGTTTGTGATTTTCAGTCCCAGGTTAAAGCTGGGTAAAGTGTAATGACGGCAATGTGCTGCATCAATAATGCTAGCCTTGGGCAGCTGCCACACTACAACTGAAAAAAACAAAAAAACCAAAATCTGAATGATTGTGTGGTCCACTGAAGATGTGAAGGTGTTAAATATATTTTTTGCCTGACAACTGTGACCTCACTTTATAGGCTTTCTTGTTGAGCTATTGAAAACCTACTCATGTTTTGAAGGCAGCGAAACACAGGTAAGCTCAACGTTTTTCAGATGTTTTCAAAGACAGTAACTTTAGCTCCTCAGAAAGATGGGTCTCCCATCTTTGCTACAAAAATGCTCTGTCTGGACAGAGAAAGGCGTTCACCATCAGGTGTAACACACCAATTTCTGTTGAGTTCATGCCAAGCCTGGCATGGCATGCTGTTTAGTATGACTAAGGCTAACAGAATTTGTCACTTTTTAAGGTCTTCTATCTGGAAAAAGAGCAGGGTTGGTGGAAGGTAACAGCTTCCTTACAAAGAAACAATGAAAAATATGAAGGGAAGAGCAAGTTCTACTCTAAATAATGTCCACAAGATATTGTTTAGCTTGTACTGAAAGAACCTGAAGGATAATGCTTGGAGCTCATAAAATGTCTAGAATGTTCTTTCTACCCTGAATGTGGGGGGAGAAGATTCAACAGCACTTCACAGGGTAGCAATCAACAGTTACTGGACCAAACTATAACTTTTAATTTCTGAGAACCTAGTTAAGCCAGGGAGATATCCAAGACACAAGACCTTGGTTATTGGCCCTGCATCCTCATACTGACAAACGGCTTGGTTTGAGGAAGGTATTGGCATGACTCTCCACTAAAAAATTACTATTACTCACAGTCAGTAAGGAAAAACCACATTTCAACTCTTCATCTACTTTTGTATGAGCTGAAAGAGATGTACAAAAATAATTTTTCCATCCTCTGAAAATCTTCAAAACTCGAAAAAGTAGTTTTCTCCTTGGAAAAAGTCAAAATTTTTGTTTAACAATTTCAAAGTATTTTTCAAACTATTATTGAACTGGGAAATGCTTCTGAATTTATCTTTTGTTGACAAAGAGAGTTTTGACTTTACTGGAGAATTCCCAGCTACCTCTAGCAAGTATGTGGAAGGGACTCACTGGTACAAGTGCATACAGTCTGAGCATGATAATCTGGAACAGGAAAGAGCAGAGAATGATGAATCGACTTGGCAGTTGCTGTTGAGTAAGATTTTAGTGGAGTTCAACGTAATGGCAAGGGATGAAGCCCAAACTTTAACAAAGCCCCTCAGAGTTTTACCCCTGAAATCCATGGGATCATGATTTTCTCACTCTTCCTGGCATCCTTGCCACAGACCCAATAAAATAAAGTACAAAGGAAGAAGATATATAATTTAAAAGAGCTTGGACCCTAAAAGAGCTTAAAAGATGGAACTACAATGAATGTAATTTAAAATTGAGAAATCAGACAATGATAATAAGACAATTTGAGTAGTAGAAGTCTTACTTGAGGGCCATACATAATATAATAAACCAGTGGAAGACAACCTTTATTCCTTGGGAGTTTACAGAAAACACAGGTTCAAATACACCTTTCAGTCCGTCACTGCAGCCCTGTCAGCTATGCCACACTCTCTCCCTGGGTGGATGCCACCCATCTTTGTGTCTTATTTGGAAGTTTTACATAGCTCCCCCTCTAGGAAGTTTTGGCAGTGCGGTGCTGAAGGCTGAGAAGGACTTGTGCTTTGTATTGGAACATGGTTCATGCGTTACTTGATCCAGAGCACAGCAGTATCTCTTCTTAATGCTCATTTAAATGTTTATTAATTATTGAAGTAATTTAGTGCATTTGTGCCTATCAGTTCCAACCTGCAGTTTCTGCCTAGTCCTTGTTGACTGTAGATCCATAAACACTAGTGTACTAGTGTTTAGCTAGATCATGGAATCCAGGCGCTGACTCTTGAGGACTGATTTGACTCAATGTCAGGGTCCATTCCCGTTCAATTTTATCTCTGCTCATGCCTCCGTAGGTCTCAATAGCAGGCTTTCAAAAATAAATTTTTAGGGCCTGACCTTGAAGGATAAAGAGCTTGGTTTGTATGGATGTTCATTGCCATAAGCAAGGACCATTATGAAAGCAGAGGAAGGTTTGTTAGGATTTCATAGGGAATAAATTTTGTCAAAATTCTCTGAATTATAGAAATTCACTTCAAAGCATTCAAATTGTGTCTTTTAACATATTTGAAAGTTTTCATAATTTGGAGATTTTTTATGATTGGAGATAGCTATATTTTCTATTTGTGTGGTTTTTTTCTGTTTGTGCATTGCAAAAACAGTATTCATGGGAAAAATAAATAAGGAAGTAAAAATATGCTTTTTGCTTTTGACAAATATGGGAGCTGCAAATTACTGGTGGAAAATGAATATTTCCATCTTTGTGTGAACTTGGTGAAAAGCCAATATCTTCCACGCAGCTGCAGAGGTGCAGGGCCAAATTAATTCGTGGTGCAATTCAATATACTTCAATGAAATGACATCAGTAAGAGTTTAGTCCCCATGCAAAAAGAAGTATATGGAATGCTTATAGTGGTAAGCGGTTGATTAAGTGTGGTATGAATACAAGCTGATGTAACACGTATTTCATTGGAATTGAAAGGATACAAAAGCACAAAAAAGCCAATAAGCTTGTTTTGCTTACAGCTCTTTAATTACTGATAGTCCTTTTTTAATGGTGCATACTTGCTCCATGTATAGCTAAGTCTGTATTCCCTATTTTCTTATACAGATAACAAAACTAGTATGATGTACTGCTTCAGATTTTGCGTGAAGAGTTGCAACTGCAGTGTTTTAGACTAAAGGGTCTATCAACTCATTCCCTGGTCCATTGCATCTAATCTTAGATCAGAGATACACCTGGAGTTACGCAGAAGTGGCTGCTATTACATCTCACCTGGCACATATGGCTGTGCTTCCCTTCTGAAAGAACATGTGGGAGGGGATACTAGCACATGCCTGTGTTGTTGTCCCACTCTATTACAGCAGTCTTTAGCAACAGGCTAAGCATTGTCAGATTTACCTTTAATTACATTATTCTAATTTCAGATTGTATGGTTCTTTACTATCTCTAGAGAGTAGAAGTAATAAACATCCTAACAGGAAGTTGTAAACAGGTCTCTTCTCCTAAATAACCAATTATAGTATAAGAGAAAATGGCTTCAGACTGCACCTGGGGAGTTTTTGGTAGGATAGGAGGAAGGATTTCTTCATGGAAAAGGTTGTCAAGCAATAGGACAGGCTACCCATGGTAGTAGTGGAGTCATCATCCCTGGAGGTATTTGAAAGACGTGTAAATGGGGCACTTGGGGATACGGTTGAGTAATGGACTTGGTAGCACTAGGTTTATGGTTGAACTCTATGCTCTTAAAGGTCTTTTCCAACCTAAATGATTCTGTGATTCCATCAGCAAGCGTTTACCCCTTAGCAGATTACTAGGGCAACCTGCAATTGTGTACTGAAATCCATCACAGTTGGATCCTACTGAGATGCCGCAATTGTATCTGAACATGAGGTGCATCTACTGGCCTACTGTGCATCTATGAATCCATATGCCGGAGTGTTCCCAGGAACATTTTGACGTGGGGTTGGTAGCAACTCTTTCATTTGGAGAAAACTCACTTTTTCCTGTGGACAGATTTTGCCTAAACACATTATGTTATTGCTTCTAAGAAAGTGGCATAAAATGGTGTGCATCTTTCTTATGTAGATGCTACCCCAGCAACTATACAAGCCTCACTCTCACAGCAAATTAGTATGGTCCATGCACAATCATACTGTTTGTTTTATATCAGCCGATCTATTTGAAATTATTTAGTTTTACTCTATCTTGTGGAGTTTACAAGGCATCACAAGAGCGACTGCTAAGAGCAATCATCTCTCCTTTCTCATTTACAGTTCTCAGGATTACTCTCTGGTCTTCTAAGTTCTCTGGTCTTTTAAGTTTTCTTCCATACGCTGTGAGATAACTGAAACCAAGATTTCTACTTCATATATACCCTTCCAAAAATACCACATTTATGGAACTCCAGACTTTGTTCTCTTTGAGAGTTCCAGTGTTCCTAATTAGAACTGAGTTTATTACTCTAATAGCTTTTATTCATATTAGAATACCAGTAAGATATAGAAAATTAGTTTTACAGTTTTTCTTTTTCAGCATACTTGGGGACTGTGGATCCACTTTAGGCTGCACTAATTAAATTCCAGCATTAACTCACAAAGGCTTTTTAGACCTTTGCTTTGTCCCTTGGAAGTGAGTTTACATGTGGAAAATTCATTTCACAAGTAATAATTTTTAAAGCACACCAAAAGGTATTAATAATTATGGTTATTTTATACTGGACCTTAGTGACATGGCACAGATGGCTTTGATGTTTAATCAGTAGCTGTGCTTCCCAGCTTATTTTCATTAGTGATTAACCTTAATTTATTATGTAACAGAAGAACATAAGACACAGCCTGAGAGTTTCCTTTGCTATAGCTGCGTTTGCTGTGAAATTGGGCCTCATTTTCAAAGAAATGTATATCCACAGCTGATCACTTCTTATGAATGATCACACATTCACTTTCATTTGCTATACCAATTCATAAATAAAAATGTGGCATTTGTGTATCCAAATTAGATGCTGCTGAGCTGTCAACCAGTGCTTATATAAAATGTTTACTGGGAATATATTTTTATTTTAGAATAATAAGATCTTGTCTATTTTTATTTTTTTAATAGGGAGCACAGAGGTTCATCCTTTTTTGAAAAAAAACCCCACTAGATATGCTAAACTGTTCAAGTTAATGGGGCCTGTGTTATGTCTACTATGGATTGATGTCTTCATAGAAAATCATTTTGCATTGCTTTCCCGCTTTTCCCAACAAAAAAAATTAAAGATTAAGACATCTGAGGTACTGCATTGCTCCCTAATTACAACAGACACCTGTCAATGACTTCTTTATCTGCAGCTCTGGGATTACCTATGAGGCAGAGTCAGGACAAAAATACTTAGAAGATGAAGAAAAAAGGTCAGAGAAAAAATTATAAGATAGAATTTTTGTGACTAATATTAATGTCGTTGAAGAAATTAAAAAATATTCAGTAAGTATCATATGCCTCACAGTGTAAAACGTGTGTTTAATTCAGAATTCGAAGTTTCAGCCATGAAACTTAATTTCCTGTGTTTTGAGGATTACTATTTCTCAGCAAAGTTGTCATGCTCAAGATAGACTCCTGGATGACAAGGCAGAACTGTCTGATTTCAGTATCAGATGATGTAATACCTTCTCTTCTAAAAGTTTAGTGTACCTCTCATCCCCCAGTAGCAAGCTGTCTCTACACCCATAAGTAAAAATAGAGAGTAGGCTATATAGCCACCATATTTCTCTAAAAAACTTATAATAACTCAAGCTCTTGAACTTAATCTAATGTCACTGTTCGCAGTAATGTGGTTGAGGACCAACGTAAACATAATTTATTGTCAAATGTCAGCAGCATCAATCAAACTGAAGTCCAAAACATGGTACGGAAACATCACATCCATGGTTATTCTTTACAGAGAAGGTGCACCATAATCTTTCACTTTCTTCAGCAACTGAATAAAACCATCCCAGTTCACAAGTGGCAGAAATCGTCTTCAACAGAAGTATCTTGTCTTCCTCGTTTTCACAAAAGCTCAGTGGGTTGCTTTGCTGTCATATTTATTCACACCCACAGAAAACTTCTAATTCTCTGAGAGTCTTCAAAATCTACATGAAGATGACACATATCGGAAGAACACAGTTCAAGACAAAAGCAATAGCCATCTACCTCTTCATGACCCCCTTGTGAGCTTTATTTTGTACCTTGCTTAACAAAGACAGCTTGCATTTTTGCATTGCCTAGCCAAAACTAATGCTGCGATTAAAACTAGCAAGTAACAGATGAATTTAGGGATAGCTCTCACAACAACTTACTTAGTTTAGTATCTCCTCCACTATTCAGAGTATCTTCCTTGAGGTTCCTAAATTGCTTCCTCATTTAGTAGGCTCTTTTGGAGGCTGCTCAATGTCCTAACACCTTGAACAACAAAACATTTCTGACCTTTCATCTGCAGTTTTGCTTTTTGTGTCTGAACTGATGTTTGGCCCTACTAACTTACATAATTCTGGCTTCAAGGTTTAAATGTTTAATTTCAGTATATTTGGAAGAAAAACAAAACACTTTGGAAAGAGATTCAACTAGTCAAGGAAGCAGCAGACTGCCTGCTTGACAATGCCAGTCAATTTTGAACACATCTTAGTGTTTCTTCACTTTTTCACCCCACTGAATTCTGATCCACAGTTTAGGATCTCTTTCTGATTTTTACAGTTCTTCATGAGATTGATTCTACCTCTTTCAGCAATTGTATTTACCCCCCCCCCCCGCCAGAGATGACCTTCATGGTGGATCTGGTCCACTAGAATCAAAGCGCTGCAATAGGAATGGAAGGTATCAAAAATGACAGCTTGAACTAGATGTGAATGTAAATTTATATCACAACATTCAAAACCATAGACTTGAACATCTTGAGAATAAAATGCAAACCTCTAATTTTTCTGATTAGCTTTCATTCACTCTGCCATCAAAGTATGTAGTCAATGTCTTTTTTTCCTCTTTTTCCTTCATCTTTTTTTATATATTTTATCTTTTGTGTGGGAATTCATCACTTCCCAATATGTGACTAGAAGAGCTTCAAACAGAAAACTGAGAAGACTAGTAAATGTTCTAGCTTCAGAATAAGTTTAGATTAGATGTGAGTAAACACTTCAATCCGTGTTCACACATTGTCTATACTCCATAAGTACCTAGACCATTCGTCATTTACCTGCAGATCTCACGTAGGTGAGGCAGCCTTGAAAAAAGTGTGTCATTACTTGATTTGACTATGAAGCCAAGCACTCAATCCAGGCACAGGAATAGGATCTTACAATATAGGCATTTAAATGTTTGGGCTAAATAAGTTTAGATTTGAAGCCCTAGGTACTTCAAAAATTCTAATGTTAAAAACAAGTTGTACATCTTTCAGTGTCTCTGGTTTTCTAATGCACTAAACACTCATAAATATGTAAACTTCCCTGGTAAAGATGACATTTTCTGCCCCAAACCCCTCCAGCAATGGCATGTAGTGATTCTGCCATTTCATTTCAGATCTGTTTTTCATTGCAAAGAGTGCAGTGTTTTTTATTAGGATGCAATCTTACATCTAAAGAGACAATCGTAAGTTAAAACAAGCAAAATACACATATGGACTAAGCATAAGGATGACAATACCAATTAGTAGAGATTTGGTATTTATTTTTTGTATTGAGCACAGGGTGAGACCTGCCTTTTTCCAGCAAGTGGCAAATTTGAATGTGAAATGTCATTAGTGCTGTTTTTCACTAATACAATTTCTTTTCTGAATAACAAAAAACACATCAGTGTTATTTTTAATAAAAAACCCACCCTTTAATTTACATACATTTAGGGTGAAGTAAATGAAAATGCATTATGTTACCACTGTGCTATTGAATAACGAGCCTATAGGGTTCTAAATGGGAAGGAAAGTTGTTTTTCAAGCCCTGTACCCACTGTTCCCTTTACAAAGGCGCCATTGTGACCAGGATACATGAACTGGGTTTCTAACAGTAAAGATCCACCTTCTGGCAGAGAGACTGGAAAATAAAGCACCCCAGTAAGCCGCCACTTCAGCAGGAGAAGCCAAACTAACGAAGGAAGGACAGGTGGAACTGGTCCCTTGGCCTTTCAGTGACATTTACAGCCTCTGTGCAAGGACATGCTCTTTTCTTTCTGTTTCTATTTTCTCCAGTTAATCAGGTGACTTGAAAAGAAGCTAGATAAGGGTATTGTTTGCACTGACAACATCCTGATGATACTGTCAGAGGAGATCACAGGAAACTGTTCCTTTTTTGAACCAATAGAGTCATTAGGGAGAGTACTCATCACTTGAGTGCATCTAGGTTAATTACCACAGAAAATCTGGAACTGGCAGCTATAATTTTTCTGAAGAAAGTACTGCTATTTTTACTCCTGGTGCTATAGAATGTCTCTTAAAGTACCTCATAGGACCCCATTTTACGGTTCAATGGTAAAATTATTTTAGAAATGTATCTTTCTGGCTGAAATTAGTGGGACACTCTACATGGAAATTTAATGAAAGTACAAACTGTGAGTTATGTACTGTATGAATGAAATTCATCTCTGTTTGCCAGGACTGATTACTCTCCTTCCAATAAATGAGCAAGCATATTTTTCTGTTGCAGTCTCACTTTGGAAAAGAGAGAACTGTCAGGTTGAGATGAATGACTTATTGCTGCACAGATGTAGCAAACTGTCACATGCCTGATTCTGTTTGCTATGGTACATTATGGCACAGAGTAGCCAAAAACCCTGCAGCATGAAACAAACACAGAATGCTGTTTTGGATCAGCATCAAAGCATACGCAGTGGATGCCTTTTTAGGAAAACAGAGACGTGGTGTAGTTTTAACCCACCCAGTATTGAGTGAGTGCTTACAAACCCTAGCAGTGTTCATGATTTTTAAAAAGCCTGAAATAATAAAAGGAAGTTGTTTGAGTGTGCTGAATACCTATTCAACTAATAATTCTTAGAGTACTGGTACTGTGGTGCCTATTCTCTAAGGATCAGAAGACTGAGTGCATTTTTCAGTCTAATTATTGCTTTTTGAAAATTGTTTGTGGCCAGGAATGCTTTATAATGTTTGACTATCTCAGGTGTGAAAGGCACGCTATCTTGTCTATCATGTCTAACAGGTAATCAAGCCAGAGCAGACAGAGGAACCTGGGAAAAGTTGCTAACATCCAGTAGCATAAACAAGATCCAAATGGAAACTTGTTACCATGGGTTCAGTGTGCGGACAGAGCTAAATGTTTGTGCAATAAATCTCACATACTATTCCCCCCCTTCCAATTCACCTTTTTGCCATGGAAAAATTGTAAGAGTATCCACTGTAAGATATTTTTGAGAACTGTTTTGATTCTGTGATGTTTATTTGGGAATATGATTACAGATTTCCTGTTTGATGTTATTAATTTTCTATAAAAATGTGAATTATTTGACTGCACTGTATTCTAAGCAGCTCCTACACAGAAATTATGAATGCTTTGACCCATTCCATTTGAGTCAAACTGAGGACATGAAGTTTCCCACAGACGAAATTCTGTCAAGTTTCTTGAAAATGACAGCCATGTTAAGGACACATACACCAGTTAAACCATATTGTTAGACTTCATAGATTCTTCATCAGACAGATTAAGATGAGTCTAGGCTTTACAAACTCCCCCCAGTCACAAAATACCTTAGTTTTTTAGACTCATTTCTAAATCCGTGAGAGAATGAGGTGACAATAGCTGTTTCAGCAGGAAAAAATATTTCTGGTTTCCAAAGCAAACATTTTAGCAATTACCCCTCATTTATTTGTATTTTCTAATTTGCTTTACATAATACAGGGAATCCTGCAATTACCCATAGAATGTACTGTCTGTACCTTCCTGATTGAACTGCCACCTCCCCTACACTTTGTTAGATCTGCCATTCACTGCAGCTCTGATTCAGACTCGAGGGAGTAGCCTTGACACAATGCACTGAAGGCAATATTTGCAGAGAAAAGGGATAATCGCTGAACAGCAGCCTATCTCCACGTTTCCATGTCCCATGACCTCTTTTCTCTCTAGCCTTGGCATAAGAACTTAGTGTAAGTCCCTAGGACTCTGCTGTCCCCTTTGATGTTCCCTTACCCTCAGGCACAGTTTGGAAGTACTTCTGACAGGTTAATATGCTTCTCATGAGGAGAGCAGTGAAATATCACAGTCTGTTTCTACTAAGGTTCCAGAGAAAACTAAAGTGACATCTTTGTCTGCTGATACTTGCCAAGATTATCACCTCTAACTGAACACATGCTCAGTAAAACTAAGCATGTCTCTTTTTTTTGTTTTTCCTTCCATTCAGGATTATTATTAATTCTTAACTATATTTCTTTTACCTCGAGCTCTGTTAGGTTTCCTAAAATCCCAGTTTCACCAAATTTTAGGAAAAATATTTAATACAAACCTACCCTTAGATTCAATTGCACTTAAAAATGTTTCCTTTGTGAAGTCCAGCTGTCAGATATTTCTTCAGTTAGATACAATATGTAAGAAAAAAACTTATCAAAGCACTGATGAAAACACAAATTGCACAAATTACTGGTGACAGTATACCAAAGTCACAACTTCACATTTACAATCTGGGTTTTCAGCATTATGTTAGTAGGACTGTGTTTTATTTATCCAGTGCTATAGATTTCCATGATGCTTTATAAAAAAAAAATCTAAGAAGTTGCTGTTTGTTAGTGCCCTTTCCTGCATCAGGCACAGTACAGCAGTGCACAAGAGATTGTGTATGAGAAGGGGAACACTTGAACATAAAAGATAATCTAAACCTTCAAATTCTTACCTAAAAAGTGCTGGTTTTGTTTAAGAAGTTGAAAACATCTGCAATGCAGCTTGCTCCCATCTCTATCTAACGCATTTGCTTTGTGTAACTCTGATTTTCAGGAGTATTAGGAGAATTCATCTTTCAGCCTCCTCACTACCTTCGCTCTTAGTGGGAGTAGTGAATTAGCAGAAGCGTGCGTGCACTTTTGTATAGTCCTCACTACAGGATGCCCAACCTGGGGAAGGGAAATTGTACAACTGCCTTCATCTGGTTACCAAAGATTATTTGCAAGTGATCATTGCGGACACTTTTGCTTGACATGTCCTCTGACTTTCAGAACATTTTAGCAGATGGTATCAGCTACAGCTATGCCATGGCAAGGACACAATAAAATTGAAGGTTCATGAAGTTATTATGTTTATATAATAACTACCTATATCAACTAAACATGTCTTGTGTATCAGCTCTTTCCTGGTGCTCTGCCTGTGACAGTATAGAGGTGTGTCCCTTTCCTGAGGTCAAGACTGTAATTAAGCCAAAGAACTACATGAATGCAAACTTTGCAGGTTGCTGCTTACTGTGCATTGTTCATGCTGTGAAGCTACCTATTCAAATCTTACCTTCTTTGGCTTTCCACCTTTTGTCAAAAGATAAAAAAAGCAAGTCTAGTTTAATAGTATTTGCTGGGAAATCTGTCAGTATATGAGACAAGTTTAGGGGAGAGGGAGAAGGGAAACATGATAATTGTCTTGCCTTTTTTTTTTTTTCCCAAAAAAAAAAAAATTCAAAAGAGGCAGTACAGAAAAAAGAAGCAAGCTAAAACCAGCCAAAAACAAACCCTAGAAATTTTCTGGCTAAACCTCAGAAATTCACAGTGGAAATCCTTCTGAATGCTGCAGCTGGACTTCTTGGACAGGCAATACAACTCCCACGATGCACACAGCCTCATCAGTCAGGGAATCACTATCATGCACTAGAGCAAGCCCATGACCACAGTGCTTCAGAGACCAGCACATCAGTAGTCCAGCTAGTGGGACCAGTCTGCAGGGGTGGTGAACCTTGCATGCCATAACTTCTATAAAACATCTCACAGGTGTATTTTAGTGTTAAACACAGTAAAATTATGTTATATAACTGTAAATAAAAAAAAAAAAACAGGCATGTATTGTGGGTGTTTTTACATGGATCTTAAGACAAATTTAGTTCAAGTTAAATGCACATTTTTGTGAAAAATTTACATCGGTGAAAAGCTGATCAAAAAGAGTTTTACAGGCCAATACTACATTCCTTTTACTTCCAAATTAACCTCTGCCAAATACAAGCTTATTTTGCCAATGCAATGGTTTTTTTCTGTGTACCCTTCAGACTGCCAGAAATCAGCACTGGAAAGAGAGCTGAGACAGGTCAAAAAGCTTATCATATTTAGTACCATAAATTTTCCCCTGAACAAGAAGTCAAACAAGCCTATAGCTAATTTTTTTTTAACTTCCAGCAGCTTTCCTGTGACAGTTGTATACAACACAATTTGTTTATTTTACCGCCTTTCAGGTATTTCAGTAAAAGTAGCATTTTAACTTCTTGTTGTTGCAGCACAGATCTCTCATTTTCATAATTCTCAGAATGATGGAAGTAATTTAAACATTTTAATTTTTGAATTATTTCTAATGAACTTCTAAGTCCTTCTTAAGGAAGTCAAAAATGAACAAATTTGAGGCAGTCAAACCCCTATTACGCACTCTCCCCCTTATCTTAACACGCTGATAGCTAGACAACAACATATTTCTGGACATCATCAAAATCTTCTGGGGATGATAAAATAATCTCTAATACAGTACAGTGTTGCTCTAAACTACTCACTTTGACTTTATTTATTTATTTATTTGTGGTATTATGAGATGTTAAAAAGAAAATCTTATACAGTTAAATCTATGTATGCATTTTAATTTAAGATGTTTTTATGAGATCTCTTTGTGGCCTTTCTGATATTTGGCATGTGAAAGCCAGCCCCTATAATGCTCCCTTTAACACCTGTTTTCAACTGAAGTTACTGGAAGTTTTTGCCACTGAAGCCCAGTAAGAGCCCTTTTAATTGGATAACTGAAGGAGGCATACATGTCCTACATGCTAGCAGGTTACCTTGAGAAGATGGTAACATAACAATAATTATATGTATCAGTTACTGAGTTTTGTTATTGAGAGTCATGGGTAGAAACAATATATACAGGATATTCCTAATTATTTCCTCAGTTTGGTAGTGTACTTAAAGCACTGGCAGAAATCTGTGCTTCCCTCTCCTTCACCCCCCGGCAACTTCTGCTGCCGTGTTTTTGATTAGTACCTCCCTAATTCAGCGTATTTGGCCAATGTTTTTTTATGCCTTCCAGGGCAACTAGGGATGTTGTCTGTTTAATGATATATAAGAACATATTGCTTTTAAATTTCTTCAAAAATTTTATAATAGCTTGAATTGTTACATGTTTTAAAGTTAATAACATAATTAACATTTTCATTCTGTCCTGAAAGTATATGCACTTCAAAGCAAAGGTAACATTTATTATGCCTGACTCATTGCTTAATTGTGTTGAAAAATAGGAACTTACCTCTATCAAAGGCTGATATGCTGTGAAGTTCATCTTCAGGATACTTCAGATAAGACCCTTTCCCACAATAAGATCTGAGAGGACCCTTCTCTTTCTAAAATATTGTCAGAAATACATCACCCACCAGTACTGCTGACAATTCCCTTTCACTTCTATTGAGGTTGGCTGTATGTTGTCTGTTATGGTCTATTTCTCTTTGAATTGTCAGCAATTATTGCATAATTTATTTTCCAGTTGCTTGAGAGACTTTGAAATTTCAAAGTTCTCAGAAGCAGAAAGGTGAAATACTACAGTAGAGATTATTTTCCTAAAACCTGTTCAACAGGTGGAGCTGTATGCTGCAAAATAGAGTTCAGAAATGAAATCTGTATATTGAGTAGTTTTAAAAGTTATAGAGAATAATATACCTGCACCAAATACATATTTTTTTCAAGTTTTAGGAAGAAAATTTCTGCAGTTACCCTAGACTGGGAAAAGAAAAATAAGTCTTGAAAAGAGTTGTTCTGATTTTCAGTGTGTTTCATTCATGGGCAGAAGTCCAGTAAACTTTACTCCACCCTTCCTTAGAAACTGAAAAAGCAATAAGCAGAGTGGGTGCTCAGCATTCTATTACTGATATAGCATAAAGTTACATCAAATATTTATTAATCAGCACTCCTTATTACATTTCTTCTTGCTATTAGTGAAAGCAGTTTGGGTGACAGAAAATTCACAAAACACAGCTTAATGAAAGAGAGGAAATGCTATGGAATTTATTAAAAAGCATCCTTCTTTCTCTGTCTCTTTCCTTCATTGCCAGTTTTGACCAGCAATAATAGCAAGATCTCTGACTGTTCATCTGCAGGTGCCAATTCTCTTTTTCCCCTCTCCAGAAAAGAGAACTATTTTCCTAAATTTTCTGATTCTATTAGAACATACTGAAATACAGCTTTGGAAAATGAGTAAGCTGTATTAGTATCCCTCATTAATTCATACCTACTGTTACTGGTACACAGAAGGTGTTTGATTTGGTCATATTAGAGGACGGAGTATGCATAACCTAGTGTAGTCCCCAGTTTCCACCCCACTTCCACAGAGATAAAGGTATTATTTCAGTAACAGGAGGTACCAGAGACCTACTGTAACATATAAATGTATCTAGAAAGGAAAAGGAAATGATTTCTTACCTGTTCTTTGACAGTGTTGTAGCAGTTTCATACCACATCTGTTTACAAAAATAAACATAAACATTATCAACAATAAAATTGTGGTCACTAGAGAGGTATTCTTTTCACAACCAGAATTATTTTTTTATCATGAGTTAGTTGCCACTGTTCAACCCTGTAGAAGTTTTCTTGACTTCATCCGTAATTTTTTTCCCTTCATTATTGCATACTATGCCAGATTTTCTTGCCTTTCCTTGGGCTAATGGAGCTCGTGCCAGATTTCTTGGAAACATATCCTACCCAACATGATAGAGGTGTAGACCTGTGCCTTATGATTTAATCCTCTTAATTAGCTACCTTTATTAGATCAGGTACTTACCTAATCTTCGGAATTATATTAGTTAAACATGTCACAGTTGGAAGGCTTTACTCATGCTGGGCAAGGTATTTCAGTTGCATTAAGATGGCCAGTGTTTCTCTTTTCCCTATAACTTTGGATTTATAGACTTGCAAAGTTTGGAAGTTTTGTATTACTTTTTGGTTTTATCTTATAATGCCAAGCAATATTATCTGTAAAGGCCCTGTGTAAGATCCGTGTAAGCACACAGAAACCAAAAATCCAGTAGTAAATTGCACAAGGCTCAGGCAGGCAGTGATAATGACCAGATAGCCAGATGGAGTGCTGCAGTTAAGTAACAAGAGTTCTTGCATTCATGAAGGTAGGGTTTTTTGCACTAGAGAGGAACAGTTTCCAGATGCTTCCTCTGAGCTTGCTAGGAAAAGTACTGCTATGGGCTGCATTAACATATGACAGCTGCGGATGGTGAGCGTTAGCAACCAGCCCTTTTTTAAGCAGGATCAAAACACCTGTACCTATCCAAGAGACCATTTGAATATTTTAATAATATGAAATATTATATAAGCAAGTATGAAGAGAAGGGAGAGAGAGAAGTAGAAGATATGACATAAACCAGAAAGGGAAGTCCAAGGCGTTGGTGAGATGGACCTAGAGAAACATTGAGAGAGGTCTTTTTTGGTCTGGCAAGTCATCAAAATGGCACTGGATCTGGAAGGGAGAGAGCCATCTTCAACAACTTCACCTCTCCTGTCTTGAGAAGAGTAGATTAGATCAGTTTGTGTGACAGGTAAAAGACTGCATAAAATAAATGCTTGAATCAGTCTCTCACTTAATTTACAAAACTGTTATTGCACACAGGTGCCCTCAGCTCCCACCGAATGACATTTCATGATGATTTTGTCCAGCATTAGAAGGGAGTAATTGTGTCATCCAGGAGTGAAATGAACCATTCCTCTGGTTCCCAGATATCTTCCTATTCAGTTGTGACACCTGCTAATGTGATTTCTCATCATGAATACGTATTTAAACTGGTTAACATTAGGCAAACTAGCTGTATGACTTTGCTAGCAAGTCCCTACTGGAGATAGGTTCACTTTTTGTCTTTGATTAATATAATAAGCTTCCAGGACATTCTTTTAAGTTGATGAGAATGACTAAGGACACTGAGTTAAAAGGAGATTCATCTCAACAGCTGAGAAACAGTTATATTCCTTTCATGTCTTCTTTTTCTTTGTCAGGTTTTTGCCCAATTTTTCCTTCAAAATAAATGTACTTACAGGTTTATTTCTCTTTTGACCAGCAATTTTGTATGATTACCTGGAGCAAAACTGTAACATTTACTCAAGTGATTTTTTTCTGATTTTTTTCTGGGTAATTTATTAGTAAATTATATTTGCTGTCATAATCTCTGATCCTTGCTTTCTATGACTCCAAGTTCTTTGCAGTTAAATGGTCACCCAAAAGAAGTTTAAAAAATCACAATGTGATTGTAGACTGGTTCACACAAATTGAGTGTATAGGGTAATCTTGATTTTTAAAAAGATCATTTTTAGTGAGCTTCTCTTTGCAACTCTCAGTATAGATAGAAAAGATGCACTGACTGTGCAGCCTGAGATTGCAAATTGAAACTATATTGGCATAAAAATGAACTAGTACCAACTTTTGCAGGACTGGCAGTTATACGAATGAAACTATAAGAATAACTCGTGAATCTGACCTGAAAACATGAAAGGTTTCAGAAATGCTATAGCAAATAGTTTTGAAATTTCAGGGTTTGTCTTTTTTGTTTCCTTGGTTGATTTGGAGGGTTTTTGTTTGTTTTTTTTTGGTTTTTTGTTTGTTTACTTTGTTGGAGGGGTTATTGGTTGTTTGGTTTGGTTTTTATTTTGCTGTTATTTTTGTTGGTTTGGCTTTTTTTTTCTTGTGACTGAAACTATCAACTGAATGCAGGTTGCAAATACACTTGACTCATCAGAAACTCTTTTTCAGAGTCATTGTTATTTTTTGGTCATGAAAGTGATTTGCTCTTTCAAACATTTCTAAACTTAATTCTTATCCATTGCTCTTTTTAAGAATGCCATAATTATTTATTTGAAATTAGTTTAATAGCTAGAACAAGAACTTGGATTTTCATGTAAGGGGTTGGACTGGGAGTGAAACAAAATCTAAATGAACGATGATCTCTCTTTTATTTTTTTATTGAAGCGTCAGTCTATTTTTCCAGAATTAAGGACTTTGCTTATTACTAGATTCTATTGTGTATAGTCATCACTTACACTGATAGGGGGTTTTAATTATCATTTCAGAGTGAAATGTGCATTCATTATAGTATGAAATACAAGAAAAAAAATCCCAAAGAAACATCATCATTTTTTTTTAACTGATTAGCTTAAGAGGTACCTCCACCATACTAAGAAAAAGTAGCATAGAGAACACAGTTGAATTCAAACACATATGGTATTAATCTCACATAATGAGCTTTGCTTCAGTTGGCAGGAGAAACTGCACTAAATAGATGCTAAGCTGCAATTGGCTTCCTAAAAAATCATGGCACTTGACTTTAATTTGTCCTCTGCCTCTGTTTCTTATATTTAAGAATGCTTATTATTAGGTCTTCTTGCTGTGTTCTCCTCAGTTCCATGCTACTAATTGGTTGTGAGTGAGTCTGGTGTTCTCTAATACATCTTCCTCTGTTGCCACTAAGTCTGCTGGAATTGCCACCACCCACTGTCCTCCCAGTGCTGTAACAACTGCACTTATTACACCATATAATAACTCTTTTGTAGTATTTTCCAGTAATCTCTCCCACCCCAAAGGATATTATTTTTGATAAGATTTTGGCATTGGCATTTATCTTATATGCCTGATATTTAAGCCGTTAAAATTAAAAAATTAGCTAAATAATTTTTTTACCCCTGTGTTTATCAGGTTTGAATTTTGTTGATGCTAGAATGTAAGGCTTTTTACTGTATTCACTGATGCTCATGCAACTGGGCATAAGTATTCTGCCAGTTCTGCATGCATGTAGGAACATCCATGATTGTGTACGTGTGTATTGAATAGAATCTTCTTGAAGGCAATAAATGTATCTTTAAATATGTATTGGTGTGGCCAGATGCAGAGAGATATATGCTCACCTGTCTATTTTGCAAACTGGTCATGTTCCCAGAGGGGCTTATTAGCTTGGGCACTGTGCCATGCTTGCACAGCTATACAAGTTCTGGGCTAGAGCTTGTTCATATCCAGCCAGTTGACAGCAAGAGCAAGAGAAGGCAAATTTGTACATCCAGATGCACCCAAAAATCTTCTTAAATGCACTGTTTGTAGGTTCCTTCCTTTCCTTTTGATTTTTTCATACAACAGCGTGACAAATTTTCCTGCTTTTGTAAATGAATCGTAAGATTTGACAGCTCATACAGGAAAAAAAAAAAAAGAAAATTTTTGAAGCTAAGATAAATTTCTTCCTACATCTTTAACTCAACCCTGTTTTCCTTGCTGACAAATTTTGTGGAGAATCAGTGTTATCTACTCTTAGCGATTTTGCCTTTTCGTCACTTTCCCCTTTAGCTATTGCCTGGAGGACCCATTCTCTCAGATGACTGCAAAAAATCAAATTAAGATACTGGGGAGACGAGGCTCCCAGCTAATCCTTAATTTGTTCCAGCTGTTTTGCAGAGCAGTTGTGATCAAAGCTAGTAATTTTGTAAGACAGTGACCATTTCCATCACCATGGAAATCAGGAAGGGATGCCCTGTGCAGTGCCGTATCTGCCACAGAACATGGTCAATTCTTCTCCACCGTGACATCAATGAAGTTGGGGGACTAAGCTTTTAGTAAGAGTTGTAAAAGTGTCATTCTAAAATTGCTTGTTTCTTAAGAAGATGAGGAAGGAAATGGGCAGTTTGGGCAGTTTGAAACAATTTTGATTAAGCATGTGAGAAGGAGATGTTTAGAACTAATATTGCTGTGTTGATTTGCATGCAGTGTTGTTCTGTATCACTTCCAGACCATTTTTGGAACTGACCAGAACTTCTCATTTGGTTTTCATGGAGAATGTTTACTCTTGCTAAGATTTCCTTTTATCACAGATGAGAAAAATGCCAAATCTTCCTTCTGCAAATATTTTTTGAGATATTTAAGGTATTTATTGAAATATTTTTTTTTGGATAAGAATGAAACTTTGAATTCTTGATAAAACAAAACATTTTGATGAATTTCTATTCAGCCATGTGATTAAATAATATGTTCCCACAAAACACTTCTGTGCTTCTAATGTATTTCTAGTTACGTTGAGAAGTTATAGCCACTGAAGAAAAGATAACTTTACTGTAATCACTTCTGGTTCCTCAGGCTTACACATATCCCCATCACATAGAATTAAATGAGGTACTTCCTGGTGTCTGTTGAAATTTGTTGCTCCACTAGATACAGCGAGTGCAAAAATTTTTTTATTCTTCTAAGCTACATCATTGGGTATTTAAATGATGGAAAGGATATGTTCTACTTATGAAACACACTACTTTCACAATATGACTTCTCTGCCAGTATATAAATTTCTTCACAGCTTTCTAATAGATTATTTTTTTGCATTGGTTAGCACGAATAGTCTATCACGGCAGAGAATGTGCGAAGTATGACACTGAGAACAGTTAAGGAATTTTAATTTCTCACTGAAAGATAGTTTTAATGCAACATTTTTGTGTGTGAAATACTCCATATAGTTAGAGTATACTGCGTTCTCCTAAAATACTGCTTCTTATTCTACGTTGACATCTTTGCTGTGGAACACATTCCTGAATTTCTCTCATTTAGCTCACATAGTTACAAGAACCTTTCAGGCACCAATTGGAGTCTCTGAAAGAAAAATTGATTGAAGCTTCAGCTCTTCTTTCACGATTTACTCTACAGAAAACTGTAGGAATGACTTTGCATCTTTGCATCTTACAGGATGCTGATACAAATGCGGACTTAGCATGAATTATACTTGTAATTGTCTGAAAGTTGGTAGAACTATTCACATACTTAGGTAGGCAAATGCCAAAGCCCTTCATTGGTCTGGGTCTTAGGAAATTACCACTGTATGGTAGACGAGTGTACAAACCCTTCCTTTCCAATAGGTCATTTATAATTGCTTTTATATAAGCTTCAAATCTTTACTTCTGTAAGTGATGTTTGGTATCCTTGTCACAATTCATGAGATGGATTTTTTTCTGATTTATACCCTCTTAGGAATGAAAGAAACAGGAACAAAAGGTCTTTTCTGTTCTGAAATAATCTCTGGCATTGTCTTTGGAACTCCTGTCGCATATACATGTGACAAATTACAGAAATTAGCAGTGTTCTTTCTTGAGGGCTAACTCATTTTGTAACTGGCTGGGACCAAAGTCTTACCAAGGAGTAGATGTTAACAACCCAGAGCTCTGAGCATCTGTGCCAGCCCTGTTCATTTACACCTGCACTAAGAACACATCTCCCTCTGTCTTATTCCTGTAGGCTGATCAATAAGAGTATTTCCTTCTTTCTATACAAAGAAGAGTAGAGGGTTTCTCAGATTCCAAGAGAGTCTAAATCATCAGCATTCAGGTACGAACCGGTACATTGATGGGTTGATTGCCTCCAAAGTTCACCTTCTTCCCCTTCCCCTTATGTGGTGGGTATCCTGTGAGGTCACCAAAGAGCAGGAACAGCCAATAAAGTTATTCAGGCCACTCATAGTTATGCACTGAATTTAGCTGGCCAAGTTAACAGCTTGATAATCCTGGTGTCATTATGCAGTACCTGGAGAAAGACTGAGTGTGACCCATGTCAGTTTGCCTTGCTCTTTGCATAGGCAAGCTAAGGAAACTAGCCAGCCACCTTACCTCCTTAGAGCTCTGTAAAGTGTCTGAACCTGGGTACTGCAAAAACTCACCCCTCCATTAATACTGAATTACTCTCTGAATATTTCTGTGGGAATGCTTCCTTCATTCAGTGGATTCAACCAGTACTGGTTACACACAAATCATTTTTTCTAAATTTCTTTGCAAGCAGGATGGCTATAAATTTTCTTTTGCTTGGAAATTTAAATTCTGAGACAATTCTGAAAATTAAATTTGACCGGAATGAATTCAGCTACCTACCATGGACATCTAATATTATGTACTTCAGGTGACTTGGCCAAGGTATTTACAGTAGGTGGTCAAATATTATTTAGCTGCTATAGGTGATCTCTACCCTTATGGAATGGCATTTGGAGGCTAAGGTGGATCAAGAGGTCTATGTTTGCCAGGCATATGTCATTTCCAGTGACTCCAAGAGGATAAGCTCTGAATATATTCCATGATGTAATATGCCCATGGCAGTGCAGGATGCTCTAGGACTAAAAGTGTTCAAGCCTTCATATTATTTTGCTTTGTGCTTTCCTCCACACCCATTTTGGAGTTAGAAAATGACAAGTTTATCCTGACACTTCACAATGGTAGAGGCGATACTGTGAAGGGTGCTGCATTTTTATCTTAGTATGTGGAACATGTTCAGAGAGAATTGATGTGAATTAACACCACTAACAACAACAAAAAAAAGCCAACACAGCAGCAGTTAAATGAATATTGCTAGTCTGCTAATGAATGCTACCAAAAATGTCATGAAACTGTCTGCAAAATTCTTTAGGTTTAATTTGCAGTAGGAATAGTTTGAAGGAGACATCACTGCTTTACATGGAATGTGAATAGTCATGGAATGAGACCATGAGTAAACTTTGAACTGATTCACTTGTACACTTATTGGTTAAAATAAAAGTTTGGGCATTGGTTTTTTTCTGTATCTGTTTGGAAATATTCAAAACCTGCCACCTTGGAGGGTCTTGGATTTTGAAAAAAGTTAAAGAAGCACCTTTATGTTGCCTCTTCATCATATTCAAAATTTATCTCTTAAAAGTACAAAGTATCATGGAAAGTAGTCAGACTGGGGATTTTTTTCAGTGAATGTAAGAGTCTTTTAAACCTGAAGTCTATCTGTGATCTCATGCTTGTGAATTAGCATGCAAAGCTACAAAAGCCTTGTTGTAGAGGCAGCAGAGGAAGCCAGCAGCCAGAGAGGGAGAGGGCTGGCTCCAGCAGGAGAGGTACACAAAAAAAGAATGGAAAGCAGCTTCCAAAAAGGAGGGGAAATGGGAAGGAGGAGGGCAGCAGCAACAGTGGAAGGGTGAAGGTGAAGAGGGGAGAACAGCTGGTTTTCCCTCTTGTGTCCTGACCGAGTTTTTCTCTGAAATACCCGTTTTTTGAGCATATTGATTCTGTGACCCTCTTTAGCTGTTTGAACTCTCTATTGGAAAGAATCAAATTCAATCCAAATCTATTTCTGGGATCTTTATTATTTTGCATTCCCTTGAGGTCTGAAGGAAACAGAAAAGACAAATGGTATGATAATCACAGACCACACAAGAAAAAAAACAAACAAATAGGGGTGAAACAGCCTGGGAGAGAGGTCTGATTTTCAGGGACTGATGTGTGATGGTCACATTTCGTCACATGTAATTTAAGAGGTTTTTATAAGCTCTGCAGTGGTGTTGATAAAAAAGCACTTCTTTGCAGTATTTGTTTCAATTATTGTTTTTAGCACACTTTTCATGGCACCAAAAACTGTTTTTCATTGAAAAAAAAACAACAAAAAACCCAAACCACATAAAAGTAGAGTCTAAAATTGAAAAAAAGACAAAAGCAGGGTCAATAATTTTTAAAAACCTGCAAGCATATAATACCATTAACAAATACAACTCTAACTTTTCACAGGCAGGTTACTTTTCCCATGTATTTTGTTGAAAGTTTGTCTTGGTACGTTTAGGTGGCAACTCCTCAAGATTTGTATATTTGAAGGACTTTCTCCACATGAAGTCTGAGACCTTAGATCCCACAGTTGTATTCTGGTATCAGTCTGTGCAAAACAGCTGCTTGGGAACAACACCTAGGGTTGGGTACCTCAGTATTCCTGTGAATTGTAACTGATCCAGAGAGGAGGAGTGAACTCCTAGGAAACTAAAATACATTAGCATAGCAGAACTATTTAAATGTGAGTACAGTGTAAATAACAAAACGTTTCTTGGAGAGGAGGACAGTCAAAAGAAACTAGACTAACTTGGAAAGGGAAATGAATATTGATTTAATTGGCTATTTAATGATTATCTGTTTTCTTCTTCTTCTTTTTCTTCTTCTTCCCTTTTTTTAATCCAAACAGAAAGGTTAATCTAACTATACATTTAAGGCTTTTAAAGGCTCCATTACAAGACTTATTATGCTAAAAGAAACATACCTGGCATGCTGCAGTTTTCTAAATGTATCAGCAATGCATGTAATGATTCACTTAAACCATCATGGTCAGAATTTTTTACATTATTTCTATGTAAATTGGATGCTTCATGATTACTATAATATGTGTGAAATTCCACTTATTATTTCTTTTAACATGGAAACTTTTATCACTTAACTTCAACTCACTGGACAGAATATTTGAACCATTTGCAGTCATTAGAGCATTTTTGTTTGGTCAAAACCCTTGTGGGATTATGCTTTGGAAAAATAGCATGAATTACATTCAATACAACTGAATGGCAATTTTAAATATATAAGGGGCATCAGGAGTGCTCATCATTATACTTAGAATTCAACATTATATTTTATCTGTTATGGACTTGTTTTTACATTTTCATCTTTTATCTTCAAGAGAATTATTTCAGCATGTAGCATAAAAAAAAAAAGTCATAATCCATATATAAAAGGCTATCTGCTGAAGTGCACATATCTTTTCATGCTCTGGAGGACCAATTTAAAATATGAGCTTGGGTCACAAGTTTTTTAGTTTCACATTACCAGTCAGAAGATATTTTCCTATATTCTAGGAATCACTGGGTGAACTGGTGTAGCAGGAAGTCTTCTCTAGCAAAACTGAAGATGATGTTTGTTGTTAGTCTTGAGACTTGGTACTGGGTCTCTCAAAACTTTCTGAAATTCCCCAAAGTCCCAATCCACATCAGGATGAAGAAGACAGAAGAGAAACGAAAGACTTCAGAGGAGCCAACAGCCTCATAAGCCAGGTAGTTAGGAACTGTAGGAAACTGTTTTGAATGTCTGCTTTGGTATTCTCCAAGATAATCTAGCCTAACCTGTTGGCTGTTAGCTCTTCTGATGGATCTCTCTGTCAACAGCTATTCATTGCCATAGGGACTGGAAGTTCAGATACCTTGAGATTGTTCTAACAGCCTGCCTCAGGGAATATTATGTGTAAACTTTAGAAAAGCCATAAGAGTTTTGACACTAGAAACAAGCAGAAGTTTAGAATACCCAAGAGACTTTGCAGGAGAGAGTGAAGGTGCGTGTCTTCCATAGTCCAGAGTGGTAGGAGCCTGATTTTTGCCTGTTCTGGGAACCTTCCCTTAATGCTCTTTCTTCCATTGTGTTCCAAACCAAGTATATTGACCAGTCATTTTAGAATAGCTAACATGTTCTATCTCTGTTTCTTCTGCCTTTAAGCCTTCTCAGTCTGTTTATATTCTAACCACACTTGATAACATTTTTCCAGGAAAGAGTCAACTGAAATTAGTAGATTTTAATAATACAGTGGGGCTTTTTGTTTGTTTCTATATCATGTGAAGATGCCTTTTCTAAGACAAACTGATGAAACAGAGTCTGATCTCACTGCTCTAGCTTTTACTCCAGTAAACTCTGCTTCTCATCTCTCAGTTAAGCTCTGTGTTTTAGATGGAGTGAAAATGCCTCCAGTTAAAAATATACATCCTTATTCCAAGGATAAGCACCGCAAACCTTCCACCACTAATCTTACACCATTCATTTCTGGAAATGATTCTACTTGAGCTCACATGGCTCTGTGACTTAAATTTTAGCATCAAAACACAGAAGACAATTTATAAACATGTTATTTTACAGGAAAGTTGAAGAATCATATCCTGAGCTCTGGCTTGGGGGTCCAGGTGTGCTGAGTTAGATTTCATGTTTGAACTTCTGTGGCTTTAAGAAAAATGTCTTTGCCTCAGTTTCCTTTAAAGCAAAGGTATTATACAAGGTGATAAAAGTTTTCTTTCCTTTAACATGACAGGTATCTGGTAATAATTTTCATTCAATTGTTTAGACAATTCTTTCCTTCACAACAACACAGACACACACGACGAAAAATAAGCTTAGCATAATAAGTTATTTTTCTTTGTTTTAAATAAAAGCATAATTTTTTTATTTGAATTTTTATTTGCAATACAATTTTTGGGTAATTTTATTAAGTGGTTTGAATGACATATAGTGAATTTTACAGGTTAGTTTTTTTGTATGTTTTGTACATTTCAGTTCAACTCAAAGAATAACTGTAATACGTAAAAAAATATTATAGCTGCATATATTGCACATACTGCAGTTTTTAAAATATTTATTAAGACTTTATGTTGCTAATAAAATCCAAAATGGGTTAAGGTAAATGATTTTTAAGAATGTTTCCTTCACTCCTACACCTTAACTGCTCCGTGTGTTGATGGCATTATTTTAAATATGTGCATATACATTTTAAAATAAACTACTCATCTAAATATGTGCTTTCTCTATTCATTACATTTTTACTTCATTCATTAAAACTCTTACTTTAATTCTTTTTTAAACTAACCTACCTGGGAAGTACACTGTAATATATCTCTCAGCAATGCAATCATCAGCTATTTAAACAGGTATAGCTAAAAATGGTTAAGACTTAAAGTTTCATGATAACTCATACTAGAATTAATGACTCTGCTCACAGACATTGGTTTTGAGGACAGAGACTGAACAGTGCCATTACAGAGAATAAGCCACTGGCAAGTCAGGCAATTCACTGAGGACAGAATGATTAGCCACAAGGAGCACTTAAAATGTGCACTGGTAATTTAGGTAATTGTATTGCAGGGTTTGTAGACCCATGAATTACAGAGATCTTTTAAAAAATATATATTGTGTAATTTGAACATATCCTGAAACAGACACCAGGAAGAATAAGCTATCAAGTCATTCAGATGAGATAAAGCATCACTGATGTATAGTATTTGGAAAAACATATAGAAGTCAGCATGCAATAAAATGATAACATATGCATTTATCATAACAACTTTTTCACTAGGATGTTACGTATTTAAACACCACAAAAGACACAGACTTCCTGAGAAAATTAAGAGCATAAAGAAAAAGAGGGGGAGGAGGGAGGACAGAACCTTAAGAAAGAGGTGGTTTCATTGGAATACAATGTTAGTTTGATTTATATATAATTTCTAAATGATTGATACAGTCATACCTAAGGTAGCAAAAAAAAACTTCTTCTATTTACTTCCTTTTTTTTTTGCACTGTATATTTTCAAAGACCTCCTATAGTTAACATTATAATATAGTTAGTTGCTACAAATAATCTGCACTGATTATAGGAAAACTGTCAGTGTCTGTTCAAGGTCTGAAAAGGCTGCAGCAAATAGCTTTTCTCTTTGCCATGGAGACTGGGGTCTGTTTTTACGGTTACTCTGGTAACCAAAGCCATTCTGGTGCTAGTCCTTTTCAGTTACCTTAGCTATTAAACCCTCTGGTTGAGACAAAAGGAAGGCAGTATGCAGACACTTCCCCATAAAGCAAATCTCAGGGTTAAAATTGAGCAAAACTTATAATAAAAGAAATAAAAGCAGCTTCTAATCAGCTGGTTATATTGTAGCTGTTAGGTGTTTGTGTGCTTGTCTACATGTGGGAAGCTAGGGTTTGGTATGCTTGAATATTAATCTGATTATTAAAAGAGGAGAAAATAGGCTAGGCATCTTCAGTGTTGTTTCAAGGAATAGTCTCTCAAACCTGGAACTCTCACAGTGCAGAAGGTATCAGTTTTCAAAGCTATCATTTGTGGGGAGAGGAGTTTCTATTTTTTAAGGTGAGGATTTTGACATTTCTTATAGTAATGTGTATTAAGACAATTGTAAACAGAGATTACAGAATGCTACCCCAAAGTCGTGGGTTTGTTGTGTGGCGTTAATGAACCTTCATAGGGCCTGGGATCCTTTAGAAAACAAAGCCAAAAAATCATTCCAACCTGAAAGCTTATTAACATCACGACAATAAAATACCCAATTCAGAGATCAATTTCATGAAGTTGAGTACAAAAGACTGGCAACAAAAACAGCGTAAAGATAGAAGGCTGAGTAGTAAAATATGTAACAGCTAGGATGGTAGTAAGTGTCACTTTTGTTGGAATCAGCAAGTGTAGGCAGGCTCCCAAATTATCTTGTTTTTCAAAATAGTAATGTTTTCACCTTAAGTAAGGGCTTATTATGGCAAGCTTTTACCATCCCTACACATTTTGGTTCTTCTTTGGAGCTTTCTATTCCAAATGAAGATGATTTTTCTCTGGAAGAAACAGCAGACTAAATAGATGACAAATAATATGCTTCACAACTGAACAATCTATTCTTACTTTAACATGGTCAAACTAAGTAACTCTAAACACTGCAATACCCATGGTGATAAACCACTTTTGAGCTGCAAAGTATTCAATTATTTTTCATTTGAACTATTAAATGTGTCACACAGAAATTCCCCGTTGCTCTTTTCACCCACATAGATTACCATGTTTAAAATAAAAACTTTGTCTTATCGGAACACAGTTCAAATTAAAACACTGCAATATAGCAACTAAATTAAGATTGATTGGTATTTGTTAACAGAGAGGAAAACACCTGCAATATTGAAAAAGCTAAAGTATCTGTTCATCCATAAATTAAGTGCAGCATCAGAATACTGGACTGATCTCAGCTGAATCAGATTTGTACATTTCAATAGAGAATGCTCATTTAAATGAGCATCACTACTCAAAAGGGCAAGTACCGATCCCTGACAGGTGTGTAAATGATAACCAGGTGTTCCCATGCTAAGAAATAAAATATATTAAATGCTCTCTTTGTTCCATTTTCTAGAGAAGACAGGTGACATAAGGAGAAAGGGAGAAACATATGTCTCTGAGATGGCTGGAATCAGAAGGAAGTTGACTATTTCTGGATTTGCTACAGTAACTGATCAAAGGAATTTACGTACATTTATGCTGAAAATGATTCTTGCCATTTAATCTGGTTTTGCATAGTTTTTCCAGAATTAGTGGGTTCAATGCAAAACTTTGAGCTGAATCTGTCCGCAGTCTTTCCATCACCTTAGATACTTTCCTGTTTTCAAAGAAGTGGAGATTATTCACGATAAAATATTGATCTTGCATATTTATTTGTGGAAAACCCCAGACCTATAAATTTGGTAAAATGGAGGATGATGGGTTTCTGACAGATAGTCTTATGCAATCACTGAGCTAAACATAGCAAGCTCTTGACACAAGAAGATTTTATCACCGTGTTTAGTCTTTTTTACTTATTCCTTATGTTGATATTTTATTTCCCAGTGAATGTTCTAACCACAAGTGGCATCGGGTGGGGTATATGAGATATAAAACATCAGGTCCCCCAAAGCAAGGGAATGCTCTCACGAGCCAGAAAATCATCCTTCTCTTTACCTGAGGTGGCATTTAAAGTGGAGGTCAAGCTCTGACTGTTAGCATTGGTTTCCCATTCCTACGCCCAGGAATTATATCCCTATAGCTCTTCTGATATCCCTATAGCTCCCCTTCAAATCAATTACCCAAAGCTAAAACTGCAGGCAGACACATTTTCCATGGGAATGCTGACTGGCTCACGGGTGCGGATTTGCTTGCAGAAAACTTCATGAAGTGCATCTGCCAGGTGTCTCATACTCCTCTGCAGGACCAGGTACAGAGACCTGTAGCTATTGCTTTTGTCCTTTCTGTAGAAGGGGACAGAGATCCACTGCAAACTGTTCAACCTGGAGAAGATTGCATGGAGACCTCATAGTCTTCCAGTACCTGAAGGGAGCCTACAAGGACAGCGAGGAGGGACTCTTCACCAGGAACTGTCACAGTAGGACAAGGAGTAAAAGGGTCAAACTGAAAGAGGGTGGGTTTACATTAGATATTAACAAGAAATTTTTTACTATGAGGGTAGTGAGACACTGGAACAGGTTGCCCAGAGAGGTTGTAGATGCCCCATTCCTGGCAATGTTCTTGGCCAGGTTGGATGGGGCCTTGAGCAACCTGGTCTCATGGGATCTGTCCCTGCCCACAGCAGGGTGATTGGAACTTAATGATCCTTAAGGTCCTTTCCAACCCAAACCATTCTATGATTCTATAAAGAGTGCACATGGTTATAGGTAACCTGCAGTCCTTCATGGTACCTGCAGGAAAAAAAAGTCACTATTCCCATTTTACAACAGACAAAGCTGAGATCAAGGCTGAGTGAGAGATAAGACTAGAATTTAAACATGAACTCTGGGATCCTAAACCCCATGTTGAACTAAAAACTTCATAGCAAACACTCAGCTACACTTGGGACACATTCATCTGGGGTAAAAGCATTTCTGAACAGGAGTAAAACAGTTTAGATTGAACTGAAAGCCTACTTGTGTGTCCAGTTTGCACATCACATAGCTCAGCTGGTGTGCCAAAACTGAGACAACAAGTTGTAATTATCTACCCAAAGGTAAATGATACACAGGTAAATTAGGAGGATTTATTGATTTTGCACAGAGGTACTGACACAAAGAATGTTTGGAGTGTCACACTCATCTGCAGAGAATGAGCAAAAGCCTCAAAAGCACGTGACCAGTGCATACCTGAAACACTCATCCCAGGATAAGATGCTTTATCTTACCAATTTTATAACTTTGAAATTTAGTTTTGTCAAACAAAAAACACAGGTCTGTGTTTTCCAGACCTTTCACACTGGCTCAGGACTGTGTACAAGTGTCTTCAAGGAGGATCTGTGGCAAAGCTTCTAAGAACCTTCTATCCCTACTACTCTTTTGTAGGATTAAAAGCCATGGGGCATCAGTACTTGACCTTCTGTGACTTCTAGGACTGCATGGATTTGTGGGAAGAGATTCACAGGAAGCTTTAGGCTGTAAGATTTTAGAGAGGATATCTTCTAAAATAAATGTGTTATGTCTGAGAGGGCAAAGATAAAACTAGAAAAAAAACCACTGTGGAAAAGGATATTAACAATGACTCAGTACAGTCACAAGCTGCTATATGCTTTCCATTTTATATGTCTCCCACAACTAAGTAGGTGCTCTGTCCTCTTACTGTTGCACAGGATGGTTGGGGAGGACCCACACTTTTCAGGTCATTTCTTGGCTGCAGCAAAAATCTTTTTTGTTATGTAGTGATCAACAACAAAAATATAGTTCCAATTTCAAGGAAGACCTGTCCATGCAAAATAATGTTTCACCATGAACTATGTGCAATATTCATCTTGCATAAGTGCAGAAAACATTTAAAGAACATCTTTACAGCAGTCTCAGAAATGAAGTAACATTCTGAAGTATAATTCAATGTTTATCAAATCAGAACCTTGAAGATATTTGCCTGAAAAGTCTTGCATTAATTTGAAAGTCATGAAGCATAACTTCTGAACCTGCTACTATATGAGTCTGGACAAGCCATTTGATTTCTGCAATCTACAGATACCTCATCTGTTCGAAAACTATTTAGGCCCTAGTTTTGTCAAATCCAATATGCAGAAGAAATTGAAGGTGGAATTTTAGCAATTAGAGACTTTTTGTAGTAGGTTTATTCAAGGGGACAGGAACCTTACACATAGAGATAGTGATCAGACCTATTATTTGCAAGTCAGCAAGCAGTACTCAGCAGCAAAGATGTGATTAGAAGACCCATTGCATTGGCTGTTGATCTCGTGGCCTTGCTTCAGTTGCCTCAGAGTAGACAGCTAGAACCACTTGAAACAGCAAGAATAATTACAGAATCACAGAATATGTCAAGTTGGAAGGGATCCACGAAGATCTTCAAGTCCAGCTCCTGGCTGTGCACAGGACCCTTCCCAAGAGTCACACCATGTGCCCAAGTGTATTGTCCAAATGCTTCCTGAACTCTGGCAGGATTGGTGCTGTGATCACTTCCCTAGGCAGCCTGTTCCAGTCCCCAACCACCTCCCTTGACCCCTGTGGCTTTTGCAGAAATATGATCACATGTAGCTCACAGCTTTTTTTCTGCAAGAACTGATCACAATAGAGTCTAGAGAACACCCTGATTTAACCTGTTTATCCAAACACCTTGAAAACATTATATCAGAAAAAAATTGATTAATTTACTTTTGGAATAAAATGTATAAAGTTTTTCTACTTCCAGGGAAAGTGTATAAAGAAGCCTCTGACTTTCACTTTTTCTCTTTCAAAACCAAATTAAATAAAAAACAACCTCCAACCAATTTCCTTTTAAACATTTAATACCACCCTTGTAGTAGATTACATGAAGCCTTACTGAGGAGCTACACCAGCACTTCTATTAATACGCATGTTACTGGTAAGAATCAATACATGAAAACAGGTTTCAATATAGTGTGAACTGGAATATCATTTAGATATTTTTAGTTTAAACACTTCCTGGACTCCTTTGTTTTTACTCGTTAAATTTCAAAGGGGTTTTTTTTTACCATTCACCATTCAGCTAATCACACATTTGCTAAAGTTACTTCTTAAATTGTCCATGTTACCCTGCAAGTTTTTAATTCACCACCTCCCAGCATCCAGGCATGGCCGCAGCCTGGCAGACAGCTTCATCACAAGCATCATAATTGTTTTTTCTTTCTCTGGATGCTAGAGCTGTATGACTGTATGAGGTTCTCAAACTTTCATCAAAACAATAGTTTTTCTGCCTTTTACTTGTGCAGCATATATCAAAAACTGCCATCTGAGTGTGAAACAGATTTATAAACAATACACGAGAATTAAAACCAATGGAATACTTTACTACTTTTTTGAAGCCTTCTCAAGGTTTCATGGACTGTAATGTTTTTATCAGCCTTGTGTTGACTTTGCCTCCTGCTGAGAATTGGTTCCCTGCTGTACTTACTCTATGGCTTCATCCAAGTTTGCTTTAGGCAACTGTGGTGAGAAACTTTCTGTAAAGTCTAAATTTTAATTGTGAAATAGAAGACCATGATCACTTGTGGGGTTTCACTTAGGTGAAGATAAAGAAGTCTGTTTTCTGTTTGCCAGTGCAGGTGACAGAAGCAGCTCCCTGAGGAGGAATGTGGGGAATAACACATCCCAGCTGGAAAGCCAACAGGCACAGAGTAGTGCATCCCTCACACCACATTCAACACTTCTTTCCACAAAACTATCATCTTGACAGCTAATGTAGCATGTCTGAGTAAATGACTAGAAACTGTTGCCACAGAGAAAACTTTGGTCTTCTGATGTGCTGATGTGCAAAAGAGCATGGTCCATGAGCATGTGCATCAAGACAAAGGGATGCAAGTAATAAAATATATTTCAATGATATTATGCACCTTTTAAGATTCTTCATCTCCTACCACTAAAATTTTCTTTACCAGTTTTTGCTGAAAGCAGTACTGTTTTCTTATACCTACTTTGAGACCCCGGTCAGGCGGTGAGGGTGTGGAGGTAATAATAGTTTTCTCAAAAAATTCTGTTTATTCTGTCCTTTCTTGAAGGAATAGCTATTTAGTAGCTAAGTATATTGGTAATCTTTTACCAATATACAGTAGCACCCTCTTCAAAATTATTGTTTTCCGTTTCTAAATCAGATCATTTGTCAACAAATACTCTTTGGCCAAGTCAATGTGATGTCTGTTGGAGCCACACATAAATTATTACTTTGACTATTGTAAATCTCTAATAAACAACTTATTCAAATACAGCATGTATCCTCAAGTTTCATACATGTTATAAATGTTGTAGAGCCAAAATCCATGTAAAGGATTGATAGAACTTTTATTTATTAAGCTACATACATCTGCGCCTAATTTTACCATAGGAATAATTACATGGGAACTTACAGAGATCAAACTTAAGTCCTCTAGGTTTCAGAGTAAAGTTATTTGACTGTAACTTTTTAAAGCACAAATAACTAATTTTGTGCAAGTTTAGAGTCAATATTGCTAATATTATTTCTGCCAAGCGCTACCTCATCCCATAAGATATATTGGCAAAACTTCTCCTGATCTGCAGATACAGAACAGTACAAATAAGTGTTGCAGTCTGTATTTTTGTGGATAAATGGCTTATTAGTTTGTTATTTTGAGCTTTGAATGTTGGTTGATCACTACTTCTACCTGCAACCAGCTCAGCCTTTTGAAAGATGAGTGGTGTAGTGGTTTGAATCAGGTTTTTCCCCTGCAGTTGAAAACGGTAAAACCCCAGGGGGTGGTGGCCCTGGAAGTTTTGAAGTTTTGTCCAATGAGTGCTTCTGCAAAATATAAACATATCACAACCAAACGGAAGAGAAGAGTTGTAGTTTTGGGTTGAAGAAGAAGTGGCCATGTTCTGAAGCCATGAGCTGAAGGGGCAACAGCCCCTCTGGGGGTCCATGGCCCCCCAGCCCCCGGCTGGGGTCATAGAAACTCAGAAACAGTGTTAAGCTGGACTATATGTCTGTAGCTATGAAGGCTGGGAGTTTTCTCTCCACTGTGAGCAGCGGCAGGAGTAGTGGCAGCCGGCACTGACCGGAGAAACGGTGGCACAGAGCCAGAAGAGATAAGACGAAGCAGTAGAGGCATTACAGCCAAGCAGGAGAGAACTCCTGGAAGGAAAGCCGAGAGAAAGCCAGCAGCTGAGAGACAGAGTTTTGGAGGTAAGAACTGAACCAGACCCCCAAAAACCCTTGGAGACTCCTCCTAGAGAGAGGAGGAGTAGATGGACTCCTATTTGAGAGGAGTCTTGGAGTACAGCAGTACCGGAGAGAGAGGAGCTAAGAAACTCAAAGACGGCCCGGAGTTGGACTGGGACGGTCGGATGGAATGCAGAGGGGGGTGACCTTGCTCCCCCCACTGCTGCTGCCACGTTGGCAGTTGAGACAGAGCACAGGAGCTCTGATGGAACTCTTGAGGCAAAGACTCTCAACTGAAAGCTGCCCAAGATGTTCTGACTCAGGTGTGAATCCCCTGAGGAAGGGACTTTCACGAAGATGCCCCTGCATTTCGTGATATACCTGTGGTGAAGCGAGTTTCGTCCCTGCTGGCAGTCCACAGGTGAGGCCTTCGCTTGGAGTCGAAGGAGAGCCGAGGGGCTTGGAGACCCCCTTGTGTATATTGAAAAGAGATCCAGCTACAACAATCCAGTTGCAACTGCTGCATGGAAGACAGAAGAGGAGCTGCTGCCCTAAATGTGGAAGGGATATGTCCTTCTTCCCTCCTAGACTTTTATTCGGAGGGGAGAAGAGATCTGATCCATTGTAAATACTTATGTCATGGTAGAGATAGTTGAGATCGTGTGTATAATGTATTTTAATATTTATTTGTACAGTCATTGTAATATATTCCCTTTTCTCCATTTTGAGTCTGGTGTTTTGTCTAGAGAAAATCATCCCACATTAGGTTGAGATGTGGGAGGGGGGATGGAGCTAGGGAATTAGATTTTGGGAATCTCAAACCATGACAAGTGGATATAAAGTTTTTGACCTATGTTTATTTACTTAATATTTCCAGTGACTGAATATTTTGACAAAGAAGGGTTATTTCATTAGCACTTTTTTCCAGGTTAATTTTTAATACAAGTATAATTATAACATATAATCTGTGGGCTTGTATTGTATTAGTAAAAATACTAGTGGTTCTCTGAAAGCTCTTGTGTCGAGTCTCTAAGAACAGATGACTTAAGAGATCTCTTACTTCAGTATCATACACTATAACACAGTGTTCCTGGAGTAATATGACTATTCAGAAATACAGACACAGTTTATACAGATTTAACTTGCTAGCTTTTAAATATAATTCTGTATTTTCTTGTTTTAAAATCCCTAAACCCTATTAGGAAATATATTGCAGTGAAGGAAAAAGACTGAGAGTTATAAATCTGAGAAAGTTAATCTGTATACATTAGCGAAAACAACAATAAAAAGAAATAGGACATTTTATTCCAGGAATGGTAATAAGTATATTTTTCTATATTCTATAATCTATTACTTCAGTGTAATGACTTTAGCACTCAAAAGTGTTGGAGTTATTTGTTCTGTAAAGTCTATTTTTTATCAATTTGATTCTTTGAATTGTGCAATTAGAGGTTTGTGGGGGTGTGTGCTCAGTTTTATTTGTTTGCTCTTTATAGACTGTTCCTATAAGGTGCTTATTACTTTAAGGAAAAATATATGGTCCCTTTTAGGTCAAGGTTAATAGAAAACACCGTTAACTTTTTATTCCAGATTTAACAGAACAGATACATATATATCACAACATGAAATAAAATGACCACCTAAACATAACACTGTAAACATGCATCTATACTTCCCTCACCTTGGTTAGAATGCTTGCACATGGTACCACTGTCTTCTAATGCAAAATTTCAACAGGTACATAAAGGTCTGACTATCTCATCATGTTGCATTCCCACTGTTCTTCATTTTGCCAAACCTGATTTATCACTGGTCATTTCCAAGAGCTCTCTTTTTTTTTTTTTTTTTTTCCCATTAACCTTTGTCACTTCTAGGTGGCACATCTCTGGAAACAGAAACTTGGTATTTTCTAAAAAAATGTGATTCCCTACAAAGTAGGAAGATCTTGACTTTGCAAAATACCTAGCATCTCCACTGTGGAATCAACCTCTATCAGTTCCCATCAGTACTGTACAATCAATACAAGTAGTCGTATGGGGTGGGTGTCCTGAGTATTCTCCATGTCTTTGACTTAAGCTTCCTTCTTCAGGATGGACCTTCCGCACCAAGTTTAAAGCTGGAAGCTTAATCCAGTGATACATGACCTATGTCTCAAGTTATTTTGTTTCTTTGTTGATTTTCCAGCATAAAATACTCTGCATCCTCTAGACGGTTGTGTCTCCTTGTGTAAAGGAAGAAAAAAACATGTTAAAACCTCCCTAGCCATTGGAGAAATGTTTTGACTATACCTATTTAAGTGACCTATATGATGTTGCATATTATCGTCTCCAAGAGGACAAAGCTTCGGAAGTGTCAGTGCCTTTTATAGCTCTATAGGGCTATGTCTGTTGTGTGTATACATGTGCACACATTCTCACATACATAGAAGAGAGGAAGTCATTTTATTTTACCCAAATCAGCTACTTAAATAAATTGAGACATATAGAATTTACCAATGAAATGAGTGATTTGATGTGAATAAAAGAGGTGGTGTGTTGTAAATCAGTACTGACAGCCAAATGGGAAAAATTGACAGAGCACTGTAATCACTCCCAACATCCACTGAAGTTATTGATCCAAAACCTCTATAATCCCCTTCACATAACACAAGCAATTTCATATAATACCTGTAATAACAGTGCATTCAAACTCAAGTAGCCATCAGAAGCTTTGTATCTAATGGCAAAGCAGGCCTCTGCTGAGTAAGTGTAACAACTAGAGCACAAAAACGCCGATGACTCTCGCCTTCATAGGTAGCGGCCTGTGATAAGAGCTAGCTCAGAAGATAAACAGTTCCCAACACCGAGGAAAATGAGCTATTAATTGCCCTCTCACTAAAGACATCGTAAAGGCCCTAAAGCCCTGGGTGTGAAACGGGGAGAAGGTGAGCAGGATTTGGGGACTGATAATACCCTGAGCGCCATCCACGCCGCAACGATCTGATGTTAATTACAAGAGGGGAAGGAGGGCTGAGAGGTATTTAGCTGCTGGGTCATTACATCCTTCCCAGGTGTTTTTCCCATGAAATGTTCCACCAGTTTTACAAGCTCCTTCTCTGGCTGATGGATTATTCCACTGCCTTATCAAAGCTTTGCCAGCTCCTCATTAATATATAGAGCGAGCGGCGCGGTTCTATATATCATTGTCTTCTTCTCGGGGAGGGCTAATCAGTCAGGCATTATCAGCCCGTCAGCAGAAGGCAGGCAATCAGGCCTGACAGCGGAGAATCATGGGAGAGCAGGGAAGGTTAAATGAGGCTGACAGTTGTGATAATGATGATTATACTATAAATTAAGATATGATGATAAAGGAGAATAAAAGACACAATCTGAAGCAATATTTGGTTTAACATGTCTCTCTTTTTCGGTACTGTTAAATGGCCATAACATTTATCACGCCGAACAAGAATGGACATTTAACTACCATGATAAAATAGGACAGCATCAGATTGAAAACCCAACAAGTTGTGATTATTGTGTCAGGCACTTTTCCACTGGTTGAAAAAACTGGAGATAGAGCATATGTTATAATCATTCATGCATTATTCTGCAGAATGAAAAGAAAATAGATCTATTTTAGAAATGTCTTCCAGACTTCTAGATAAAAAAAATCCAAAAGGAAAAAAATAATATATTCTCCGCTTCCAAGATCATTTTATCAATGAAACTATAGGAATATAAGTGATAGTTCTTCCCCACCACCTCCTCATAACGAATGCATGTATTTAGTAATAGCTGATTTGGAGAATTTGTAACTATTTCACTCTTAGTCCCTTACTAAGCAAAACACTGTAAATGAAATTACAACATCAACATGTCATTTTTAAAGATCACTCTTGTCAGTTGGTATAATCAAGTAGGTCCACACAGGTGAAAACAAGCAAGAACTGTCCTAATTTGGCTCTGAGAACATCCAATACCATGGATGTCATGCAACTATTTGGTTGTTTGCTTAGGTGGATGAATTATATATGTGTTTGTTTATGATGCTTATGTTTAGGGTGCTTAGCAATCCTAAATAAATATCCATCAGACTGTGAGAATGAGAATGAGAATGACGATTAGCATTTTATGCAGTGTCCCAGCCTAAGTGCATCTACATGGACAGCCAGACTGGGCTGAACAGAGAGTACTTTGTGCCTGAGTGAGCTTACCATGGACTGAAAAGTAGGAAAAGTTTGGAAGGGAAAGTGCAAAACCTCCTTATTGGGAAACCATAGATTTCAGAAGAAGTTAAACATACATCTGCAAATAACCACTATGCTTCCTGCAGATGGGCTAAAGAAATTATTATCTGTATACATAGAGATCTTTGTATAAAAAAAGTGTATGATTTGCACAAATATATAATTTTTGTGTCCATAGAACTGATGATATTCCTATTGCAAAGGCAAAACCTCAGGCCAAACCAATGGTGTAAAGCTATAATCTTAATAACTGTTTTGTACACAAATACCCAAGTATATTATCATTTGATAAATCATTGTATTATTTGCTGCTACTAGACCTGTAAATGGTGCTCTTGTGCTAGATATTAAAGAAGAATAAAATTCAATTAGTGTATGTTGTATTAAGTGCAGGAGAGAGAAACAAATATTTTAAAAGTTCATAGCTTTATTTTCTCCATCTCTCTTTTATTCCCTCAGATTGGAACAGTATAAAACCTGATTATTAATTGTAATAGTGGTTGAGATGACTGCATAAGTCATAGACAAAATTATGTACTTTATATATTAAACAGTTAGTCCACATCAAGCTTCACATGAAACACAACTTCACTGGAAGCTGCTCAGACACTGTGGTGATGGCAGTCACTTAAGTGCCTTAGACAAACAGAAATCTTTGCTGTGATTATAGTGATTACCTTTTCTGCAGTGACTGACTCAATGGAAATAAAACCAGAGCTATTTTGTAGCAGGTAAAAAAAAAAAAAGAAGAAAAAAAATACCAAAAAAAAAAGCCACCTTGAGACGACTGCTGCAGTATTGTTTTTCACTGGAAATGGCCTACTGTCTAATGCACTTTAGAACAGTATTTTTATTATTTGATCAATTCAATTTATCAGAGTAGCAAAAATGGCACACATTCCTCTCATACAGATGTAAAGCAAGGAACACAGATGAGTTTATAAACCTGACAGTCTGTAATGGAAATGCTTATGCAACCAGAACTCTGTCTGTGTAGTCTGCGCTTCAGAAAAACCCAAAGATATTCATTTCTAGAGGACAAGGCAAGAGTGTGGAAAAGTACAAAAAAAGAATTCTGATCAAATGGAATATCCTAATGCATCATCCTATGCTTTATTTGTGTTTCTTTTCTGTAATGATACACAGCACTTTGCCTTTTTTCAGTTTGAAACATGTTATTGCATCTGAATAAAATTACTGGAGTTTTTCATGAAGATAAGGATTTTGTTTTGCTATTTATCCTCTCTAAGATCAGGATTTTATTAAAGGACCAGTGCTGCTTCAGAGACTTTTTCACTTACTTGTTCCATCAATTCAAGTGTACACTGAAGATATATTCACAGAACTTCAGTCCAATAAACCATCTCGTTTTAGTGAGATAATATATTTCTTCTAAGAGGCAGAGAGGGGATAAGCCTGGTTCAATCAGGAAAGAGGGAGGAGACCAGCGCAAGGATTATGACTACATATTTTAGGGACATCCACTGCTAGAGTCAAAACACTGTGCAGGATCAGATTCAACTAAGGTTCTTACAAAATGGTGATAAAATTTAACATTCCCCCCTCCCTTCCCACTCTAGCTGTAGCTAATCTGTAAATAAACCAAAGTTATTACATGGACTGGTTGAGGAGATGTGAGTTTAAAAGAAAAAAAAAGGTTGTTTTCCAAGTCTTCATTAATTTTCTGAGTTGTGGAGCTCATAATATATATTGGGATAAACATCAGATACTGGGTTCAGAAGTCCCATGAAAACAATTACCAAACTGAGATCCAGTTCGAGGCACATCCAGATAAATTTCAAATTTCTTAGTGGGAAATAGTAACTTCATTGAATTCAGTTGGGATTTTGTGATTCACTGTGGTGCATTAAGGATTTCTTCTGTGGAGATTTTAATACGTTCGGACACACATCCTTGGTAACTAGATATTAAGGTTCAAGAACAAGGATCCTTTGTCTTCCTTCCAACTTCTTTCCTCTCCTTCTCCACTCACCCCCACTTAATGGCCCATGCATATAGAGTGTACCCTCACAGTAGATGGTCACTGCTAACACCAGCCAAATCTGAAATGCTTAGCTGAGACTCATTAGTCTTGTTATACAAATGTAACTGGAAGTGTGGTTTATCACTTGGAGGTAAGGTTCTAATTTTGGCACATGGGAGGCTGCAGACAGGAAAATATCTTGTTCCTTATTCCATTTTATTAACTTTGTTTTGTTCGCTTGAGCCTAGTACTGTGTTAGACTTTGAATAATCACAGCTGTACAGGTAGCTCCAGTGGAGTGAAAGAGGGGCTTTTTCAAGGGCTCTGCTCCCTGCAGAAATGATTTGTACCTCTGCCTGATTGTCACTAACAGAAAATGAGAAATAGGAACATTCAATGCAAAGTAATGTGTTCTGTACAATTACTGGATTAATAATTTTATTCCATTACTGTGTGGGGAGAGAGGACATCAGGTTGAAGATCTGCAATTCTAGTATATTTCTAAGCGTCCTGTTAAGAGAGTGAGCAAGGGTCAGGAAACTTAATTATGCCATAACTAGATAGAAATTGCCAAGTGATAAAAAGAAACATCCAGCCAGATTCAGCAGGAAATTACAGCTTTAATAATATAGCATAATGCCTACTTCTATACAATTATTGGAGAGACCCTGAATGATTTTAAATAACAGGCTTGGTTTTCCAGTAACGACAGGAGGAAAAAAAATCTGAAAATGACATTCTGCATTTTGCTGTAAATATTTTTCTGAGGTTTTGGGGGTGTTCTTTTTAAAGACTGAATTATTAAAAATCACGTATTTACCCTTGGTAATGTGGAAATACTATTATTCTGAAATGAGAGAAAGGTTATATTTATGGAGTAATTTGTATTGTGGAAATTAAGCCCGTGGAATTATAATTTTGGTCTATAGTGTTTCTGTATTATATTTCTAATTTTGAAATAAAAAAGCAAAGTGCACGAAAATTTATATTAAAAACTTAGGACTGAGTACTTTTGTTTTACCATTCCAGCTTTTCCACACTATGAGCATGTTAATGTCCAATATCTTCCCACTATTCTTTCAGTAAAATGCTTACAGATTAAAGATTTCCTTGCATGCTGATACAGGACTTCCTTATAATTTTGTAGTCTTTATGAAAGATTTTAAAAAAATACTATTTTATCATAAACAAAACTCTTCATCCTAATGAGAAGCAGCTTTTTTTTTTCTTTCCTTTCCCAGATGAAATAGGATATTTTAAATATTAAACTCTTATCATCTTTGTAAACACTGCATGTGATATTAAGGCCTTTTGCAATATACGTGTATGTGTTTGTCCATTTATTTCTAATGTAAGAAAGAAAAGTCATTTCTGGTACTAACCCAGGAGAGCCCAGCATTTCATTTTGTATTCTGAGGATGCAGATTAATCAACCTGACTCTCTTACCCAGGGCTAGCCATTCTGCCTAGAAATCTGCATATCTGCATATTACTGTTCTTCCCTGAATTTAATTTCCTACAGGAGCTGATATTAATCACCCTGTTTAAACAGAGGGGATTTGGGGTCTATACAAATATGACATTTTTTTATGGAAGTTGTAGAATATTTTCTCCATTTTCATTATTATTTAAAGAGACAATAGCATGGTGCCTTAAAGCAAACTATAGGAGATTTTTGTTTATTGGAGCTCATATATATTTAGTTTAGATTTTAATCATAAAATATGGCACACCGAGAAAACTGTTTTATATTTTTCCTTCCAGAGCCTGCCTTACCTGCCAAGAAAATTCCTGCAGATTTCATTGCCTATGATGAGAGCTGGGCCATGCACATCTCAAATACATCCTAGTTGAGAAAGTTTATTTAAACACCCTTTATTTAAAACACGTACTGGTTTCATGACCTGAATTTCAAGCACCACACAAGCAGGCGCGCACTTCTACACTCTTGTTTTGCAACTGGTGAACTCAGGCACAGAAATGTTGTTGACTTGTCCACGAGAAGACACATGAGTCAGGCATGGGTCTTCTTGTGGGTTTCAGTGGCCCCACATCCTCTGCAGGCACCTGGGGAAGCACTCGAGAAGCTGTGACACTGTCACTGACAGGTAGGAGGAGGAAATTAGCTGGTTGGTTGTCTCCCCATACTTTGACAGGTAAATCTGTATCTATAAAAGGCCACTGGCCCTGTCTGCATGCAGTCACAAAATTTGGCCAAACAGGGAATCCTCATGGCTGATAACTCCTTGTTGTCTTCAGGAGAAAACAAAGACAATTTCACGAAGGCAGTGGTAGCAATACCTTCACCATCCTACCTAAAGCACCCTCCATATTTTGTGTTTGAAAGTGAAGAACAATAAACTGCCACTGTGTGACTCCACTGATGTCAAGCCATTGTATCAGGCAGGAATTTAATCCAATCTGTCTGTCCCTCAGCCAGTATTACTTGGCATATTTTATTTTGGCTGCCTAGACTGCAGTTATGGTCCAAGCACAAACAACTCAGAAGAACAACATGCTTGGAAATATGTGCCTGCATACCCCAAGAGTCTCTGCCAGCTGGAAAAACAGAGCATACATCAGGTACTGACTAGATATACTGTCCTTGTTAAAAAATGAAGCTGCTATCCAGATTTTTGTTTAAATTTACACCCCGGGCTATTGTGGCACTTCAGGTTAATTTGGATTGGCACCTCCTTTGCAGAGCTCTCTGATGCAGCTCTGAAAAAGATGGGATTTTTTTCTTTTTTTTTTAGGAAGACCAGGCTCTTTCATAGACTCCTGTAAAAGCAGTGCTTTTCTGTGTCTTATTTACATACCCCAAAACTTCATGAGAAGAAATCCAACATTGCATCCTTCTTATTTTCTCAATCAATAAATATATACATACTTTGAGATGGGGAAAAAATTAAACACAGAACTGCTTACTGTTTTCCAGTCAGCACAAGTATAGAAGAGGAATAATAGAGAGAAAATATTCACATAAGATATGATGTAGATCTGTTCCTTTATTTGCAAGTTTTTAAGCAGATATGGTCTGGTTTCTATTCAAGCTCTGGGTTCTGCAAATCCTTGTGTTACAAATTCCAGTGAGGTTATGTTGCCAACAGTTTCACTCGGTTTGCTTGGGCAAGTAAATCGAGGTGCCACAATGTACAATCAAAGAAGGTATTTGTAACTCTGATAAAATGTCATTGTGATTTTTTTTCATTTCTGACATAAAATTGAATGTGAGGTTGATATAAATACCTTTTTCTTTTTCTACAAATATTCATCAGCCTCTAGAAATTCTTCTCTGTTTTAGAAAACTTTTATAATGAGGTAAAAAAAAAATACCCAGTCATTGTGACTAACACAAGATTTTCTGGAGGATTTATTATCAGAGGTCTTGGCATCACTCTGAAGAGATTACTGGTATTCATATCATTCTTCCTGAACACCTAGGCTGCTATATTTTCATTGCCTGTTACAAATCACAAGGGTATCGCCCCAGGCAAATAACAGCTTAGCATGTTTATCTGTCTGTGCTAATAGCATTTCATTTGAAGTCTTAAAAGTCACAAGTGGCTTAAAAGGGCACTATTACATGACTTCACATTTTATTGCAAAATGACAAGGTCCAGTTTCATTTGTTATGCTTTGAAGTGTTCATGTCCCTTGGCTGCCTGACTGCAGCCTTTTTGTATTTAAACTTGGAGCACTATCCCCTTGAACCAAGGTGCTGTCTTCTCTAGACAACAGGGAGAACTTCACTTGTAAAAATGTTATTTTCAAGCTGAGTTGTTTGGCTTCTATTGCTGTAATACTATCCACTGTTATTTGCTTTAGTGCTGGCTTGTCTGTAAAGGAAAAGATTATGTAAAATTACAGTTTTGTAATTAACTTACACTACTTGTCTGCATTCACATGGAAACCAGAACAGAAAATGATTTAAAAGCATTAAAATAGTGTTCTGTAGCCTTGGAGGAAAACAAAAGAGTGCCTAAAGTGATAGTCTGGACTGAATATGTTCTTCATTACATTTGATAGTCTTTATTTAATTTGGAGTAAAAATGTTTTCATCTTAAAAATTGTGTACCTGGACTTTTTTGTAGGAAATACGGCACACTTGGTGTACGTAAATAAGAGCAGATACTGAAGAACTTTTCTGAATCAGCATTAAAGACAAATGTGCATTTTATTTTTTTTTCTGTCAAAGGTCTTTTGAGACAAGATTAGAAACACTAGAAATAAACCCACTCTCCCTCAGCTAAAGGGAAAGCCATATAATATTGCTAGAGGCAAATAATAACAGAGATATCTTTTTGATGCAAATCTAAAGTCTTTTCATGCAATTATAGCAACTGAAAACTTGGTTCACATAGTTTCTTACAGGCCAGCTTTAATCTACACTTAACTCCTGAGCATGCTATGAATACCGCATGCAGATTTAGAATGGAAGCATTGAAGTTTTGTGAACTTCAGCATAATCACACAAGAGGGAAGCTCAGAACATATTAAAAAACAACTCTTCTACTTAGGTTTATTGGATGAAATTTTATAACACAGATTTTAGTTAGTACAAGAGTAAAAAATGCAGAACTGACCAATTAACATTAATTTTAAAATATTTTAAGCATAGAATTAATTTTCACAGAGCTTTTAGCAGGAAAAATCCTCTGGTATAAGATGTGTGGTATGAACACGCATATATATTCCAACTACAAAACAAACGCCAACGCTTTTTTTCATAGCAAATATTGTCACCTGAAAATATGTCTGGCTTAGGTTAACATATTTACACTACAATTTTGCTGTAGCAGGTACGAGATTTTATGTAAATAAATCCATCAAAAAGTAAAATGGGTAGGAATTGTTCTGAATCAAACGATTATACCCCTAAAGCTTGTAACAAGGAGATATCTTACTGTTCTTTAAGAAACATGAAGCAGTGAGACAAGAGGCAATGACAGAAATATTTTTTTATTTGAGTCTTCTTTAACCAGATTCTTATTTATTTTACTGAAATCAGAAGAGTGTTCCGATCTGCAAGAACCTGAGTGGGGGAGATGTATGTCAGAAGAAAAGATAATTGATGGTAAACGTCAAATATTAAATCTTGATCTGGTTATTACCCAGCATATTAGCTATGTAAGAAGCTTAACAATTACAGCTGTGATTGACTAGGTGGGATCCAAAATCCTAAATATCAACTGCCAGAAGGGATAATTATAACACATTAGCACCTGCGTGCTTAGACAAGATTGACAACTCCAGTCTAACATCTGCTTAATATCACTTTCATACTTTTCATATTTTTTTTTCCTTTAGAAAGGAATAATAAAGATTTTCTTGAAGCATAACAATAATTCAGCATCCATGTTACACATTCGGTTGATTATGGTTGCTTGTTGTGTTTGGTCATGTTTTGCACTGACACGTTTAAAATTAAACAAAGGCTTTTTGGGATTACACAGTCACAATTGTGGTATATTTTTGACAAAAGGTACCTGTCAGAATCATTTTAAGAAATCCCAACAAGTGGGGCTGCTCTTCAATCAGCTGGGCTGGCCAATGCAATTTAACAACAAAATGAAGCCGGGCTGGAAATGAAAGGCCTTACTCCCCCACCACGGGTGCAGCGGAGAGAAGGATATTTAGTATTCTATATGAACAGCTCAGTGAAACTGTCCTGCTGGGCTCTTTAAGGGGCAAGGCAAAGCGCTCCCCTCCCATCACAAAACCTGGCTGTGTGGGAGGCCGATGTTGTCCACCCTGTGATCTGTGATGCTGAGGAGAGAGCATGAGGGCTCTTCCCTTGTGGTGCTTGACTTTGTGTCTGCCTGGCTCCACACCCTTGCACCAGCTCTCCCCTGGGCCTTGGTCCTGGCTTCCCTCTGGTCATGGCCCCACTGTGGTTCTGACTCCCAGACCGACCCAGAAATAATCTGCAGGTGTGTTGTGCCAGTCCTGAGGTCTTACAGGGTGCAGGGACCCCTTCAGGACTGCTCCACATCTCTGATTCTGGGGGACTCCTCCCAGAGAAACCCGCTGGCATGCTCTTCCCAAAGGCAGGCTTTTCTCGTATTTGCTCCCAGGTGCATTTACCCAAGTGATAACACCGGCTACCACAGCTTTGCAATGCAGGAACACCTTTCCTGAGTGGCAAACTGAACGAGCTGGATTATGGCCTCATAAAAGAGGAGGGTGGTGATAGTGGTCCCATGATGATACAAGGGTGATTATGCATAGACAATGTTACCCCTCTGTCCTCCTGGGCAGAGATGACATTCTTCAACTGACAAACTAAAGACCCCTCCTGGCCCAGTGTGTTTCTGTGCTGGGAAGGCTCATCAGCTGAGGTTGCTCTTGGTATCCTCAGGAATTTGATAGAATTTTTAATTGAAGCAGAAATTTCCCACAGAAAAATATATAACCAGTACAGTAGCTGACTCTCCAAGTGTTGATTGGAATAGAAAAATATGTTGAATAAAGAGCAAAAATCCATTCCCTATAGGTTTAGTTTTACAGCAGCAGAACACTGATTAATTTTATATTAAGTCCTTCATTGTCTTGAGGGAGATATGAAGCTTTAAGCCCCTGTAATTGTCTTCCCATTTCTTGGGGTACAATCCAAGGTTGTTTTTTAAGTTTATAAAGGGTAGTTTGAGTATACATTGCTCAGAAATGATGCTGGAAGACTAACTCTCCTGGCAGTGCCAGCAAAATCTATGTACAGTGGCGGAAGAGTCTTCTCAGGGTACAGCTGCTGCATGTTTAGGCAAACTGATGACAAAAGAAATCCTTTTGCTGTTATAAACACCTCTAAATATCTTTTGTGCACTTTGTTCCTCATTAATTTCTCCATTCTTTACCTTTGTTCTGATGTGGTGGTTTATTTCACCGTTACACACCTTTTATTCCATGCTCCAGACATGGGTATCACTGTGTGAGCAGGTCAAAGCCGCAAGAATGGAAAGCTCTGCCTGAAGCCACGCACATATTTGGCAACTTAGCATCATGCAAGAACTACCCACTGCATTTACCTGCGAAATCTTGTTGGGCCTCTAATACACCTGAACATAAACCTAAATCTCACATGCCTCCACATTATCATCCTTTACCCTCTGTTCGTAGTGTAACTGCAGTACAGTTGTCATTTTGGTCTGTGTACCCCCGTAGTCTGATGTCAGTTTCAGAACCTCATCTCTAATAGAGCAGAGATGTTGCAATTTTTCTCAATCCACGTAATTCACTTTTATGAAAACTTTATGGTTCATTTGAGGGATTCGAGATTAGTGTCCTAAAAATTATACTGAGATACGTGTTTGTTGCAGAGTGAAAGTGAAATTGGTTTTTACAGAATTATTACTCCTCCCCTCCAAATCCTGATCCAACCTCTCTCTCTTTATCGATGAAATATGTTAATAGTATATGTACACAACTAAAGTGATGTTAAATCAAGTTGGTCAGTCCTGAAAGCGAGGAGACTTTGGTAATTTGGCATTTCTACATTTTCAAAGCCATTGGTTTAGAGGGGTGAAAGGGAGGAAGGCTGCCTTTGGCTGACCACTGCTGTCCATTCTGCCTTTTAGAAAAGACTAAGATGACAATTTTGTAATAAAGAAGTTGCCATTCCTATGCAGATTAACAGTTTTACATTTTATCATATTCCTTCCATTAATAGACATCTCAAAGGAGGTCATGGTACCTAAAATAGACTATTCTCTATTATCTTAGTATCATTAAGATGATAAGATTATACATATGTTCCACAGTGTTAACAGTTATAAAAATTCATGGTTTTACAGGTTAGGAATTGCATATAAGAGTGTCTTGTTTATACTCTTGAAGTTATTAGTTGTTCTGATGCCTGAATCATTAAATTATTACAAGGTATGTTAAAAGTAGGCTATAAAAATGAAGGAGATTTTCATTATTCATGTAAAGTTGATGCCTTATCTTGTATTGATCTACTAGGCAATCTGGATTCACAAAATTTAGCAGCAGTTAGCTTTGTTAAAAAAATTTAAGCATAGTTGCTGAGGTTTTTTAATATCACTGGTTGTCGCCTCCTTATAGCATTCTGAGTAAGGGCCAGTTCCACTGTTGCTCTAAGATGATGAACAATTTCAGTTTGTTTGAAGTTTTTTATAACTCCATAACATGTATGAAAGCTAAATCATCATTTCCACTATGTGTAAATATTTGGTTTTATGCTCATGTGAGATGATAAGAGAGTGCAGTCAACATAGAAAAATGAAAGTTTTCTTATTAATGAAATATAGTTCAAAATACATAGAAAAACTGTTTTGTCCCCTGTTACCCTATTATGTATTCACATAATTTCCCAAATCCTCACACTTCAATCCACACTGGATCTACATTTTAAAAAATATGGTTTCACAGACAAATGTTATCACCTCAGTCTGAATTTCCTTCTAGTTCACTATTTTACCTTGTAAAACCTTAACTCATTTATATTTTGAAATCTTGATGTTGTTTTTTATTATTTGACCTTTTTTTACATTAGAGTTCATTACTTAATTTTACCAATTCTGTGTTTCTTTTCATTACCTCTTTTGAAAAATCTTTACTGAAAATTTTACTGACAGACCAAACCCACTATATTCTCTGGTCTTTATTCACCATTCCCTGACTTCTGCAAAGAATACTGGTAGATTGAAGATACATGGTTTGTCTTTACAGCAGAGATTCTGTTTTGTCCCTAACATGTTTGAGCATTTGATGGACAACACTTTTCTCAGACTAAATAAATAAATAAATAAATAAAATCCTCATCTATCCAAGATGCTATGTGATGATAAGGGCAATCAGATCTCCTTCTTCAGTCTGTTAGACGATAATAGTTACAGCAAAAGTGTTTGCAAGCTTTCCCACCGACAGGTAGAGCAAATAATTCACAATGAATAATGCATCCAATGAGTTTAGCTTCACTGTCTGATTGTGCCATATGCATAAGCAGACCATGATTTTGTCTAATCTGTTCATTATTCAAAGTGTTTGATTAGTTTGGGGTGAGCTTTTTAAACTCTATGTACCATTTTCTATCAGTGTACAGAACTTGATTTACTTATTTGTGATTGATAAGGGCAGATAATGAGGGTACCAAACTGCTTTGTGGAACATATCTTTGTGACACATTTGTCAGTACTAATACATTTGATTCAAAAAGTAATTTTCACTAAAAAGAACTGTGACTTTTGCTTACCTTTTTTTTTTTGCCAATATAACTCAACTTTATGAAAATTCATAAAAGAGGTGAAACTAGGCACCACTGAGCCGATTAAAAATCTTACCTACTGTGAGACATTTTGATTACTTACCAGGCCTATGCAGCAAATACAAGAGAGAGACTTCAGCTTCAAGCCAACCAAATCTTAACTTTTTATTTTGACCAACTGGAGTATGAGTTGATGTATGTCATTACTGGTGCTTGTAAAGGCCAGTGCCATTCAGAAACGTCATCAGTCAACCATCATGTAATAAACGCTTTCATTTATCAGTCACCTCTAATCTATCTCAAGCCTTTATAGTTTGATACCCGTCCTCGATTTCCACTCAACATTGAATTCTTTTTTACTCAGGAACACATCTTGTTTTAGCAATAAGTCCATAAATTCCTTCACTTAAGCGTTGATCTCTTTAATTTCATTATTTCCCTCAAATGTTTTTGGGTTCATCAGAGCTGCTTGGCTAAATTTGTCTGTGAAAAGTGTGTATTCCATTAAAAATACTGTCATATTTATGTCTAGAACAATTGCTGCTCCAATCCTCACAATCTCTTCTGTTTCAACATACAGTGTCCTTTCAGAAACATTGAAGTGGCATTGCCAGTGCATCAAACTTCATAAAAGCCTGTGATGTCAAGGTTTGCTGGATACAGTTCTCCTGTTACAGAGCAGCTGTTCCATCCATTTAAGTAGTTAGACATTTTAAAGTGCCAACTAGTACATGTTTTAACATCAGATTGATCTAATTACTGTGTTTTTTCACCACAAAATATAATCATGACCAAGACTATATTATGTTTCTGTTCAGTCTTTTCAAACTCGTAGTCAAGAACATCTCAGAAAACTGTACAAGATTTAATATCTGCTTTAAGGTAACTACATTTGAGAACCTGAGGTTGTACTTACTCCTTGTATTTGTGATGGGCTTGAGCCCCAAATTTTACCCACCAAAACTGCTGACCCAGCACTTCCATGCCATCCCCAGGAAAGCACTGATCTTGTGGGAGGACTAGTATTGTCGTTCCCTGGGCTGCACCAGTTTTCACTTCTCCACCCTGTTGCTCAGTGCCAAGATCATGGAATGGGCAGCCTCTGACCTCAGCCAGCAGTGCTTCAGGCCGATGCAGGAGCTTGTTTCCAAGACGGCAGCAGAGGAGAGCAAATCCAGCTTGTAGTGCTTTCAGCTGAGCAGAGACATCTATTAGTTGCCCCTTCCCAGACAGGAAGTACACAATCTTGCTTCCTCTCCTCTCTCCTGGGGTACAGCATTGCCCCACATCATGATAGACTGCTATGAAACAATAGGTTTCCCTACTGCCTTTTCTTTATAAAGCTGATTAATAAATTCTTGCATCAAAATAATGTGCCAAGCACCTCTTTGTATTTGCAGATAGGATGAGACTTAGAATGGAATTGTATTGAATAATATTAAGAAACAATTTAAAATGTTATTTTAATCTGTTAGTGTCTTCATCACTTCCTGCTAATTATAGACTTTAAAGCATTGAGTAGGAATTGGGAGTATATTATATTGACGGAAAATTTAAGTTAAATGCCAATTTTAAGGTTCAGACTGAAGCAGAACTTTTTAATCTGTGAGTTATCTGCTAAAATCACTTTATGAATGAGGGCAATTGTATAATCAATCTACAACAGAGACACTTTTCAAATGGTAACTATTGATCACTTTTACATCTTTAGACCAAATGGGCAAAAACCTCAAAATCAAGTAAGATCTATGTACTCAAGTATATGCCTTTGGTAATATATGCATTACTGAAACAGAATGGAAGTAGAAGTACCTGTGACTCACAAAGAGGGATATGTACAAATTTTTGATGTGCTATGTTTGAAAGATAGTATAATAAGTTACTACTTTACAGTCATTCTTCACTGTTTCAGTATGTGAAAAAAAATGAGGACATGAACAGAGAAAGGCCCATCTAATGAACCCTTACTGAATGTCCACCCCTACTTATCTGTGATCAGCACATACGGAATAAGCTCCAAGAAGCTCTGAGGTCTTACAACAAGCAAGATGTGTTAAACAAAAGAAGTGTTGTTAATCTTAACAATCCTCTTCTAGCAAATTTTTGGCAATATAAGTAACAAAAAACTTCAATAATATTTTTCCCCAATAGTTGTTCCCTGAATCTCTTACCTGAATGCAAGGGAAATCAGCCTGAAGCAGCATTGCAGAGTTGGCACTAACAACCTATTCTTTAAAGATTCTTATATAGGAAAGATAAGATGTTACTCTCTTCTTTCCCTGACCTAGTATGATTTGACCATCAGCTATCAAAGGCAGTGATGCAACAGTAACTCCAGCACCCCTCACACAATGCTGTTTTGCTTCATTGTTTTGTTGTTGTTTTGGGGTTTTTTTTAATCTTTATTATCCCCTATGTTTTTTTTTAACTTGGTAAAGTCAAGTATATCCTCAGTAAAGTACAGACCAGCAGAATGTCCAATCTCATATGAGAATAAAACCATCGTGGGTTTAAATTTTCATCACTGCTTCATGATTATCATGTAAATTGTACATAACAGACACATCGCATTTAAATCCCAAAATACAGAAAAGAACAAGGATGATGGTCTTTCTATGTTACTACTCCCAATGTAGGATCTTATTTCAGTCACTTTGTTCTGTAAAACATGCTTTATCTGTTTTTTCTTGCTTAGAAGATGTTTTCTACCAAGTCCCACCCTCATCAACAACGTACCTTAAATCTATCTTTACTCTGGAGACATCCTCCTACACTGCCAAGCTTCTCCAAAACCAATTGACTTGTCTCCTTTCGAGCAAATATTTGAATTCATCCCAAACTATTTGGCACGTCTCTTCAAAGATGATATTACTGAACACTGAAGCTTTACTTCATTCTAAAGTTTCATGGTTCACACAAAGTTTGATCTCTTTTTCAACACTGATGTAGTTTTAGAAAACTGTTTAGTTTTCTGCCTCTGTCTTTTTTGACATTGTTCTGTAAGTGCTGTCTTGTTAAGAATAATGTTTCTTCTGTCATGGGTATTCCACTATCGTTTCTCCATCTCCAAATACGTTTTTTCCATATCCACATGTCAATCAGTAGCTTGCCTTAGACTAGCAAATGATAGTCAGTGTAACTCAAATTAAAGATAAAGGGTTTTATGCTAAAATTACCGAGAGAGTATCCAGGGTTTCACAGGAACAAATACAACTCCACATCTGGATCTCCACCACTGCTCATGTTACATGAAATAGTAACATGCATGAAATAATAATATTTCATTAAATGAAATAAATGAAACACATTTGTTGTATATCCTACAGTAAAGCTCCAGTGAAACAACTGACCATTTCTGACATATGCTCTACTTAGATGCGTGCTTTTTAAAGGTACAGAACAGTGAAACAACAAACAGGGTAGCAACATCTGCCCATAGTGACTATATGCACAGTGACTATAGTGCCAGCTATAACTGTATCGTGTCTAGGCACAAAACAAAGAACTGAAATAAAGTCCACTGAAGGAGGCAAAATGGTGACTGCTGACCTCTCAGAATCACAGAATCACAAAATGTTTAAAGTTGAAAGGGACCACTGGAGGTCGTTTAGTCCAAGCCCCTGGCTCAAGCAAGGTCCCCTAGAGGAAGTTACTCAGGATTGTGTCCAGATGGCTCTCCAGGGAAGGAGACTCCACAGCCTCCCTGGGCAGTACTCAGTCACCCTCAGAGTGGAGAAGTTCCTTCTCATGTTCAGGTGGAAATTCATGTGCATCAGTTTCTGCCTGTTGCTTCTTGTCCTGTTGCTTGGCACCACTAAGAAAAGCCTGGCTCCATCCTCCTGACAGCATCCCTTCAGATACCTATAGACATTGATAAGATCCTGTCTCAATCTTGCCTCATGTAGTTTTGAAATCAGATTAAGGTGTAGTAAATGTCTGCCTCACAAATGGTCTGTGACCAGACTTGGAGAATTGCAGCACCTTTAGTATATTAGCAACTTCTGTAATAGTCTATCGTACATTTTCAGTGTGTTTCTGTGGATGTATATTTATTAAATAATGCGTATATATGTATATATACACTATTCTTATTATCTTTAGTTTGGTTTTAGCATGTTTTCCATTCTCCATTCTTCCTGTTTATCTCATTTATGCAAAGGTCCATCTAATGGGCCTTTATTTCCTCCTCTACATATAAAGTTTATTTATATGTAGAATCCTTCTCATTTCTCACATGTATTTTCAGTCTTTCCTCAGGACCCACAGATATCAAAATTTTGTTTTACTATGAAAGAAATAATCATATAATGATTGTTGCTCCTATGTACTATGAAAAATGTGAGCATACACAGAAACTATACTAAATCAACTTTTTTCCTCAGCCTGTGTGTCACCTGTGTCTTTAGACATTACATTCTTATGACCACCATGTTCTCAGAAATGGTTTTACTGTGCTCAGCATGATGAGTCTTTCATCCTAGGAGCAAGTTCTTGGTGGTTTTATGTTGCAAAAGTCTTGTATACTGGTTTAAATACCAGTATACTGAGAAGATGAGTTTAACAACCTTTTTCTCCACAGTGGAACAAACCATCTTGACATGTTCAAAACTCCTGGAAGCTCTTGTTTTGAGTTTACTGCTTGCATTAAACTAAATCTAAACTATATCTAGCTTCAGGCATCAAGTTCAAATATTTGAGCAGTTCTCTTCTTGATCTGTTCAAATAAGTGTTCTATTTACAGCAGCCCAAAGCAAAAATAGTATATCTGTAAGCCTTAAAACAATTTTTCTGCTAGAACACAGGTCTCAAATGATATTCCAGAATAGACTTGTGACATCCTATACAAATTTCAAGAGGCAGCAAAACTGCTGAAGAAAAGCAGAGAACAGAGACCTCAAATGTCATCTGAGTATAATCAAGAAAAATTCAAAATGCAAAACCATGGATTTTGATCTCTAATACATCAGAACAAGTAATAAATTAAGATATGATAAAAGGGCAATATCTTTTCTTCCATGCAAATGTTAATTATTTTACTTGAAGACTCAGTTCTGCAATTTTTGCTAAAGAAACAGGTTTTGGGAATGTAAAATCAACAAGTTTGCATACATTCTGCTAATAATAGAGGTTGTTAAGCTTCTGCATTTGTTGTTGCTATGATCGGTAATTTGAAGAGTTTTTCATTCTCTACGTAGCTCATAAAAAGAAAATATCTGGAAACTGTTGCACCTTAAGTCTCAGCATTTTAAAAAAATCAGTCATGAGGAAAAAACTCAGTGGAATTTAAGTTTTTACTAGCAAAGCTAGGAAAGGGACATTTCTCCCACAGATTTTGGGGAACATATGCCTGCATGTTCTCATTATTCTGGGCCTTAGACATCATTAAAACATTATCCCTTTCCACTATTGACGTTTCTTAGTTAAAAGACCGAACTTTTCAGGAAGCTAATCCATTTGGGCATCCTATGCATACTATTGTATTGTAATAATGTAATTATATTATAATGCTGTATATACTATCATGGCTAGACTTTGTGAACGAAGATTTGGGAAGGGCTCTACTCACGTTTGTTGCAAGCGCATTGGTGGCTAAAAAGGCCAATATGAGATAGGCATGTCCGGTTGCAAAAGACTCCTTAGGTGGTATATTCTGCAAGACACGATTCTTTCTGCGTTGTCTTTTCTCCTCAAGAGTGATCCTGCATGCTTTCTCAAACGCATCAGCAGCGTTATAGATGGTGTGTCTCCAGGCCTCCTGATTGGAGGCCAGAGTAGACTAGTTATGTTGATCAATATGGCCAAGGCTGAGATGTTGCTTCAGGGAGTCCTTGTATCTTTTCTTCAGGGCTCCTCTCATGCAGTAGCCGGTGGCAAGTTCACCATAAAGCAAGATCTTAGGGAGGCAGTGGTCCTTCATCCTGGAGGTGTGTCCTGCCCAATGCAGTTGTGTTCTCAGCAACATGGCCTCAATACTTGTGACTGCTGCTTGTTCAAGAACAGATGTATTGGTCACACAATCTGACCAGTGGATGTTTAGGATTGAACGGAGGCAGCATTGATGGAAGCGTACTGGGAGACGCAGGTGGTGGCGGTAGATGACCCATGATTCAGATCCGTATGAGAGTAGACAGCACTAGAGTAACGTGTAAAAAGTGACAAATCTATAAAAACCAGTTATAACCTGGAATGCTAGAAACTCATATAATAATACAGGTAGCAGCTGAAAACATTATAAAAATGTTTAAAACATTATAATGTTAAAAAGAATTATAAAATCAGCAAACACCAGTGGAACCAGTTCATGATATTTTGATTTCCAGAAAGCAAATGTTTGAATTCTCATGTCTTATTGCTATAAAGAGAGTTGGATCTCAGCAATTTAAAACCTAGGTGGTAATTTATCAGCAACAAAAACACATTTGCCACCTGTTATGCTAGGGATGTGTTGATATCAAGCATATGGTCCTTCCCAGCCTGTGAAAAAGGAGCAGCTGTTTCAATATGTCCAGGCTCTAAACTGAAATGATGCCAAAAAGCAGTGAAAAAACATCACTGCAGTAGTCCTTAGGCTTTCAAAATAGAAATATTTTGATGAAACAGGCACTGGATGAAAGGTGAAACAGAACACACCTATGCCCTCTGCTTACGGAAGTACAGATACACACATGTATGTACTCACATAGACAGACATTCTCTGGTGTGCTCAGAGATAAATCTGTAGAGTTCAGGAGTCCTTAGATCTGCAAGACTTCTCAGATCTACTATGCTGAGTTGGGTTATTTGGGCCTCTATCAGGGAACTGTTTGATAGCTCAGAAGAGATATGAATAAACTACCTAAGGTCAGCATAGAGTCAGTGTGAAAACACCACAGATGAGGTGAATCTCCTGTTTTACCAAGTTCTTCAAGGTGATACACAAGCAAACCCTTCCATTCCTTGGGTATTCACAGCCCACTCCTGGTAAAGGTAGGCTTGCAGACTCATTTCCTTGAAGGTTCATTTTTTGCCTTTTAAACCTGGTTGGTAGAGCCACTGGGTTAAAATGTTTATATAACTGTTAGATGACTTTAAAACTCATGGAGGAAATTATAAGTCAATTTGAATCTCCTTATTAAAATTTATTCTAAGCATGGGTACGTAGGGCAGTTACCATCACTCAGGCTTAATTTGTGACCTTATTAACAAAGGAATGAAAAATTAACCAGAAGGAATAAAAGTCATACCTAAAAGGGAGAAGAACTGCTGTCTAGCTATCATCTGAGCAGAAGGGGATTTGTGTTCTGATCGAACCTCCTAGGCCTTTCTCTCCTAGGTTAAATGGAATTGACTTTGAATAATATATATATAATTTCTAGAGATTGGAGGCGCTATTAATGCTACCTCTAAAGAACATGGATATTTCAAACCCTTCTGGGCCCCACAGAGTGAAATCTTCCTGAACAGTGATGAGCTTCCTCTTCCTGGGATGAGAACTTTTAAGCACATGGTTAGGACATGTGGGAGACAATAATTTGCATCTCTTCATGAAAGAAGAGGGCACTAGCTCTCCATCTTCCATATGTGTATGTTTTCTAGCTGTGCAGCTGTGAAATAAAAAAAAGGAGAGTGACCACGTTTTAAAAGGAAGAAATGGGTGCAACTGCCTTCAGTAGGGAGTGTGGTCATATAAATACATCCCAAAGATTTTGTTTCTGGACTTTAGTGGCAGTTAAGTCATTATGGCCAGTCTTCGTGAACGAAGATTTGGGAAGGGTCATTACCCTTCAAGCCTGCGCAGTGAGGTGAGACACAGTGTGCGCTGTGCTGAGCACAGTGTGCGCTGTGCTCACCTTTTTAGGTGAGGCACAGTGTGCGCTGAGCTGAGCCCACCCTTTAATCCTAAGGTTCATCTGCCGGGGCCGAGTGAGCTTGGACAGTGGCAGTGAGGTCCTCAGGACGTAGGTTTGTTTAGAGTAACCTTCTCTTAGATGGATGGCCTTACAGGGCTGACGAGCTCCATCTGCCTGGAGGAGTTCCCTGACTGGGAATTGAACCCCGGCCACGGTGGTGAGAGCGCCGCATCCTAACCACTAGACCACCAGGGGTCCTCGGCAGTTAAGTATGGTCATGCTAAGCGGTTCTATCAAAACCAAGTAGCTTTGCACATGTAAAGGGAGATTTGAAGTTTTAAAGATGATGTCAGCAGAATTCAGGTGCTTCCAAAGCCAAGAGTGAGCTCAGTCTGTCTTCAGAATCATGGCTCTTATGACAGGCACATGCCTGTCACTGACGACCCATCCTCAGTACTTAAATCCTTCCTGAAACCCACATTTATGGCACCAAAATTTAGGCAACTGACAAGCTTTCCTGAATTACAAGTGCTTATATGTGTTGGCTCCATATTTATTTAATGGTGGGAGAAAGGAATCTTTAGAGTATGAGGTAGTCCACCTGGAATTCAGTCCCTCCAAAAATACTAGCTACCAAATGTTAAGAAAAAAATCTCAGCTGGGTAGTAATCCGGGAATTATGCTTATTCCTGTTGCTCCAGCTGTTGACTTTTGCAATATGTTCCACTTATTGACTACTATCCACTCTGTATTTTTTTCAGTTTCATAGAATCATAGAATCATAGAATCAGACAGTTGGAAAGGAACTCTGAGATCATCAAGTCCAACCCTTGATCCACTACCATCACAGTTGCTAGACCATGGCACTAAGTGCCACGTCCAGCCTCATCTTAAAAACCTCCAGGGATGGAGAATTCACCACTTGATCCTTTTGGTTGATCCCAACTGTGTTTTTACTCATATTTATTCATTGATCAATTAGTAGCGTAATTGCTTCTGTTTCCACTACAATTTTCCAGAACACAAATTCCTCAGTAAGATTCATTTTCTTTCACCTCTGCAAAGACTGCAGGCAACTTTGTTTTGTTTTCTGACCTTTATGAATAATTAAGTTCGCTGTATACCTGATTCTATTGTCCAGTTCCCTTTGCCTCTGCTATTTTTATAAGGCATAGAGAACTCATCATAGCACTGCACACACAGCTTCATTCATAAATCCCTTATGCAGGAGCTGGAATAAATTCATCTGTGATATTATTCTTACCTCTCTGAATCAACGGTAACATTTTATATTACAGTTAACCACTGTCCTGAAGCTTTTTGAGCTCAGTCTATCTCCAGATCCTGCTTCTACTCAGTATTTTGTACCACATGATTACATAGGGCATAAGCGTCTTCTCTTATTTTGTGTCCCTAATCTCATTATTTTACACTTCTCTACATTTAATTGCATAAGGCACTTATCTTCCTTTGGGCACAGTCTGTTAGAGTTGTCTCGACTTTTTTGCCCTTCTTTTTTTGGTTGATTGTCCCTTCATAGCATGCATCATCAACAAATTTCATTCCCCTGGTGTACATCTCTCCTCCTGGATCAAACTAAGTTCTAACGCAGAACTAAATGGTGTGGTAGATCAGGCTCCCTCTAGAACAAATTGTTACTCTCTCTTACATAGTTTTCCCCTTTGGTCTTATAACCATTCTTTAAGCACTTATTTGTCTGCATTTATGACACATTTAATGACCTTCTAGCATAAATTTCAGTGATGTACTGACTACGAAACTCTCCTCAAGTCCTTTTAACTCTTCTGGTTCTCTGTTCTTGATTGATCCATGCAATATTGCTGGTTATCTTCAGCATCACCTTTGGAAACTGGCTGTATTCTTCTTCAGCACCACTACAAAAAAGATCAGCTCAGTGGAAACGAAGGCAGGAACACAGAAAGTAAATTGCATTTGAAATGAGAAACCCACTAATGTGTCTGCAGTATATGTATACTACCATTACATTAGAATGTAAAGACTTTAATACCATAAAACTGTTTTATCAGCAGACTGGAATGTCAGTATTGTTCATGACAGCTTTCGGCTAATTAGTACTAATTTGATGATTTATTAAGAGTCCTATAGGTTTTCCTTTATTTGCCTTTCACTTCATTATGTATTTTAAATATTTTCTTGTTTTATTTCATTCGGACCTTTGGTTTTACAGACTATTTGTAACTAGGTCCACTTTTTATATCATTTCAGAGGCATCATCTGCAGCCGCTCAATAATGCATTCAAAAATGTTTTTCTCAGCGTTTAACTTTACATATGCAAAGAAGCTATTTTGTCTTCCTCCCACTCCTCATAAATAAATAAATTTATTAATAAATAAAATGCTAGAAGATCATTCTCTCATTCTGGTGTTAGACTACAGTCTAAAAACTCTTTGAAATTGACAGAGTGGAATTAGCCGTTATGTGAATTTTCTTGGGGGTGAATAGGGAGAACTCCGTGAAAGGAGCTATTTTCTTGTAATAATTAACAATCATTTAACAATCTCATGGGTCTGGGCTCTCAGCTGATATAGACTGCTCTGCTGGTTTAAACCAGCTGAGAGTCTGACGCATCAACTCTTTCCTCTATTGCTTGTTATTTTACATTGAATCAAAACTGCATCTTACATTTGTGCAGTCAGAGAGAATTAAAGGGATAGGAAAGGAGCAAATACTTAATTTTTATAGCTTCTCTTCTGGGTTTCCACATGACCCTTTTCTTTCCGTGTCTGTTTTAGACAGTTGCCACCAACACTTGCTAGAGCTCTCATAATTACTCTAATTCTCCTTTCTTTGAAGTGAGTAGAAATTTAACTATTGACTTTAGATTGAGTAGATTAGGACAAAGATAAGTACCTTAGGGATTAGTTACTAGTATCAACACATAAATTAATAAATAGGAAATGATCAGGTTATACACTTAGCTTTAACGCAGGGTAACTACGAAAGCAGGTGTCTCCTATAATACAGATCCCAGGCAATGTTGAGATCTATATAAACAAGTTACCGAAGCCGTTTTTTCTTTAATCAGTTTTCTAAATGTGTATACAATAATCCAAAAGATTCTACTTTTCATTACCATGGGTCATATGTCAGTACTTTGAGGTCCACAAAATTCTGAGGGTAAGATGAGAGGTCAACTCTGTAGCTGCCTATTCCAGCCTATTCTGATGCTTCAATTTTTAAAGTATTGCTATTACAGATATTGTCAGATCTCCTTCAGTTATGGAGAAGCTCTTTGTAACTGCTGATACAGTAGGATTAAAATTTAAGCACCCGTGCTGTAAGAGATTAAAATAAGATATTCAGGGACTTGCGCTCTTTTCCTCTTCCCATTGCAATGGACTGAGCCAAGAAGTTCACACTGTGCAGATAAATGTCAACACTGTCAGCTTTTCAATGCTCAGGGAAATTATATTACACACACAGAGAAAACCTCAATGTCTTTTTGAAAACCTTTTCTAAAAAATTACTTATAAAGTAATCTGTAATTTATAATTGTACAGACTAAGTTTCTATTGGTGCCCTCTGGTTTTGTGCTTATAGTAGCACATTTAAAGGAGCAATCAAAGTATTTTCAAGGTATCTCTTGAGCTCGGTCTATTCTCTCTGTCTTCCCTGTTAATTCTGAGGATTTTCGTGGTTAAATAATTCCTGTGCATATGTCACACAGTACGTTCTGGGATTTGGCCCTGAAACTAAACACACCCAGGAGCAGCAGGACCTCTGTAAGGGAAGCAGGGGAAATTGTGTAGCTGCTACTGTACACACAGATGGGCAGTCTGCACATGGCATTGCTCATTGAGGTCTAGGAGGAGAAAGATGATTGGTCCTGCAAGATCTTCCACCTGCTGTGGCAATGCATGCCATAATAAACACTCCAACCTTTCTATCCAGCTGTTGGCAGGTGATTTTTCCTTGTAAATGTAAATTTTTCTGAGTTAGCCCACATCTGAGGCTGCAGTGGTTTCTCTGAACATTGAATAAAGTCTAAGTGATACCAATTCAGGACTGACAGCTGACCCTTCTGTAAACATAGTCAATAAAGGAAAACACATAATCTAATGTAAAACCTCTGGTCTGTGCATGAGTAAGGACACTGCAGCTTGGAGCCCCCTCCTTTGTAATAGCTTGTGAAAAGATGGGATTTGAGATTGTTGCTTTTAGCAATTTCCTTTTTTGAAAAAAAAGATGCATTTTCCTCTTGAAATTTTCTATAATTAATCTTTATTTCATAATTATATTGCTGGCTCAAATTTACAGGCTTAGACTGTAAATAACAACTGTGAAAAATAATTCAGGACTGAAATGAATGAGATATAAAGCTAATTCCTACCAGCCTTCTTCATACTGCATGTTATGCTGCTTCTTGAAACAGATTGCATCCACACTTCCGTGGGCAAGCATGCCAATTTAGAGAGACATCTGCATGCATATCAACCTGATTCCTACCCGTTTTGCAGTTCTTGTGTCGTGGTGACCATATCATGTTGGACATGCTCTGGCATCACATCACAGTGAAACCTCTTTGTCCCAGCCATCTCCTGGCTGCTGCAGAAAAAAACCCTGCAAACTTAGCCAGGGGAGTAGCTCCAGCAGAGTCCAACTGGTGCCCAGGTTTAGGTCCTTAGAAAGCAGCACCTTATGAGGTACCATGGCAAATCATTGTCAACATAACTGAGAGACAGAGAAGACACATTACACTGAGTAAAAGCTACTATTTCATATGAACAGAAATAGCAGATTTTGGTCCAAAGTCATTGTATCAAGATTGAATTCACCAAAAATAAGGGAAACCTGTCCTTTTATGAAAATTAACTTGAAAATAACAACAGTAAATCTCCATAAAATTAGTTTCTGAACCAAATTTCTCCAGCATGTGGCTCACAGCTCAACCCCGGGGCTCCTGCCCTGGCCTGGGTGACAGGTCACCCTGATCTACAGGATACCAAGCACAGTGGAGGTTGGTAAGCTGTCTAGCATTTGGGGCATGCTATTTATGAGGTCCCATGGGTCAAGGGATTCCTGCTAGAAAGCAAACTCTTTGGCTATAGCCCAGCACCACATCCCACAGTCTGCCTGCCTGCTGAAGTATGATCTGAAAGACAGGAAGTTCTGTGGAGGGAGAGAGAAAAGAAATCTGCCGGATTCATTCTGCAGGTGAAACTCATTCCTCACCCTTGCATTCTTGTGTGGGTAATCCGTCTGAAAGCTCACCACAAAAGGATGGAGTATACACAAAAAATTAAGAGGCTGTGCCTTCTTTTCACATATCTCCCAGGGCTCCACCCAGACTCACTGAATTATTTAAGAGAAAAGAATAAGCTGGGGTTCGCAAGGGGCTGCTTCAAATCGCTGTTAACTTACTCCTACAGCCAAGAAAAAACAAGTGACCAAATTGCAACTCTGAGTCACAATTCATTCCCTAGATTGCTCCCAGGTGCTCACCTTCACTCTACCCCTGGATCACGATATCTCTTTGTTACCATCCAGTCCTCTACACTAAGAGAGAACAACAGTGTGTTTATGTAATTTGTTTTCATAATCTTTTCTCATCACGTTTAAGTGTCTCTTCAGGTGCATTTTCTCTCCAATATCTTCATGCAAAATTTATAAACATACACTACTGCTCCTACTTCCTACGCTGTCAAAATGATAAGGTAGGATAAAAAAGTCCCCAAACAAAATCCACACATATCTAGTGCATCATAAAGCCTCTAAAACAGGGTAAGATCTTTTTTGCCACCTTCTGTTTAGGTTCTGGTTAGGAGTTACAGTTTTTTCTCTCACACCTGAGAAATTCAGACCTTCGTACCTGACTATGTTTGTGTTTAACTGGCTGAATGAGAACAGCAGCAAACAAAATACAGATTGCAGTTCACATATGCCTTTCTGGGGCATGGAAGTATTGCTTCTTACAGCTGAAAAGTAACACAAAATCAGAATAAAATAAAAGCAATAAAAGTAATTTCAGCAACAGGCTGGTTTATATGGTTCCTCTCATTGTCCTCTTAGGCAGAATTTGAGACAGATGTCTGAAAAGTAGCAAGTCATGAAGCTGCAGAAGCCAGAGGTCAAGCTTGTTTTTTCATGGCAGATCATTTGCCTTGTATGAACTACAATAGCTTAAGATGACTCTTCATAGGCAGGGAGTCAAACACAGCTTTTTGGCAGGGAATTGGTATTCTGCCCCAGTGATTGCTGACTATTTCTGTAGCAGTAAAGAAGCTTGAAGGAAGTGTTATTGCAGTCTGCCAGAGAAGGTCTTTTTACGGGATGACACCAACTTTCCTGCTACAGAGTACACGATGGAGTATGGAGTTGCCTGAGGGTACAGGAACTGAAATAACTTTGGAAGACTCTTGGTGGAGCAGGGAATCCATACCATCTTGTCAGGTTCAGACCCTGATGCAAGGTGTCACCTCTTCAACAGTGCCCACAGCTTCTTATTGAGGAAAAAAAGCTGAAACCACACCCAAAAACCAGATAAACTTCCACATGGGCAATTGGGGGATCATTGTTTGAATCATACTGGAAGTTAAGATGTCTAATACCAGAGGTTGAACCCAATGTAGATTCTTAAAAGGTGAATATCAGTAAAGCTGTTCCTTGAAAATTGGAGGATTTACTTCCAATGTACTTGTTTCCTTGATAATTTACTTCTAAACTTAGCTATACTAATAAATGCAGAACAGAACCTTTAACTGAGGAGCAGATTTTTTTAATGCCCGTTAATGACTGAGCTCACATAGAAGACTTTTCAAAGAGAAGGAATCATTCTTCTCTACTTCTACCATCTGTTTCTATATGATATGTAGATCTGAGATCTCTAATCTCTACCAAATTTGATTTAAACCAGCCAAAGTTTAAAAAGTCTTTAGGCAGGCAGTTTTAGCTGTACCCAAAGGGTTGTACATGTCTGCATGCATACACACACAAATTGTATTCTATAGAATTACATTTCACAATAAGCTGATGTGATAGAATTAAATATTTTTATTGAAGCATGTGTAATGACAAGGGCTCTGACACCGCCCACCGTAATGGAAACAAAAAGAAGGCCTGTAAGGTATGTTAAAAGACATATAAACTTTTGACTGTGACTGTGAAGCTGAGATGTTACCTCCATGTCTGGATGTACTAGAAAGAGTTGCTTGAACCTTTCTGCTTAGGTCAGCAGCTGGCAAAGGTCCTTGAGTGATGGAGGGGAAATCTCATCTGTTCTATGAAAAGGCATGCATGGTTCATTCAGCTGGTTCAGATCAGAGTAACAACAGACATGTACAGTGATAATTTTGAAAACGGGAGTTCCTCAAATATTGGTATGCAATTTTGTTTGCTGGATGTATAACACTGAGCTGAGCAAGAATGAACACAGGCATACCAGGGAGGGTTGTCTGTGTGGTTAGAAATGAACTCTGCTATATTGTAAACCATTCCAGTGCCTCCCTACTACTGCAGAGAATCATCTCCCTTTTCTTTCTTTCTTTCTTTCTTTGTTCCTTTCTTTCTTTCTTTCTTTCTTTCTTTCTTTGTTCCTTTCTTCCTTTCTTTTCTTTCTTCCTTTCTTTTTTTTCCTTTCTTCCTTTCTTTCTTTCTTCCTTTTTTTCTTCCTCACTCCCTTCCTTCCTTCCTTCCCCCCTTCCTCTCTTCCTTCCTCTCTTCCTCTCTTTCTCAGAATCACAGAATATGCCAAGTTGGAAAGGACCCATAAGGATCTTCAAGTCCAACTGCTAGCCCTGCACAGGGCAACCCCCAAGAGTCATACCATGTGCCTGAGAGTATCATCCAAACACTTCTTGAACTCTGGCAGGCTTGGTGCTGTGACCACTTCCCTGGGGAGCCTGTTCCAGTGCCAAACCACCCTCTGGGTGAAGAACCTATTTCTAATATCCAACCTAAACCTCCAGTGACACAACTTCAGGCCATTCCCTTGGGCCCTGTCACTGGTCACCACAGAGAAGAGATCAGTGCCTCTCCCTCATCTTCCCCTCACCTCTTTCCTCTTTTTTTTTTTTTTTTGGTAAGACTTTCTTAATTTTCTCATCTTATTCTATAACCCTGCCCTTGTAGATCTTGATCTAATCACTAAGCATCCATAAATAAAGAAGGATATTTTTCACTGAATTAGTATATATGAATATCAATGGTACGATTCCTAAAGACTAAGTAAACAGGAAAATATCTAAGTTAAAGACAATCTTTATCACATGGTCTATCCTAAAATGCTGGCCTTTAGCTCCAGACTTGGTGAAGAAACCAGAGGAAATGGAGATATATTAATAATGTTTGTGCTATTTCTCAGCCCAGTGCTAGTAAAGGCAGCAGAAGATTTAGTCTGACATTTATGCAAATAGCTGTAAACAACTTCCAAGGCAATTCACTGGTAAAAAACTTCACTCATGTAATTTAGGAAACAGATTTTTTTTATTGGAAGAAAGTTTACAGAATTGTAAAGGAGACTCTTCCGTTGTTCTCTTTGCAGGTGTTCTACGTTTTCTGTTGTGTTTCCATATTTTCTTCTTCATCCTTCTGAAGTTGTCCTGTAGTTGCTCATGCTACTGAAACCCTATTCAAGAGTAGAGCATAAGCCTTAGAAAGTCCTTGGCTGTTTGCTACAAGCCTCCTTCAAACTTTAACTTCAAGTGTGTCTGTCCATATAATCATGAAGTTGACAGTTCATTTGGGCAAACCTAAATAGTTTTACATTTGTTGTTTTTGATAGCAGTAGAACACCTGTTGGAGCAGCTCAGGCTAAGGACTATTATTTCTTGCTGTTGCAACTTCATCTTTGCTACAGATTCTTGAGGTTATCTGTGCAAACCTCCATTTTCAGTGCTTTTTTTTTTCCAGAGGCTGTTGGAAATACTCTCTGTTTTTTTCCATTTGTTGATTTCAAGTGAGAATTCATGTGTCGTTATCGAAAGTACATATTCCAAATACATTCAGTGCTTCCCTATAATTTTGGTAGAACTCATAGCTGACATATACCGTCTGACTTTTTCAGCTTGTGATAAAGTCTCTCCATCAAAGGTCAGTAATTTAAAACAAACAATGCTACAGTAGATCGTTATCTCCTGTAATGTCAGGTTGACCTGTTTTTGTGCTGTACATCTCTATTCCTGGAAACTGGTGAACTCAGCAACTTCTGTGCTGTATCTTTCATGTTACCTCTTTGTTAAGCTCTTCTGTCACTTGTAACAGCTTGCTCAGATAAAAAAATCATTGCTTTCTCTGAATGGTCTTGCTTCTTGACCCATGGGTTTCAAGAGTGTTGTTTTGGTTTTGAATGCTCCATAAGTCATTGCATCTTGCATAATTTGTATCTTAATTTGATATGAATGTGGTTGTTCTGTTCGGAAAATTAAAAGAACAGAGGTTTGCATTATTCTGGGGTTTTCTTGCTGTCTGATAAATTTCATGTTCATTGTATATTTGCATTTTAGAAGAAAAAGGTTACTTATGAGAACAGAGTAAGACACAAAGCACAACACCAGAGTCCCTTGGATTTGGTTGATATGTTCCTCTGCCAGGCTTCCCTGCTGCTCATTCCATTCTTTGGTTGTCGTATCTACTTTGGCATTAATGTCACCCATCATGAAGTGTAAGTTGTGTTTTGGTATTCTGTCAATCATACTTTTGAGACAATTGCAGAATTTGTCCTAGTCACTGTGTTCCTCTGTCAGAAAACATCTCTGCATGATTGATGTCTTTAGGAACCTGGTTTGGGATCTGGCATATATGATGTGCTGGCTGATAGCTCCCCAACTAAGGAGTGATTTCCACAAAATCTGTCGTGGTGAATACTATCCAGTTTGCATGTTCCTTGTCACACAGATGGTTCAGCTTTTTGTGGGTTCAGAGATGGGTTTTTCAAGACTCAGTGGAGATGGATCGTTACCAAGGATCATGACATAGGAGTAAAGAGGAGAACACCAATGCCCTTTGCAGGTGCTTGTAAGCGCATGGAGGGAGAGATACAAGAACCTTTCTCTGAAAATCAGCAGGACAAACCACAGTCCCTGCATATTCCCCTTTCTCCATGAGCACAAGCAGATAACCACATCTCAGTTTGCTGGTCAGATTGTCCATACAGCGTGGTGTATTTCCTTGCTTTCTGAGACACTGCACTCCTGTAGAGCTCTCGAGGATGGTATGAACTCATCTAGCACTACTGTTGTTAGAACTGCAAACTTTGCCAATAGAGAGGAATAATAAAAGAACAACACAGACCCTGAAAACGTCATCATGGTATGGAAATAACATGAGGCTTGGCTTAGGAAATTGTGAGTGATTGCACTGTAGGTAATAATAATAAATCTCAATATGCAGGGGAAACTCTGAAAGTGATAATACTGAAAAAACACCCACAGAGTGGAAGGCATTACTGTGGTGCTGGGATAATCCTGAATACTATTTTGGACTGTCTACTTAGAGGTATCCTTTTTCCAAAGGAACTTCCGTGAGTCCTCCTGGAAAACTGAAGTTAATTCTGGCCAACCATCACTTAGCAAGAAAGATACTGCCAATTTGAAGGGAATTTGGAGAAGAAACAAAACTGATTAAAAGATTGGATGAACTGAGACATAGACATAAATGTATAAACTACTGCTTGATTAAGCAGTGACTAAGGTGACAGGCAGAGTGGAGGAAAATCAGGGAATGGCATAACATCAAAATATCCATCTATATGGATATTGACATTAAGGAGGAAGTGTTTCTTGTGGTTGCCATGCATTTTGTAATTAAAACTAGTGGGCTGACACCATAAAGTAAACACTTAAGATGGCTATTGCAAAAAAAATTTGCTTTTGTTAGGCTGTGAAAAATTTCTTCTAAGGGAAATAAAAGAACCGTTAAAACTGAAAAGTACCTCTCACTGGCAAAAATATAGACTGCATGATCTCACAGTCACAAGGAGACAGACTGGGTGATCTTTGGCCTCTTTCTTCATGTTCGTTTTGGATTCTGGTAGCAATACATCTTTAGTATTAGAATGATTTAGTTTCCTCTTCTCATTGTGGTAATCTTTAGCCTGCTTTGCTTTCGAGCAGAAGTTCATGTAATATATTCATTATCAGTATAATATTCAGCTAATCATCTTCTTATGCATTGGGCTGTTTCTTCAGATTATAAAATGAAGAATGTCTTTCAAATGGTAAAAAAATTTATTTGGAAACCAGAAGTGGAAATAAATTATCCAGCTTTATGGTAGCTGTGAAGTATTTCTGGCTTTTCTTAGTTATATACTTCATACTTTTTAAATAAATATCACTCAAAAAAAAAAGAAAAGCTGCTTGTCTAAAAAGATAGACTGATTTATTTCAGAAGATATGGAAAACACATAAATACAATGTCCATTATAGTCTCTTTAGCTGGCAAGAACAAAAATTATACAGTCTTGGCATTATTTTTGACAATACTAATATAATTGACTAGGGGACAGGGTAATCTAACAGCAGCAGCTTTGGTATGTTACAGCGAAGCCAGAAAAATTGGAGTAGTTAGTTAATATCCTCAGCCTAACCTGCATATAATCGCATTAACTCCAGAACCTCTGTCACTCATGAGAGATGTCCAGGGAGAATTTGGTCGTGAGAGGATAACAAGAGAGTGAGTAAGACTCTGGTACTCAGCTCAGCAATGCCACACTCAGCTTTGCTGAGCTGAGCTGACACCTCAGACTGGTGGTTTATATCTCCTGACTTTGAATGTTCTGTAATAATTCTGCCTTCCCCCCCTCCTGAAACACTATCTCCCTACTTTTTCTGAGCAAAAGCTATGTTCAAAAATGCACTCTCAACACCTGCCAACAGCTGGATCAAATCCACCGGCTGATAATTAGCATGTTTTCTTGGGGACAGAGCAGCACTGGCTCTATCTGCCAGTGCTGTGATATGCCTGCCAGCAGTCAGTGTTGTGGGGAGGTGTGAAAGCATCACAGCCACCACCAATCCTGCCCCACCATTTAGCAGGTACCCTGTGGTTTCTGAACTGAGGAGACTTATGATTTTCCTGAAAAATATATATTGTCCTAATGTAAGGGTTTGATGTCACTGTAGCTGGGAATAAGTACACCTAAAAGGAGAGAGAAAAATGTACACTCTGCAGTTTGTGTAGTTCTCCTAGCTGCTACCTCTGACACAAATCAAAGGATTTGCATAGAATTATCAATTTTTTAGAATAAAACATTTCTTTCCTCAAGTCTACCTCTTAGAATTTATTTGTGGTGACTTGTTTAACATCAGTTTTGGCAAACACTGATGCTGATATCTGTTTGGTTTGCTATATTTCATTTTAAATGAAAAGGTATCAGGTCCTGAAGCCTGAGATCACTGTGAGGCAAGGGTCAGAAATACCTCTTTCCTGATTATCTTCCAAAAAAACTTCAATCAGTCATGATTCCCATCTTCAAACTCACTCTCCAACCTCTAGCTAACCAAAATGCTGGTGCTCATTTAAACTGGGCACCTCATCTTGTTACTTTTCAGGATTTTTTGACATCATGTCAGAAGGGAGGAGAGGGCATATTTGAGTAAAGCTCACATCAATAAACAAAATAAATTTTATCACTGGTTTGAACGAAATATAGTGATATTTTGCGTCTCGACCATAATTGTTTTACCTGATCTTGTCTAATCATAAAGATCCACTATTGGAATGAGACTCGGGATATAAATATTTCTAATATAAGTGATATTAATTGGATTCTACACTGTGTATCAAAAATAAGGGACTGTTAATGTAATTAGAAGAATTTGTGCATTACTAAGGATGCCATTATATGTGTAAACTACATGCAGCCTGTTTTTTTTATTGCTGTTTCCAAATTGACTTTAGGTGAAAGCACAGCTGGGTGCGGAGGAAGCAGGCATTTAAATATTCAGCTCCCTCTTTTTGAAAATTGCACTGCAATTTGGAAAGTGCATTCTCTCTTGGGAAAATTAGGCCTTAAAGTCCTGCTGCAGATGACTGATGGCGCCAGCTCTCCATCAGTCTTCCATTCCTGTGATCACTGGTTAATTCTCCATTTAGATGGCATGACTAAGTTTCATATTGTCTGCTCACACAGGAGGGAAACATACTGTCTGTTCTGTCTTTGTAGAGATATTAAGCAGAAAAAAAGTCTTTTGAATCACAGACCTTTTCTTCCAAGATCACACTTGCAAATAAGGGCTTGAACCTCCACCCACTGATGTCAGTAGCAGGGCCAAAGGATCAAGTTACGAAAAATCTTGGGTCTTGAAAAACAACATACAGTGTGTGATGTTGGATTTTTTTCTGTTTTAAGAGAGATACTGGCTTCCTCGGCTATTGTCTTGTAATTTTCCCAGGTTGATTAACATTTGTTTGTAATAACAGAAGACAATTAGGGGATAGGGAACAGGGAAAAGTTGCAAACAGCCTGATCAGCAGTAGCTGCACTTGAAATAGATCAGCACAAAGTTGATCTCAAAAAACAAAGGTGAGCTCAACTTGTTTCTGCAGAAGGTGACATCTACCCCAAAATGTTTTAGGTTCACCGCATCGCTGCCTAGATAATCTCAGTGCATGTCTTGTGTCAAAGTAACATGTTTATTTTAAGGAATGTGAGGTTCCTTTCTCTTATCATTCATTATTTTCAAATCCCGCAGGATTTTGTGCTGGATAGATTCTCATGGAGCTACTCACATGATTTTTAGATGTATCTGATTGTCCAAGATGCTAAATTATATTTTCACTTTAAAGCCACTTTAAGCTTGATAGAACGCTGCCTGCCAGTGGAAAACAGATTCAATAATTTCCCATATATTTTGGGTTTTTACTCCTTTTTTTTATTTCATGTAACTGACGAGTGCAGTGGCATTTGGGGAGCCTCATATTCCTCTGTTTCTCTACTAGATGGGAGTCATAATTTACTTTCCTTTGAAGGGAACCAGTATGAGGATTCTTATCAATAAAGATTTCTAAAATAAAGGCGGGTGACAAAGTTCATCTAAGGAGGGCTCTTTTATCGACAGAGAACACCAAAATCTCAGTAAACAAATGCCTACTAACTGACTTACAGGGGAAAAAAAAAAAAAACACAACCAAAAAAACCCCACACACACCAAAACAGAAACAAAAAAGCCAGCCCTTCAATAAGTTGTATCATTAGCAATACAAAACCAGTCCTCGATGTTGTTGCTGAGCTTTTTTTCTTTTATTCCTCTCCTCTTTCATAGTTCTAATTCAACCTTTATTATTTTGCAAGATTTTGCCAGCAGAAAAAGCCTCCATACATCAAAGAGGGTGGTGAGTGGCTGGGACAAGGTTCTATCGAGGGACAGTATGGGATACTTGGCATTAGGAGGAAGTGCTGTGCACTTAGAGATGAACAGTTTTATTTTAATCCTTTCATCTACTTTAGCTCCTTTTTGTTTCAGCTGCCATAAATACTTGCTGTGGAGCCAATGTTCGGTACTGAAAGGATTTCTTTTTTTTTTTTTTGTGTTCCTCATTTCTGTTGAAACATGACACTCAAATTGGAGATAGGAGCAGAGATCAACAAACCCTGTCAGCTCTTGTCAACCCAGGTGTAACAGTGTGATCTTCTTAAATTGCTGCTAATCTGCCAAGGATCTCTTTATCTGCAGTCTCCATCATGCTGTTTGCTCACATTTGGTTAACACTTTAAATTTCCCTTTTGGAGGTGTCATGGTTTGCCATTTAGCAACTAAGAAGAACTGTGAGAGCAGCTTAAAGCACATGGATTTGGGAAGCTAGAAAAGCTGATTAGCTATTCAGGGAGAATAATCTTATTGAAAGTAGTAAGAGCTGTATAAAGAATGCTTTTCCCTTTCCTCATAACAATCTTCTAATTATGTTGTCAAGCTTGCTGTCGTGTTCTCCCCCTGTGCCATTAGGAAATGGTTTTCTAAGTTAAGAAAGAGATTTCCAGATCGTGATGATGTTTGCTGATTTTTTTTTTATTGTTTAAAGAATCTGTGTGTATTAAGCCAAACATTAAGAAAATGATTCATTCAGCATAATTATCTGAGATGAGGCTCTCAAGACTGTGGTGGTGGCAAGAGAGGCAAGAGGGTGCTTGGCATGCAGGGGTTACTCTTCCACATCAGTGCCAAGGGGTTTCACCTTGTGACTGGGATGTGAGTCTAGTAGGAACCTTTGTGACTAAAATATGGTCTCAAATCAACAGTTGCTCAAGAGGTCAGAAGCAGGGCCAACAGATATCTGCAGCTGTAGATTTCTGAGCAAAACCCAATGTTTCTTGGCGATGGATGAACAAGTCCAAATGTGGTCTAATCCACTCTTTTTTTTTTCCTGTTGTCCATATTTTGGTGGAAAGAATAGGAGCCAAATTTTAAATATTTCCTTTGAGTTGAAAGCCTGGTAATTTAGTAGCACAGTATGGATCCATCCACCGATATCAGCATGTTGGTGGATATACAATACCATACAATTAAAATAAAATACATTATTTACCAAACAAAACCCAGACCTTCTCAATGATCTTCCTCTTTCTGCTTAATGGCATAAATATCATTTATCTGATGGTTTTGCCTTCAGTGTTTTCCTATCAGAAATGCATCCATTTGACTAAAAATGATATCAGTGTTCATTCGTTTACTTTTGCTGCTGAGTCTCCAAATGACTGTTGAAGTTTATATTAATAGCTGGTATGATTAGGAGATGTATCAAATTATTTAAACCATACCACATCTGAGAAAAAAAATCTGCAGAATAACCTCCTTTATCAAAAACATTAACTGTGGAGTCAGTTCTGACTTTTTGCATTGTGTTTTGTTATCGAGATAGAGTGATTTGTTTTTCCCTTTCACAGTTAATGACTAGAGGTGTGTAGAAAGTGTTACAGAGCAAATACAGTGCACTAAGTTATTTCTTTAAAAGTATAATGGTATGCCATCACACATTTCAGTTTTCTGGATGTTTCACACAGTCGTATTTCTTCCTCTCCCATTTGCCATTGTGTTACTCCATGTTATTCAGCAAAATTATTTTTGATTTCCACAGTAAGAAAAAAGAATTTGTCTCGAAAATTTTCCATATAAAAATGCTTTGCTACTTGAATGAAAGTAATTCTGCTTGACTGATGCAACTCACCAAAGTCTAACCATATCTTTGTTATAACAGAGCACCAGTGAAAATGTGGAGTTTTTTAGAAAATCTCCTCATATTTTTTACCATGTCATATGCAGATCCATTATTCTACTTAGGTATACAACTGGCCAATGGAAAATTTTTTTGAGTTGACAGATCTGCATTTTCAGATGAAACCATAGTATTTTGCCCAATGAGACAGAATTCACTTTTCTTTCATACAGACACGATATGTACTGTGTTAGCAAAGACAATATGTTTTAGTCTGTAACCAACATCCTCACAATGTTTTTTGATATGAGTTTGATAACAAAATTAACATTAATACTTTACACAGAATTTGCCTGTATGGAAAGCTAGATGTGCACTAAGGATCTGACAAGTAGGAAGAAACCGATATATATTTCGTATATACATATATATATATACATATATATATATAAGTGGATAGAGCTAAACTTTGCTCACACAAAGTATGTATTTACAGTGGGAATCAATTTCTCCTAAGGGAGATTTTCCTATTTTCAGTCTTCTCACACACTAGAATCACAATGGAAAACCTGCAAAAAATTATTGTTCTCAGACCCAATGTCATTCAAGAGAGTATAAATGCTATGTAAGTTTTTTGGTCAGCTTTAGATTTGACAAGACCCTCAAGAAGCTAACTCTATCTCCTACTGTTCCAACATGTGACCTCCACACCTATGGGGGACATATTTTCTCTTCAGGGAATATTTTGTCAGACAGAGCAAGTTTCTGATCTGTACATAACCCAGTGTTCTCCCATAATCACATGACACTGATATCCATGTCTTGCTTTTCCTTTCAATGGTGAAAACTAGTATTCTTTCAAGAAAAAGCATTTCCATTGCTTTACTTACCGTAGGAATGCCTAACTCAAGGAATTACATCAGATTCCAAACTATTGTTTAAACCTTGGGAAATTCAGTGAAAGGAACATGCCACAGCCTGATTGTAAATGATAGCTGAAGGGTAGATAAACTGGGGAATACTGCAGATTGCCTGTGCATACAGTCTTTTGGCCATTCTTGCTGTTTTGGATGGGAACAGTTGGGTGCATTTTTAGTGTGAGAGGTGTATGTCAGCCTACGTACAATTTGATGTTGGAGGGTATGGGAAGCTTCTTTGGAGCTGATAAACATACTGGCTGCCTTCCATTCAAGGTAAAAGAAATAATCATGTTCTTTCTAGGAGTTGTAACAAAGAGGTATCACATTTAGTGCTCATTCTTTTTCTAAACTTTTATGCAGTAAACAAGCTGCCAGACTAACACATGCTTTCTACTTTCTATTTCACCTTTCATTTGTTTCCACTGCTTCTCTCCTCAGCGCCACTGTTGAGAGCTCTTCCTGCAGAGGAATATACAAGCTTTTTCTGATCATTCTAATATTCTGATCATTCACAAGCTGTATAATTCTTGACCCAAAAGATATAATTAATTTTCATTATTCACAATTTATGCATGTCTCCAATGAATAATAGCTTTTATACGTAACTTCAGTCTCTCATGCTTATTGCACTCCAAGTCCCCACAAAACAGGATGATGCAGTTTGTGATTTGAAGAGTTTGCTTTCTAATTCAATCCAAGATAGAGGTGAGCATGAAAGAAGGAGACAAAGAAAGAATAGTGGGCTTCTGCTCATTACATAGATTAGTAATGTCACTGCTTGATGATCATGAATAACTTCAAGTATCCCTTTTATAAATTAATAAATAGTGATCTCTGTATTATACAGTTGTTTCACCATTGGTTTTTGGCTGATTTTTTTAAGTATCACTTTCAGAAGTGGGTCTTGAAGACTAAAAGGACAGAGAGGAGAAGAAGAACAGAACTGTTACCATGTGCATGGATTAACACAGATAAAGAGTGTAGAGTCTTCCTAAGAACTTGTCCTTGGACTACTTGCTTCAATTTACCTGGCAGAACAAAGACCAAGTTAATAGTCCAAAGTGCCAGAAGACTGGAACAGGGAACTGGGGTACTGAAGAAGGGTTAGAAGGTTAAAAAAAGGACCATTATGCATTTATCGCTGCACTCAAAACCTGTGTAAAGTCCAGATAAAATGCCCAAAGGAGGAAGACTAGATGGGAGAAAGAATTTGGTTAATGACATACCAGACTACTGCTAAAGGTTCAGCTGAGGGCTTAGAACAATGGTTGTCTGCAGATATATGCTTGTGGATAATGTTTCTATCAACCTTAGCTCTAAGGAAGATTAATTTCAACTGTCATCATCCAGAACTCAAGTGTCCAGTATAAACTCTGGAGACAGGCAGCAGCACTTTTCAGAATATTTATATCTTCTTGCAATTAGGTTGTAGTCATCATTAACAAAACTGAATAGTGCATCAAAAGAACCCTCTGTTTCTGCAGGATAAACTGCTTAAACCTGCATGTACAAGTGATTACTTTCATTCTCATATTGCCTGCTTTCTTTCCATGATATGTAAAGAAATGTAAGGAAGTGTGCTGTGTGTCATATTCTAGGGTTTGGGATTTTTTTACTAGATAACACTATGTAGAGTTCATCTAAGCGATATTTATTTTATATAGAGCTGCAAAAAATCCCTTCCCAATTCTTGTGGTTACAAAGAGAAAATATCAGTTAAAAAGAATCTAAGATCAATAACTTCACTGTTTTTTCAAGATAAAATACCTTGTGAAATAATTTGCACCAAAAACTGTGATTGTAGTTAGACAGACACATGATTATTAATAGTCCATGACAAACTAACTTCAGAAGAGGCCCCAAGAGGCATCGCAGTTGCTTCCACTAAAAAAAAAAGAGTAATAATCTTGCAAATGACATATCTTCTCTTTGAAAACCCAACCATTTTGCATCGATTTTTCCTAAAGGTTTCTCCATCACTGTGAGAAATCAGTAGAACATCTCCCACTCAGCTGGTTGTTCCCACTGACCTGTTGTGCCCCGTGATACTCCAGGAGTCCAGTGCAATGGTCACTGCCACAAGCCTGGGTGCAGCTTTCTGTTCTAAAGGGCTGTTTAAAAATGGTAAGTCTTAGAAGAAACTAGAGGAGGAGGAAGGAAAGGGAGAGGTAGTCTTCATAATGTCCAATAGGTCTGGTTTTACCAAGTGAATGTGACTTAAGGTAAAAACTAAATGGAAACGTCAGAGGGTGGGAAAGTTTCTGTTCTTGTACTTAGGAAGGAAAGTTGTAGGGCATTGTAGGGAGGCAATGTACCAAACTGGAGCTTAATCTTTGTTCCTAATACATGCCAAAATTACTTCAAGCTTACAGGGCTCCAGCAGAGTTCACCAAGGAACCGGAGGTGGTCTGGCCTTTCCAGCTACTGTGCACACCCTTGGAGCACTATCTTTCCTGATGTTTGCTTTTACTTTTTGTGTAGAAGAACAATGAAATATATATTTCAGCCTGAGCACCTTCATATTACTTACTGATGTTTTCTTTGCAGAATGTCCATATATCATTTGTTTTCTTCTGTGCCTCATCTGTGTGGCTGGATCAATCTGTAACTATAAGTCAAAGTAGATACATTAGAGGGTACATAAATCCAAACAGGGCGATGAACTCAGCAGAGCAGATGGAATGTATTCTGGGAGGCTACAGTCAGAAAAGCTTAGGAACCACTCACTAGAGTATGTTTTCATATAGTGAAAGTGTATTATTAGGAACACAGAGTTCTATCTTATATTCCCACTAGGACTACAGTCTTATTAATATGAAATTCATTAATGAATTGTAATTCATGAATGAATTACAAATTGTAAAAATTGTAAATTGTCCAAATACAGGACATGAAGGTCCTATATTTTCTAGTTGATGGGGAAAAAAAATCTCCATTTTTCTTAACATTCTAGTTCCACTGTCCAAAATTAGAGCTATAAACTCAAGTTTCCTTACCTTCTTATCAGGCATCACACCACCAGTGGTATTTGGCTACTAGGGTAGCATAAACTCCAGATTCAGAGTATGGGAGATGTAGAGGAGATGCAATGTAGAGTCTAGGTCATCTAAAAATGACAGCTACTTTTGTTCACTCAAAGGATTGTCTCAGCCCTTTTGACTTTATGTCCTGTGTGCAACAAGAGTTTAAACACCTTCTTCCCATGTAGACTTTTGTACTGCAGACACACCCAGGTAGGTGTCTGATTGTGAAGTTGAATATCATGTATTAATTCCAGAAATTGTCTGCAGCCTTTCTTGTAGCACAACTACTGCAGGTGGTTAATCTACTTGGGAGAAGTGAAGAATGTTTTGCCTAAGCCATTTCTCCTATTGCTTCTTAGTACTGTCAAAAAGAAAACAGATTTTCCTGATACCATGACATGATCTAGAGAAAGGAGTTATGAGTATTTCAGCTTCATGAAAAATAAACCTTCACACATTGTTTTTGGTCAGGTTTTCTAGCAGATGTACGATTAATTTTATTTTTCTACATAAACATGAACCAAAACAGAACTGGCTCACATTTCAAAGGAATGGCACATAATTCTTCAAGGCTTTTCTTCATCTCCAATTGAATTTTGCTACCCATCTGCAAGGCAGTGTCTAGTATCATCATGTCTGTGTACAGCAGGAAAGGTTTTGGTGATTGAACTTTCTCACTAAGTGAAGTGTTGAACATTATGCAAGCACTGAAAAAAAGGAAGAGAAAGCAATGAAAGCTGAATTAAGTTGGTGCATCCTAGGTCCTGCCACTCCAGTAGAATGTCTCCTAATTGCATCCCTGTACCAAACTAATGCATTTGTAACTTCCTAATGGCATAACAAGTATGCCTGCGGTGTGTGTTTATGTGCTCGTTTGTCATCTATCTTCACTAAACAATTATCCCCAAGATAATTCGGTGATAGGATCCATATAAAGTATCTATGCAAAGTTTTCCAGAGTCAAGATAATCTGTGTACTGAATTTCTCTTTGGAATGTCCTCTTGGTAATTGTATTCAGAAATGTATTCTTTTATTCTTGGTCCTCAGTGTCTGTGGTTTGCTGTTCTTCCCTTGCTTCTTTGCGTAAGCAGCTGGCATTACCCTGGTTGGAGAGCCACTAGTATTTGCTTTCCTCTGCTAGAAGTGGGAGAAATAAGGGGTCTGCATAATGTATTTTCAAGTATAGTATTTAAAAGTCAGTTCAGGGTAAATGATCTATAAAAACACTTAAAGGACAGTGACAATGAGAGAAAAATATTTTTTTTTTACTCTTTCCCTCCCCATCATTTCTAAAACCCATTAGTTAAACCTAAATTCTGTCCTTGCTCAAAGTCATGCCTGTTAATAAGAGTTTTCTTTCTTAGGTATTTTTTCACAGGCACTTTGAGAGGAGCCCACAAACCCCACAACAGAGCAAATGGCTTTTTTCCCAGGAGAAAGGGTCACTCCTGGTGCTGAGAGTAAAAACCATCCTATGGAAAGGATGGGAAACACTAATCATGGTATGACATGTAGAAGAGGGGTCTGAGAGGCAGACCTCACTTTGGACAAGGACAAAGCAATAAGGAAGATATCTTTTAACATCAGTGTTTTGTTCCCTATGATCAATTCAGCCTAAAGGAATTGCTCCAAATCTAAGACCTAGGCACATGGAAAATGCTTAACTGCTAACACAGATCTTTCTACTCAGTGTCAACATCTGTCAACACCTACAACAAGAAAACATAACAACAATTTGAAAAGCATTCATAAGAATGGACTCCCTCCTTGCAGCTAGAGGGCTGGTTACATGCAATAGCAACATCTGGCAGCCAATGATACCATCTGATCTCAGAGATCATGAAAATGTCTGATTTTTATAAATTTGATTTTAAAAATATAATAGGAAATCAAATGAATCTGCAGCTGATGTCAGTGAGCCCCGCACCGGACTAACTTAAAGTTTAAACCCTCCTCCCCCCAAAAAAAGGAAAGTCTTTCTGAATTTCATTCCCTCGTTCAAAAATCTATAGACTGAGAGCAGAAAAAAATTCTACAGTATTGGATTACCTGTTCATACTGGATGTGGCATCTTTCCTAGAAATAGGAACACAGCACATCTTGCACTAAGAGACCATTTTAAAGACTCCAGAGACTAATGAGCTTGCTACCCGCCTTGGTAAGCAGCTCCAGCATTTATTTAATTTTACTTCTAGGAAATTTTTTTCCATTTAATTTTGTATTCCAGCATTTGTTATACATTTGTCTGAAAGACTGAACAGCTTTTCCCTGTAGAATATCTTTTCCATGTGTGATAATCTAAAGACAGTGATCAAGTTGCTTCTCACTCCTTTTGCTAATAAAATAAAAATAAAGAGTAGATAGATGTTCACAAGTCTGACACTACATGGATTTTTTCCCATCTTCCGAAACGGTTTTGTCCTTCCATTTTTTATATTTTTTGAGTGTTTCCCCATCCTTATAGAAGGGAGTATACCAAAACTGGACACAAGATTTTTATAGAAGTCTCATCAAGGCAAAAAAAAAAAAAAAAGTTCTAGGGTTTTATTTCATATTTCTAGTCTCCCAAGGGCTACATTGGCCACACCATTGCAAATAAAGCTCAGGGTTAGGCAGTTATTGATAGCAACACCCATCTCCTCTGAATTTTCCAAGATAGGCTTCCACAGTATAGATAGATCTTGTAATGTTCAAACGTAGATGTTCATTGATTTCCAAAGGTTATATTTATTTCTAAATGTGTCCATTCCACATAAAGCACACGACAGTGGATTACACTTTACTCCACCCTCTGATCCACATTATGTACCAACTCGCTAATCTGTCACATATAACTAGAAAACATTGTTCAACTTTACCTAAAGTGACAGCAATCACATTTGGGGTTTAGCGGTGCTGCAACAGTTAAAGAAGTGTGTGGTTATCTGTGAGTGAATACAGAGTAGAAGAAGGAGTGCTGCTACACTCAAATGCTATTTACATTTTCTGGACCAGGGAGGTATTTGTGAGCCTGAGTGAAAGAGAAAGCACAAGCAGAAAAGTTTGGGAGCTATTTACCTATGTAACTGATTAAAATAATTTGATATTGTGAGACCAAGGACCAGTCCCTAGAAGCTCTGGCAGTAATGTTCATTGATGTTCTCTTATTAGCAATCACACTTTTAAGACCTGTCACTGAACCAACTTTTAATCCATCCAACTTGCACCTGTAACCTAAGATTTTTAATCGTGCAGTACTGTGTCAAATGCCTTGGAGAAATCCATGTAAACTATGTCAACACAGTTGCCTTTATCAAGCAGACCTGTAATCTTGTCAAAGAAAGCTATCAGGTATTTTTGACAAGACCTACTTTTCACGATACCGTACTGTCTGGTATTAATTAGATTTTTAATCTCTAGGTCTGTGTTTGTAGAATCACGAATTAATTTTTCATTAAACAAGTGAATCTACTCTGTTATCCCAGGAAACTGATCAGACTACTCTAAATAGCCAGATTTCATTGCAGTTCTCCATTCTTTTGGGGTTCCCCAAATTTTAAGAACTTTGCTTTAAGTACTTGGAATTAGACAATCCTTCTGGTATCTTCGTCAATTCTTTTTTGGGACTTCTAGGTGAGTTTCTAATTATGAATATGTCACCAGCACACAGCACAATTTGAAAAAAAACAAAAGATCTGTCTTCACTATTTTTAACTAAAAAATATTAATGCATTCCAGCTGCATCATTGGAACCACTTCTGTAATAAAAGAAAGTTAAATGCCAAAAACAATAACTCAAGAGGGCATAATTTTTCCTAAATATGTCTGGACATATGTGAGTTCTTCCTTTAACAACACATTTCCCATGACAGACCAAGACATTAAAGAAGTGGTTACTTAAAGTTGACAACAATGAGAGAAAATTTTCTGTGGTTTTCAGAGCAGATCAGCACTCATGAAGTCTCCTATGTAATACTAATTCATCTTTCATTAACGATTTTCAGAAAACATTTGGACCAACAGCAGAAATTCAAGATGAGTGTAGAAGTGACGGAGAGGCAAAACCTGTGAAGAAATGTCAATAAAACTGGGCTGAAATTTGGTAGAAAGGATGACAGGGGAAGAAGGTAACAGCCTTCAAGTACATGAAACATTCCTGCTCAGCAAAAATACGAGCATCTGTTCTCCTTAGCTCTTAAACGAATTGTGAGAGTGGAGACTAAGGTTGAATGTACAGAAGACCTTCTAAAAAAAAGACTAGCATAGCCTTGCAGCTGGTGGTCTGGAGACCATGGTGTCTTTCATTGGATGTTTCTCTGCCTTGGACCATGAAGTGAATGGATGATCACTTCAGGTACCTTCCAATCCTGATAGTCTGTGTCGCAGCTGTCAAGAACAGGACTCTTCTGCCCAGGGCCTCTCATGAGACTGAAGGTGTAAAACACTTTCAGCAACTCTCCCTCCGTTTATGAGCTTCTTTCTCCTGTGCAGGTTTGTGGTGGGTTTTTTCCCACATGTCCTTAAAAATAGGCAGTCTGGCATTTTCATCAACATAACATGGAATCATTTCTGTTGTTATGAGCAATGAGTTAAGAAGTGAGGTAAATACCTCTGTCACTGCAATTTGCCTCTATTTGTCAGCCTATTTTAAATGTACACTTAGAAGTTATTTTATCATTTTTAAATTATCTTGGCATTTATTTTATTTACTGATAGCAAGAGTGTTACTGATTTTGTGTGGGCTGCATATAGTGGCAGGCAACAGCATAACAGAGCCTCTGCACAGCTGCTAATGCCTCTTCTTCATGGGGAGTGAGTGGGAAGAGTGAGGAAATGAGTGGAGATTTGGCTTCTTCCCTTTGGTTTGCCAGCTAACATAGCTGAATCATCACAGCAGGGAAAATGTATAATTATATATCAGCAGCAGATGACTTCCCTTTGGAGCACAAGAGCCATGCAATATACTTTTAGGTACTTCTCCGCAAAAAGCATGTCTAGATGGTACAGAACATACCACACACAGAGGTTCAACTTAGCCCTGAGTGAGTTGGTTCAGGTATGAGATGTCAAGCAGACACATTAGCATGGTATCTTACCTTGGTTAATTTGTCTCAAATGACTGGTATTTCTCAAGATCTATATTGTACTACATTGAAATCTTAGTGAGACTCAGGCAAGGTTTAGATATATAAGCTACAAATCTCTTCAAACCAGCACTGAGCTGCTAGCTGCAAATGTTCCTTAACGTTTGGCATTAAAATTGTCTTACATTTATCTTCTTATGTGTGCATTCGTGTGTGTGTGTGTGTATAGCAGGGCATCACTATGGACACCAAATACTTAAACCCCTGTAATCTACCACCAAGGCATTTCTTTTCTTCTTGAAGCTGACTTCTAAGAGGTCCATGTCAGCCAGTAAGAGCTCTTTGAAATCACCTTCTGGAGCAAGTGCTGCATAAGGTTCAGAGGCAACTACATTCTATTTAATAACTTAGTAACACTGGATGCCTTGTGCTTAAGCAGTATGACTTACTACTAAAGAGTGTGCCCTGAAAAAGAGCTCTGTATACCCTAGGGGATGACTTTTTGCCTAGGGGCTGGGCAGTCTCATATCATTGTCCTAAAAGAGTTCCAGGAGCTGTGGAGCCTACTCTTGGGAATTGCTTCATGTCATAGATTAGATATGTGGTTTTTATAAAATAATTTTAAAAATACTTGAAGCAAGATTAAAAGCCAGGTATATTCCCTTCTCATATGAGCTTGCTTAGCAGACAGATTCCATGCTCTTCTCAGTGAGTCCATAAGAAATCCCTTTAGATTAATCCCATGATCATCTTCCACCAGTGGTTTCTGCCCAGTTTTGGAGATTTTTCTTCTTGTTTTAAAGGCTCTGTTGTATTTTTATCATCTTGATTGTTGCAAAAAGGCTATGATAATGTTTAAATAGTTAGCCTGGTAGCTACAACTGCCTTCTTTTCATACTTCTCCTTCCAATGTGTAGGGACAATTCCTGGGCACTAAACCATATAACTCAAAGGAAAACACAAACTGATAACTAAACACTGTGCTGTAACATGCAAGGGATAAGAATGACCACACCATTTTTTCAATATTGCCTGATTTTTAATTCTTACCTGTGTAAATTTAAAAGTAATTCATGGAACTATAGCGAATAAACATCCAGATGTGCCCTGCTTTAGGATCCCATCAGCACATACCCAATCTGAGTGATTCATCCTGTTGAATTTTATATATCTAAGTACTTTGCTAAGACAATATTGACATCCTTAAAATGGCTTCAGATTTTTATCCTGTAAGTCTGATGGGATTCTTTCCGTTTCATCTGGAAATCAAAAATCTCACTGTTAGTTTAATAGTTAACGAACAATTTAAGGTCTAGTGTTATGGAAACTGCCAAAGCAAAAAGACATGGCATCTTTTTTGCTGTGTTTCGTTATCAGAGAAATGTAACATTTTTCGTTTCTGAACTTAACAGTTCTTTCAAAGCTCCTTCAAAGTCATAAATCCATAATCAAAACATTTTCATTTATATGTGAAATTCAATTAATTTTTAAAGAAAATACCTAGTTGGATGCATGTAAACATACTGGTTAAGCTGTTTATCTTCATTTTTTCCACTTCAGTGATTGTGACTGTGTAGAATAAACTGTAATAACTGCACCAAAGCACATTTTCTCTTTTTTATTGCCTGTCAGATTATTGCTGTGACACCCATAGTTGGCAGTGAAACATTGTGAACCACTGTTAGAAATGAAACACAGAACTTGAGTTGCTCATTGAGTTTAGGTAATGCACCATAAAACATTGCATGAAAACATTAATTTTGTCAATATATATTAGTCGACAGAAACAGCGTTTACCAATGAGAAGCTGAAGATGGTTTTAAACACAGTTTATTTGTCTGAAGGCTTTTTCAAACTCTACTTAATCACTTTATATTTGAGGTTGCATTAGAGGTGAATGGCCTACGTGCTGAAGGAGCAGAAGCTGCAATTTGACCTATGTGTCAGTCAGTCCTGGGGAGTTGTTATACCTGACAAATGCTGATATTTTCACAGTGAGCGATGCATGCATCATGTCTTTGACATTGAGCCATCAGTTAAGGTGTCAGTATTGTTATGCCGACCATAAGTTTTCTTGTTTTTATCTTTACCACATTGCTTTGATTCCTTTGTATTTGACATACGTACAACACACAGAAAATTTGTAGGTTGTCACTTCAGACTTGCTGGTGCTTCTCTTAGTAGTCTAAACACTGCACCTGACATTGGCTCCTTCCTCACAGACGTGCCCTGACTTTGGGTATCTTACTGAAGATGATCTTCACACTATTGTTACAGTGTGGCTTTAGGAGCTCTACAGATAAGAGCTAGTTTTATTTAATTTATCTGAACTGTATAAAGAGAATCATAAAACCCAGTATTGTCAACCTTTAATAATACTACCATTGAAACCTTTCATTATCTTAATATCAGTGTATTCAAGGAGAGGTTCTTTGTCCTTTTTTTTTGAAATGCCTGATTCTCAGTGTTAAGTAATGATTGTTGGTTAAGACCAGCAGAGGGGAGACCATTATTTCTTGGATACCAAAACAGTTGATTTAAGCACATAATAATAAACTTTGTAAAGTGGCAAACATTGTGGCTCATAAATTTTTTCATTATCTTTTCTCAGTTTTTCCCAGTAAGGTTTATTTTCTATGTGGCTTTTTACACTATTTTTGTGGCTCTAGATGCTGGGGTCCTCTTGATTGCTGAGACCAACTTTTGTTGCATGTTTCATTCTCTGTCCTATCGCTCTCCAGGGGAAGAATTGTGACTGTGGTAGGTTTGGCTTTGCAAGCAGACTGGGAAGGGACAACCAAACCCTATGCACTGCAGGAAGGCATGTAATGTAGATTCAACCTAGAAGACTGCCCCAGGACACTTACTCAACAGGCCATAAGACACTGCCTTATCACAAAAAATAGGAAATCCTTTCCAGCTAGATTCTCACTGCCGCTGCCTAAGCATCAAGGCTGTTTCTCTTCATTGACTTACAGGAGGATAGGGGCAAGAAGCCCCGGAGAGCAAACAGTATGAATCTTTCACTGTTCTCTTAAACTCCAACGTCATAACAGTCATGATAACAAAGCACATCAGGAAAGCTAAGTGTCGGTAGTACAGAAATAGAACCTGTAGCATAAATGATCAGAAGACAAAAAAGCTATACCTTGCCATTGGAAAAGAAAGGTAATGCTCTTAGGATAGTCAATATCCTATGCTACATACTGTCAGTTATCTAGACATCCCAGGAAGTGGATCACATCTCAGGAGGAGACAAAAATATTGATAAACCTTATTATTCCTGTCAGGACAAAATGTTCCTTCTGGACTACAAAAGTGGTGACCAGTTGTGTAAGCTTGTGAGTAAAACATGATAGATGACCATTGAGAGCTTCTCATGTAGTATCATTATGGCTTAATCTATACCAGCTTATGCTGTGAGCATTCTCCTGTTCTTCTTACAGACCTGATTCTGGAGAAAGACCTGGGAGGACACTGTTCCCCTGTTCTCTGTATCCTCATTTCTATGCAAGGGAAACATTGACCGGCAATCCAGATATGAAAAGAGCAAATATGTCCTACAGAGGTGTTAGTCTGGATAAGTGGGAGACTAGGACCTCTAAAATGTCATGGCATACATCAAAACTTAAGTCCAGGTACAGTCCAAGACCAACTGCTCAATCTCCGGCACCACCACCCACTCAGAGTTTGTGTTTAGGTGAGGCCTACCTACAGACCTCAAAGAAGGTCAATCCTTCGGCTTCCCCACCACCACTGAAAAGCAGTTCATCCTGGGAGAAGAACTTCTCCATGGTTTTTGTTTATAGACAGTCAGAAGTGTAAAGATAATGTTCACTTATCAGTAAATGAATAGCAACTAAATCTCTTTTCAGTTTTCCCCAGAAAATCAAGAACTTCAAGTATCACAATGCATGAAACCTCTGTATTTTTTAGATATTTTTTAGTCATTGATATGTCACAATTTTAATCAGAAAAGATGACAACCTAATATAACAGTATTATTCCTTTAATCTAAATCAAACTAAATAAGCAGTATTTTTAAATGAGTTTTGCATATAAACATATGATTTGGTTTCTTTAGCTTTGTAAATCACATTCTCAAAAGTTTTTTACTAACTCTGTCTTCAGTATTTTCGTTTCATATTAAAGCTGTGGGAATGAGCTAGATCTTTTATCTAATCATAACAAACATCTTGTAATGCAAAAATGAACACAGACGAACCAAAGTGTATGTGCTCCAACACCTGGCAAAATTATTCATTAATTCAACAGCCACATTTAAAAGCAACAGTTCAAAGGCCCATGAATGGTAGAATAACGTGTTCAAAACTGAAGTGCTCTTCAGCAGCAGCAGTGTCAGAGTTTAGAGAAAGAATCATTTCCTGTGAGATGGAGGGCTTGGGGGAGTGAGATAGCGGTTAGGAGGATCTCTACTTCGTAAACTTGTTTCTTTAGCCTCTGGCAAGGGCAACAGAGATTAAATGACATGCATTTTAAGAAGAGAATTTTCCACACTAAAGTGTCTCTATAAAGAAAACCTTTTTGGGTTATGTGCCTTTTTTCCCCTGTGAGTTAGTCAGCGGGGGAAAAGTGACTCATGAAATAAACAGAAAACACAGAAAGGAAAAGAAAGATTAGGACTTCAGTGCAATAGTTTTTTGTGTATTAAAAGATAAGTAATATGTCAATTAGCTTCTATCAGCTGAAAATTGTGACATGTGCTGGTCACATAGATCTATTTACAGAGTTCTTGTGTTTGTTTGTAGCAGATGAAATGTACCATGTGCAAGGAGCTGTCCAAAACTGGACTTACTGCACCTCAAATGACTTCATCCTTGAGATGCATTTTTGCCTAAGACTGATTTCTACTTCCTCTTACTAGGTCTATATATAGATTTTAAGAGTATGTTCAGTTCTATGTGGAAACCAATAAGTCACAAGCTTTGATTTTTTGGGTGTTTTACTAAGGGAATTTGTATGAACTCCAAGGCAAAGACTTGGACTCATGCCATCCTTAGCACAATCCCAAAGACCTATAACTATCTGCAACATGGAAGAACCACACTTAATCATAACTATCCATATTTGTTACTACCACTAAATGCTCAAGATTGCCTCATAGGATGAAACATCAAATCCATGACAGACCAGCCAGTGCTAGACCCTATTTATAAATCCATGCTGCTGCATACAACAGGGTGTTATTGGATATGTAATCTACTGACCTGCAGATGTTCTAAGCCTTGAAATGCAGATGCAAATTGTAAGATGTGGAGCTTGTGATGCACAGAGCAGGCCATCTATCCATGTCCACCAAAGAGTTTAAAGAGACCCTCCACACCTGTTCAGTTACAAACTTTTTGCTCTTGATGTGAGCAAATGTGTTTTTTTCAGGGAGTCTGTTTCTGTGTAGGAGTGCTACAGACCTGAGCTTCAGGAGCTGGTATGTCTTTCATAACAATTTATTTCTCTCCTGTATAATTATACCATCATAAGACACCTAATGCAATTCTTGCTGAAGTCCACTGGCATCTTTCAGTGGGATTAAAATCTTCCATTGACTGCAGCGGGCACTGGATCAAACCGCAGGTGAGGTAGTCTTTCCAGGGTTCAGAAATTATTTTTTCTTTATCTCACAATTTTCTTTCTGTTGGTGATGGTGTATTTCTCATACGATAAATCACTGGAACATGGACTCTCATTTACATCTTAAGACACTATCTCCAGAGGATGGAAGCAATTATTCCATAGCACCTTTCACCTTCTTCACTCTATGTAATTTTAAATGCATCCATCCATTAAGTGATTTCAAATTGATCTTCTCCCTTAAATCCCCAATCTTACCTCTCAAGGTTATTCAATTATATGTGTAGTATTGGGCAGTGTTCCATTAAAGGGTTTCATGTTTTTTATACAGTAATACATGTAAGCCTTGGGTGAAGGAGAGGCAGATGATGGTGTCCTGCTTTTATTTTGAGACCTATTTTTGCTGCATTAAATTGTACAGACAGAAAATTCAGGTCTTAAAAAAAATTCTTTTATTTTACTTATTATTATTTGAACTGTTCTTTTATCCACAAAGTAATATGTAAAAGGTGGAATTTGCTTTATATAGATACTTTCTCCATACTTAAAAAAGAGAAGTTCATTCAAAGTTAAATTTCCAGAAAGGTGGGGTTTTTTAACTAAATTTGTGCATTTTTAAGTGGCGTTAAACAGGAGACCTGCATCAAATGTGCTGAACTCCCGCAAATCCCCACTGATCTCAGGAGGAGCAACAACTACTGAAGAACCATGAAACTTTGAAGGTGCATTTCTACACACACTACTTTGAAAGTATGATCCCTCATTTTAGTTTTCTACTGTCCAGCAAGGAAAGAGTTCTAGGTATGGAAATGTGTACGCTTTCCTAAACACTTGCCCTGTTTTTTAACTAAGTCAGAGCAAGATCAACTTACAATGCTAGCATAATGCTAACATAGTGTTAAGATTAAGATAATATGCTGGAATCAAAATAGACACCTTATGAACCATACCTGCAGACAGGTGAAAGGGAAATCATATTCAGATATGCAGGAAGGAAAATTTCTGTCATCACTGTTTTCCCATGAATTTCCCACATGATATCGGTGGCTGACAGTAAATAGAAGCAGTTAATATCAAGTCCTCTCATTGCCTTAAAATGGAACTGCAGATGATGTGGCATTTGACACTATGACTTGTTCCAGATATCTATCACATTGTTACATGTTGAGTGTCTGCACGAAAAAATGTAACAAGAAATCTAATGTGGGAGTAGGGCCCACAGATTGCAAGAGCTCACCTTATGACACATGCTGATCTAGGAATACAAACACTGTGTCAGGCTGAGAAGCATGTCATCCACGTGTCCCATCAGCAGTGACATAATGAAAGAAGACAAAAGCTACTGTAGAAGATGACAAGTAGATAGAGTGTCCAAGCTTGTAACTCTTTCGATTTGGATCACAAGTACTTTTCAATGCTGCATTGTGTTACAGGTGGTTAAACTAAGTGAACAGCTCTTCTCTCGCCCATGATTATTGTCTAATGATAGTTTCTAAGTGAGTATCATCCTTAGTCTCAATGGATTTTTTACTGAGTCATGTCACTGACTTCCAGTTAATTTATTATGATTAAATAGGAGCAGCATTTGGATCTGCAGTCTAGATAATATGTATTCAGCTATTCAATCCTCAGCAGCCCTGGGGTTTATGACTATAAATATCAAAAGAGACTGTAGACTTGGTCAGTGGTGAACTAGACATTTCATAGAATCATAGAATTGCAGCACTTCCTGGGTTAGAAGAGACCTTAAAGGTCATCTAGTTTCAAACACCCTACTGTAGGCAGGGATATCTTCCACTAGATCAGGTTGCTCAAAACCTCATCCAGCCTGGCCTTGAACACTTCCAGGGATGGGGCATCCACAGCTTCTCTGGGCAACCTGTTCCAGGGCCTCACTACCCTCACAGTTAATAATTTATTCCTAATATCTGGTCTAAAACAACTCTATTTCAGTTTGAAGCCATTCACCCTTGTCCTGTCACTAAGGGTACTTGTAAATAGTCTCTCTCCATCTTTCTTGTAAGCTCTCTTCAGATACTGGGAGACCGTGATTAGGTCACCCTGAAACTTTCTCTTTTCCATGCTGAACAATCCTAGTTCTCTCAGCCTTTCCTTGTACGAGGGGTGCTCCATCCCTCTGAACAACTGGCCTCCTCTGGACTTGCTCCACCAGGTCAATGTCCTTCCTGTGTTGAGAACCCCAGAGCTGGATGTAGTACCCCACATGGAGTCTCACTTGAGCAGAGTAGATGGGCAGGATCACTCACTCGGCCTGCTGGTCACACTTTTTATGATGCAGTCCAGAATACGTCTGGCTTTCTGGGCTGTGAGTGCACATTGTCAGCTCATGTTCAGCCTCTCATCTACCAGCATCCCCAAGTCCTTGGAAGGACTGTTCTCGATGTGTTCATCCCCCAGCCTGTATTGATCCAGGTTTAGGTATTTTTGGGGTTTGTCCCACAATCAGTGAACAAACAAATGGCTTTTTAACATGCTGATTTCCTCCCTATCAGCTGTTTGTCTTTTTACCTATGGCTGACAACAGAGACAGCAGATGGGAACATAGTATTTCATGATATTCAAGGCAACACTTTGGCATCCCAATGCAAGCTTGCCTTCAGTAGAAGGAGGATCTAAATTAGCATAGGATGAACCAAGTGTTTGGAAGCTGGACATCACCTTATACCAAGCGATGAGAAAATCACCATCTCAATTACCTGCAGCTACATCTGTTTCAATTAGTATCTGATATCCCATATCCCACTGCAAGGACATTTTCAAAATGTCCCTTCTATGAATAAATCGCATATTCCTATTGGAATTTCCACAAGATAGTCATAGAATCACAGAATCACAGAATGGTTTGGATTAGAAGGACCCTTAAAGATCACCTACTCTGACCCCCTAACCACGGGTAGGGCCACCTTCCACTAGATCAGGTTGCTCAGAGCTTCATCCATCCTGGCCTTGAACACTTCCAGGAACGGGGCATCCACAACTTCCCTGGGAAACCTCTTACAGTATCTCACCACCCTTCCAGCTGATGTTTTAATTGTTATAGGAAATAGATTCTTAGTACTGCTAGTTTACATTATCTGACATTCTCTTCCTGAGAGTGTCTTTTTGAGTGTAAAGCTTGGGCAATCTTCGTTAAACCTCAGCTGATATGTAAGTAATGCAAGTTATCAAAAGCTTATCAAGGATTCATTGATTCAGTGAGAAGTATCTCTCATACAAACCAAGCTTAGGTTTCCCAGTAGCCAGTCATCATACACAGCAGTCTCTACCTAACATAATCACATGGTCACTATCTATGTGCCTGCTTCTCAAGTCATAATGGTAGTATATTCGTATAGTGTTTCCACTTTTTTTTTCTTTTGGCCCTTTCTTGCAGCTGCTGGTTAGTAGCATTTTCCTCTCATTTTATTCTATGCAACCTCTTTGCACTGAATCCCAGATGCATGTGAAATGGCCACAAAAGAACTATCTGGGTTAAATGAGTACTAAACAGGTTTAAAATTAGTGCTTATTGTTTGGAAGCAGATGCAAGCTCCAAACAAATGCAAAACATCGATGCAAATGCAAAAGGGAGAGCAATTTGAAAATCAGATTCTAAGTACTTGATTCTATAGGTTGTTTTTTCTAGTAGTAATACCCAGAACAGTTCTGTTAATGTAATGGAAGCACACTGAATAACTACTCTACCAGCATTTGTGTCTGTAAAGTTCATGAATCAGCAAAATAACTCAGGTTCCCTACTATTCTGATTTGAATGAACTGTTAACTCTACAAAGCTACTCTTTCATAAACTAGTAAACACTGCTATACATCTCTACATTACATTCTACAGAAATTATTATTAGCTTACAGTTACTCTTGCTGTTTGTCTGTCTTTACCTTTTACACTGTTTCCTTGAAGGCTGGTTGTATCCACAATGATGTTCCTGAAGATCTATAGTGCTGAGTTTTATCCATCCATACTACGTGCAAATTGGTGACAGTATATGAGGAAAATGTCTGTTACATTTCTTCAAGCATACCATTAATAAAACTCTTATCTTCTTCTGAATTTTCATTCTTTATCCTGCTGTGTAACTTGAAGCAAAACCAGGCAGTATATTTGTGATAGCATTTCAGGTAATGTCATGGGGGGAGTTTGCTTTAGGCATAAGCAAAGCAACAGATTCCTAGCATGGCACAGGAATGACAGTGACAAAATCATGATCTACAGTGACCAGGGCTGGTGGGGAATGCTGCTTACAGGCATGCACAGAATGAGACTCACTGCCCGGGCAGAGGATCAATGGCTGCTTGCATAAGGGACAGAACTACTGACTCAGTCTCAGTTCCCCAAATTTGGAAAAGTGATGCCCTGAAATTTGGGGTTTTTTCATACCTCAGATGCATTCGATTTGGTTTGGTCCTTGTGAAGCCTTGAACTGGCTCTAAGAATTGATGAACAATGAGCTCTGAAAGCATCGTGCTGCACACAGGGTAGGGCACATCCAGAGTATCATCTTTAGAAATTCGAGTTCCCTCTGCAAAAAATAGGTGAAATGTAAACTTCCCCAAGTAGCCTTCACTGCCAATATGGTCCATCTATGACTCAGTGGATTCTCCTCTGGACCCTCTGTGTCATATGCTTTCTCTATAGAAAGCAGTTACAAGATTATTCTGCACAAACAAATAAACAGCTTTCAGGTAGCATCAGACTGCCAGCATTGCTCACTGGAGCACTTCAACAAAAAAGTTAGGTTCTGCAGGACTGCATGATCACCTATCCTGAACAATTTTTAAAGACCTGCTCTTAAAAATGACTTACAGTTGTCATTTGGATGAAGCATAGTGCAGAGAGAGAAATTAACTTTCTATAATTTTCTATTAAGTGCACCAAAAATCTGTCATTGCATGCCAATTAAAATAACAGCGATTTTGATGTAGATACTCAACCACTGAAATCAGAACAGGGACAACAGCTAGTTTCAGAAATAGTTCTGAACATACGTTAGGCATAATGGCTTTTAGGAAGGGTTTTGATTTAATGAGAAAAAGAGTAGAAAAACACTGAGATGGCCATTATTCCTCAAAGTATTGTTGCCAGCAGCTTTTTGTGGCTTACAGTTAACAGTAGATGCTCACTGGGATTCATTTTCATTGCAAGTCACATTCACTTCTCCACATTATCCATGTCACCACTCCCTTTTTTTACCAATTTTGCCTCTGTTGCCTGCTTATTTGATCTCTTTCAAATTGGATGGAAACTTTTATATTTTGTACCATTTTAATTGTTTATAATTTTCTAAATATTACTTTTTCATATGCATCTTCTTTTTCTATATTGGTAAATATCAGAGGTGTGAATAGATGTGCAAGGAAAAAGATGTAGACCATATTTTTCTTTAAAATATGTGTCTAGAACTTGAATAAAATAAATATATTTGACAGGATGACTTATGCTTACTTTAAAAGCACAGAGGTTGGTCTTACATGCTGTAATAGCATTGCAAAGTAGAGAGCTACAACTTGGTCATTGAAGCCCCATAAAGAATAAAGATTCCTAGTTAGTGCTGGCAGTGCCCTGGTTTCAAGAATGAGGAAATGTCCCTTCCCCAGCTTTTGGAAGTGTTTGTGGGCACCTGACCTTAGTGGAGCTCTCTCAACCTGTTCCTATAGACCACCTTAAATCAGTTTTTCATTACCTTCCTTATATTTTTTGAAAGAGACACCTAAGAAGTTTTGGCACACCTCTCTCTCTCATCACCTAACCCTTGAACTCTGCAGCAAGATTTACCATAGGTTTGCCTGCCAGGAGACTACAGCTGTGATTCCTCCCCACTTACTATTGCCTCCACCCCGGTCTATGCTTCAGTCACTGGGCAAGCCAGAGGCAATCATGCACATACATATTTCTCCAGACATGGAGAAATACTGTCATGTAGGTGAAGTAAAGGCAGATGCTAATATTAAACCTCTATCAAGAACTGCAGGACAGTCCTGGAGTCACTCAGATCATGACAGTGAGAAGCAGTGCCACTGAGAAGAGATACAGACCAAGAGCATCAGTAATTAGGATCTTTATTGCAATCCATGTAGTTGCATGAATTTTTACTACCCAGCTGCTGACTATTGGTCATAAACATCTGTGTTGGCTTATAAGATAGTTCTAAGCATTCTATATAAAATTAATTTTTTTCCAGATTTTATTATTCCTATGCAGGCATAAGATTCCAGGAATAACTAGTTTATATCTGGTTGTTGAAGAGCTCAGCACTGTCCAACCAGAAGCCAAGAGAATAATTTACAGAGTATTTTCCATCACCATACACAACTACAAAACAAATTTTTATGAAATAGTTCAACCTTCTGGTTCTTGGAAAATAGGAGTCTTCTGTTCTAGCTGAAATCTTAAAATCTTGGATTTGTGCTCACCACTTATTCCAAGGTAAAAAACAAAAGCACACTTTTTCTAGATTTAGACCATTCCTGCTAAAGAGAAGATAGGCTATAATACTTTACAAGTTGCTTCAGAGGATAGTAGTGGGAGCCATCTTTCAAATCAGCAATTCCTCAGAACTCACTAAAGCACACTGTTTGCACATGTGAACAAACTGAATTGTTTCTGCATTGAGAAGAACAGCTTCAGTCACGACTTCCAAAGCATACTTACTGACAACAGCTTTCTAGCCTGTGTAATTTCTATCAGGTCTAAGGTTCACGGAGATGTTCCTCCACATTCTGACCACCCCCATCATGGACAAAAGAATATCCAAAAATATTGCAGTGTTTTTCTTTTTATAAAGAATAATACAAACCCTTCGCTCTCAAAATCCTTTACTATATCACTGAGAAATACAGATATGATAGAGATATTGTATGTATTGTACATACATGGAGAGAGAAAAAGTGAGGTACTTTCTACAGCTTATTTCTATATACAATGAAAAACATACAAACAAAAGGAATCAGAAAAAAAAGTAAAGGAATAGTTACTGTTTAAAAATACAGTGATATTATTATAAAATGAAGATTGCATCATAGTTTGAGAGAAAAAACTTCTGGTAGGGACAAAACCTACACCCATATCTAGAGACAACAGAAAAGGAAGAAAAAGAACTGTTAATGAGCAAGATCTCAATGCAGTGTATCGCAGGTGTACAAATACCTTTCCCATTATCACCAAAAGACTACGATTTCAGATTTTTCTGTATTCAGATGAGTGTGTTAATTAAGTAGCATTAACTAACAAAACTATAGAGGAAAGAAGTGTAAGATAAGTAAATTAAAATAGTACCCATTCAGACATTATCATGAATAAATATGCAAAAAATGGAAAATTAGAATTTTTTACTTGGATAACTGGAGAAGGTCACAGAGGTGATTTCCTTCTTTCATTTTTAGCACTACAAAATACAAAAAATGAAGTATAAAATTAAAAAGAAAAAACACTAAGATATCACCACTAGCCAAGACTCTGGCATGTGCTGTAGGCATGTGTCTTGGGACTCATCAAATAACAGGATTTGGAAAGTGGAGCAAGGGGAACAGACAATTGTAGAAAGTACAAGAGGCAACAAGAGATATTCTGACAGAAAGCAAGGAAAATAATGGTCATGAAGGAAATGTGTAGGCACTTACAGAGGTGCCACAGAGCCTGTGGAATCTCCACCCTTGGAAATACTCATTATGCTGCTAGACAAACCCCTGAGCAACCAGCTCTAACTCCGAAGTGGCCCTGCTTTGAACTCATGGCTGAGCAGATGGCCTCCAAAATTCATTGTCAATCTGAATTACCGTTATGATTCTCTGAAATGCTGTGAAGAGGGATTTCACATATGTGAAATAAATCTGTTCCACGTGGTGTAAAAATAAAACAGCAGTACTATATTTGTTCGTATTTCTTAGGTATTCAAAACACACAAGAAGCTCATATATCCATCACACAAGCAATATTTACCTCAGAAATCACAGAATCACAGAATCATTGAATACATGGAATTGGAAGGCACCACCAAGGATCTTTGAGTCCAACTCTTAGACCTGCGCAGAACCATCCCCAAGAGTCACACCATGTGGCTGAGAGTATCATCCAAACACTACCTGAACTCTGTCAGGCTTGGTGGTGTGACCTCTGCCCCAGGGACCCTGTTCCAGTGCCAAACCACCGTCTGGGTGAAGAACCTTTTTCTGATATCCAACCCAAATCTCCCCTGATATTCCCTCAGGTCCTATCACTGGTTGCTGCAGAGAAGAGATCAGTGTCTGTTGCAGTCTGCAGTAGAGAAAAAGGCAAGTGAGAAGTATTGGAAGAGGACTAGGTTATAGCATAATATCCAAGCAGGGAAGATCACTCCACATAATGAGAGTACAGTATGACAGCATGGTTATTAGCACTGCTCATCCATGTGGAAAGAATGGGACACAAAACTCAATGACAGTACATTTATTATCTCTCACAGGTCTTAAAAAGTAAATACTGCTATTTGCTCTGTTTACTGGCTGGAATGATCTCCTTTAGGACATAGATATACCACAGTTAAGGAAAACTGAAAAAACATTATGGAAGCCAAAACATACATTGGAGTGCTGCACGGTTTAGCGATCAGCATTTAGCATTGGATTCAGTGGTACAGGATTCACAACACTGAGAATGAAACTAGAATTTGCCATATTTCTACAGCATAAGATAACCATTTAAGAGAATAATCATACATTAAGTTTCTTCATTTACTTACCTCCAGAGTTTCAATCATGCATCACTTCATGTGTGAACTCTGTTTCTGAAGGCACTAATTTAATTGAAAGCACTGAAAGAGGGCTTTGCTTGTTCATGTTGTGAATACAAGTTTATAGGGTGCAAATTGGATTCAAAATACCCATACTAAAATCTATTGCACATCACAGAAGCATTACATTTATGTACACATACCAGAGAAATCCCAAAGGTACCTTCATTCCTGTTGCTACTCATGTATCTGTTCAAGCAAGTCAAGAGCAGATAAGCGTCAAGATTCTGTTTAAGCCCTCATGAGCTTTGCAAAAGAGACACCTATCTCACCCACAAGGCCCAAGGCCAAATGAATTAAAAAAAAAAACAAACCACAACCCAAACCACTAATCTGGCAGTGCCAGAATAACAGAATACCATCCTTTCGCTCTTTTATCTGAATAGTTGTCTGTGCAGAAAGCTAGCATCACCTTTTCCTGTGTCTGAAGAGACAAGATTATATATATTTCACATCCCAGTAAAGTAACTGTCCTCTAAAAGGTAAAGTATTCTTGGAACTGTGGTACCCCTCCATCTCTTTCTTACTAAACAGTTTGGTAATTTGGGAATTACAAAGATATTTTGAGGGGAAGGTAGATAATAACTCACTACTTTAATAATTTGGGCATTGATCCAGAAAGGAATGTGGAATCCATTTAATTCCTTAGTGAGCTGAGGTTTTATATGTAAAGTGGAAACATATCATCAGAAGAGGATGGGACACAACAACTCTCAACTCGGTGCCTGGATCCTGCCACAGTTGGAGTGGGTTCAAACTCCAGCAGGCAGAGAAGAGAATGGAGTGATCTCCTCTCATATTTGGTAATCATTTGGTCCTTGTCATTGAGTTGATTATTATTTGTAGGGAAGGCAAAAGATAGGAAAATGTCAAGTTGCTGCAGACACTTGATTTCAGAAGAAGATTCTCAACAAAGACTTAGGGAGCCCTTCTTTGCAACACTGAGCCTTCTTCAGAACTGCCTGCTTTTCATTTTCCAGCTTAGGCAGCTTCTTGGACAATTCCTCTACTTCTGCAATAAGGTATGTCCATGCCAGCCTCTGGCTAAAAAAAGTATACATTGAAGGACACCAAATGAAAGCAAATATACTGCTGGAACAAAAAATATTTTTTGCGAAGAGCAGAGTCATGAACTATTCTCCATTTTTCCATTGAACAATTTTTTTCTTGAAAATTTCTGAGCAGATGAGGCCCTTCTGCTGGTCTGTGTAAGACACTTGCACCCTCATCCCACTGCTGCAGTAGCTTGTCTGTCTTGAGGAACAGTGCTGGGCAGAAGTGCATCTGCTGGTCTCAGCAATCAACACTAGAACACCCTTGTCTTTTCACAGATTCTAACACAGAGCTGAAGGGGAGAACATAAATGCTCTCTGAACAGAAATATTTTCTTCACGTAGTGCTTCTCTTCATTTATGACAGTGAAAAGACAGACCAAAAAAATAATTCCAAGAATGTTAACTACAGGTCAATCAAGAAGCCTAGCCTATGCATATCTCTGAACACTGGCAGACAGTGAAAGTGAACTCTTTTAAAGGTTCTGATATCAAGAAACTATTAAAAAAAAAAAAGCTCAAAACATTAAAAGACCCAGGGTATGGCATGAAAAGTGTTTTCGTAACTAATAATTTTAATGCATTTATCCAAATATCTTCCCCTTAAACATGATGTTATTCTCCACGTAAAGTTTGTGTGGTCACGCAGTCAAGCCAGTCTTGAAATCAAGACGAATTTTGTATCATCCAAAAAATGTTAATCAGTCTAAGATCTCTGAATCACTGGACATGCTATGTTTGGCTTCTTTATTCATAGCGAATACAAGAACACTGGAATGTATTAAAATACCTAAACAGCCCATTTTCTCTGCTTCTGTCACTACTCACAGGCTCTTCACTTAAATAGGGAACTAATGAAAGCTGCAAAGCAGAAGAGATTGCTATTTAAATAATCATACACTTGTACCTTACCTGCTGTTGCAGTTTTGGACAGGACTGGATTATCTGCTTTGGACAGAACATTAACTCATGCTGACCTATACTTAGATTGAAAACTGAGATTGAAATATTTTTTTAAAAAAATTATATATTCACATTTAAATCTAACTAATTTCACACTGTATGGTAAGAGTGAGCAGATGTAGAATCAGCAATGATAACCACTAAAGTGTATTACAATTGACTAACAGAAAGTACAGATAACTAAGCAAAAGAGGAACTAAAAAGGAAAGTTTGAAAAAAAAAAACAAGTTTAGATGGCAGGCTTTGAGATTGTTATTCTATCCAGGACATGTCCTTTGGAGAAAGGAATTCAAACAGAATTGAAGCCCATAGCACAAATTATAAGAGGTTAAAATTATTATAGGAATTAGGAAAGCTAAGTGGGAATATGAGAAGCAGGTATGGAAAGACATAGACATAAAATCATGCATTATGTAAATACCTGTGGAACAGGATGGTTTTGAGAGAATCAGTGATTCTCTACTAGTCTCTGAGGAAGCAAAAGGAGCAATAAATGGAGAGGAAGTCACCACATCTGTTAAAAGTTCTTTTTGTTTCAAGGTTGTCAGGGAAAATATCTGTTCTTCTCATGATATAAAGGAAAGGCAGTGTTAGAAATTAAAACTTTTGAGTTTTTATTTAAGAGTTTTTGCAACAAAATACTTCAAGTAGTCATGAACCACCAAACAAAATACTTCAAGTAGTCTTGAACCACCAAAGAACCAAGACTTGATTCATGAGGACATTAGTGGTTTTAATCGCTGCCTCATCATCACTCTCAGGAAAAAGTAATCCACACCTCAGACCCTTGCAGCTTTGATCCAGAGGTGTGCTCAAGACCCTGGGTGTTGTGCAAGAAAACTTCATGGTCCTGAGCATGCTGAGGTCCTCAGTGGTTCACCATGTTTTTTGTGAGAAAGTTGTTCCCTGATCATTCCTAGGACCCTTCACTGCTTCTCCTAAATACGACACCTTGCACAAATCCCAGACAAAATGTCAGGCACTAGGGGCCAAAAGGATTCTGGTTAGACTCTTAAGGAATTGTCTCTGTTCTTTTAATATATCAAGGAGAGGCTCTATTTTTGTACTCTCTGTTTGACTGATACTAGGATGAGCTTTCAGCCCATGACAGAGACATCATGAGATTTTTTTAAGACAACAGTAGTTCAGAAAACCATGTAGACTAAAGGACACCTACTCAATATCATACTCATCTGCTGAACCATCTCACGGCTGATCATAGATTTTAGTAAAGAAATCTGGCACATCCAATTCAGGTTAGACTATACAACTTCCTTCTGCTCCCTGTATTTCCAGTTTAATTCATTTTAATATGAATTCAAACAGGAAAAAAAAAAGCTATTCTTATGGAATAAACAAATTTATTGGTCTATGTAAGTTTGGCTCAAGGAAGGGCTGGGCAAAGTTCTCTGGTCCCTTGCCATAAGTGGGAGAGGAGAATGCTGAGTTAGCCCCGGAGGGTCTGAGCCCACCACGGAGTCAGCTCCTCCCACAGCATAACAAAAGCTGGATAAAACCTTTTTTATTTTGTTAACAGGCACTCTGGTGGAGTTTCCTTCCTCTTAGTTTTAAGGAGATGACGGTTGCAGTTTATTAATTCTCTGTCAGAGAGAGGGAGGAAACATTCGGTGCTTGGTATTGTTTTCACTGGTTCATCTCATCTATGCCATCAGCATGCCTCCTTATTGTTATGAGGTTGGTTACTTGGGGATCCTTTCTGAGGTGATTCTGGCAACAGAGTCTCTGCTTCAGTTCAAATATTTCACCCCTCCTTCTTCGTCATTAGACAAAAAGCTTATGCTTGCTTCATCAGTGAACTGGAAATAAGAGTTGTCTGCCCATGGTGTGAACTGATTCCTTTGGCTGGAAACGTATGTAAATCTGATGTCCTGTTTTTTCAGCAGTGTACTGTTTTATCATTTTAAGATGCTGGAATACTTTTAAGAGTTATGTCATCTTTTTATATTCCTCATTTTAGTGAAGTGTCCTGAAATTTCCAGTATTGAAATTAAATTAATTGCAGAGTAAGACTGTGAAGCAAACTGATACAGATGCTTGTCTGACTGTGTTACAGAAATAAAGATTAGTAAAGGTTCATGTATGTAAAAAAAGAAATTCACTCTCTAGTCTGAAAAACTCCAGCAACCTTCAAGAGCATGTAGCAGTGAACAACGATGACAGTTTGATTTGTTTCACCCATCTTCCCTCTATCAAAATTTGCGCTTATGTGCAGGAATAAGTTTCTTATGTTTTCATCACTGATGCTGCTTCTATCTACACTCTGGTGATAGTTTCAAGCTTCTGTAGTATGGAAATCCTCGTTTCCTCTCATCAGTTGACAGCATCATGAAGTAATCTACGAATTGACACTGCAAGTAAATCAAATACCACCAGGACTTGTTCTGATTCTGTGGAAACAAACTGCTAGCTTTCGATTTCTCGGTCGTCAGCTTTGAAAATCGTATTTACCAAGAAAGCTCCTTTCCCTGAACTTCTCATGGGCATTGGTTTCTGGGGATATCAGATCTCCTAACTGACGATTCAGGAAGATCTTTGGTTTTAGAAGTGTGGTTTTGAGTGGAAAATCAGCGTTTTTTTGGGGATGTGCTGCTGAAATTGTCAGAGTGGGGACCAGATAAAATAGGGAGCACAGCCTAAAAGCTACACTAAAAAATTTGCTACAGAAAGAAGGCTAAACTTCCATTCTAGTAAACAAGTAAATCAATAAATAATAATAATAATGTTTACAAGGGCTCCAAAGTAAACACTCCATTAAGATGAATGGTAAAGTTTGCACTCCTTTTAGAACTATTGATTCAATCTGGATGCCTGTAGATTCATGAAAATAGCACTGCAGCATCAACATTTTAGAAGGTGTTCTTTCTACCAAGAAGTGCTATCTTTCAAAACAAAACAAAAGTTTAAAATGGTACAAAGCAACTGTCAGAAGCTGCTCCACATATTTTCAGCTTTATGGTATTAAATAATGAGGATTTTTTTCCAGTAGTAAGATTCTGCAACTTTAGCAACATCAAAAGAACTGGAAAAAAAACTAAATAAACTTGGAAGAAAAAATATGGTTCTATTTAAAAGTACAATCTTACTCTCTGAGAGGCCACCGTGTCAGTGGTTTTGAGAACATTCTGTTGATGGCAGACATTCATACCTTAATTTTTATGCATATAACCTTTTCCTTATTATTGTTACTTGTGGAATAGTAGAATCCGTTGATCATAGGAGATATCCCTTAAAACCAGTTTGGGTTTTTTAAAGAAATTTAGTCTTGTGTCCCAAAAACTTATAAAAAAGTTTGGGGTATTAGAATCTGGAAAGAAAGTTTTAGAAGAGCCACTTTTTCTTAATCAGTCAGGCAAATGATTCAGACACAACCTTTTTCACTGTGGACCTAAAGCCAGGTAAGATGAATACAGCCAGTGCATTCTGTCCCTGCCTGAATGAACATCATCCAGTTACAAATTCCTCCTTGGTCATCCACACTTCCAGCATTCAAATATATCACTGATAGGCTATAGAGAGTAAATTCCAAAACCACAACTTTTTTCAGAGCATGAGCTTCAGGAGTTGATGGAACCTTCTTTTGGCACGTTCCTTTTGACAGTTGCAGTCCTTCATGGAGACAAATTCTGAAGTGACAGGATATATTATTTAGTCAATGTTTTCCATAGGTGGTAGACAATCACTTCTTCTATTTTGGACACAGTGGCATACTGTTTACCATCTAGACTGCATACAGGTGCACAGAGAGGGTCTTCAAAGAACCAGAATATCTTTTCTTAACTTTGAAAAAATTTGAGATTGTCCATCAGCAAGATATGACTGATGCCAACTTTTTATATAATTAAATCCAGCCACAGATCCCCTGAACCCAACAATAATAAGAAATTATAACAAACTGGAAGTATGACAGACCACTTCAGACATATCCTGGTGGTTGTTGGAGTAGCAAAGCCTGATGGGGAAGTCTGTCACTCACACTGAATTAAATAAACTTATGCAATCTCTGGAATATTTTGTAATGTCTCATGTACTCAGATGGTTGCCAGAAGCACACTACTCTCAGGTCTCTTCAACTGGATGTTATGGTTTAATGTCAGCTGGCAGCTAAGTACCATGCGGACACTCACTCACTCTGCCCACTCCTCTGTGGGATGGGCAGAATTGGAAAAGAAAGATAAAACCATGTGTTGAGATAAGAACAATTTAATTATTTAAATAAAGTAAAATATAATGATGATGGTAATTATAATTATGATGATGATAATCATAATAATAATAGGAATTAGAATTAGTGTTAGTATGGAGAGATGAATAACACCCAAGAAACACAAGTAACGCACAATACAACTGCTGATCACTCACCGACCGATGCCCAGCCAACCCTGAGCAGCGACTGGCCCCTTCCAGACAATCCCCCCCACACTTATCATGGTGTTCTATACTATAAAATATCCCTTTGGCTAGCTCAGATCAGCTATCCTGGCCAAGCTCCCTCTGGACTTTTTGTGCAGCTCCTGAGTGATAGAGCATGGGAAGCCGAACAGTCCTTGGCTTAGGGTAAGCACTACTTTACAACAACCAAAATAAAAGCATGTTATCAACATTATTCTCATGCTAAATTGGTGAGAGCTACTCTCTAGCTCTCACTGTACCAGCTACTAAGAAGAAAATTAGCTCTCACTGTACCAGCTACGAAGAAGAAAATTAACTCTATCCCAGCTGGAACTAGGACACTGGATCTAAGTGTCTTCCTATGAACTGCATCAGTCTTAATTTATTCTTGGTACCTATTTAGGATTTTGCATGTAGCTTTGTCTCCTGCTAGAAAGAGTATAAACCACGCCTAGCATTTCCAGCATTCTCACACAATGTACATGACTTGTATAAAAGAGAGGCTATTTCTTGATGACCTGTGCTTTTGTTTGTAATTATCAGTATTATTCTTCTATATGTGATTGAAAGAAAGAAATCTAGTTTGAGGTTCAAGATATAGAGAATTGAATACAATATGGTCTTACGTCAGTTTTCTTTCTGATAATTCACAGAACACTTGAGCAGCACTCACAGTGGGTTTGTGGTTGGAACTGATCTATTACCATCGTTTCAATTTAGCCATTAATTGTTTTTAAATGTGGTATCTTGTTGTCCCTCCCATGCTAAAATTTTTCTTTGGAAAATATATTGCAAAACTGAGGAATCCTTCTCTTTTTTGTAAATTACACTGCGAATTTTGTTTTAAAGCCAATAATCTTTGGGTTTGGGTTGTTTCAAAACAGGTTAAGACATAAATTAAAAACATTTTATAATTTTAACATTTTAGTCAGTCATTCACTTTATATTTCCTCAATTTATTTGCAAGTAAACTAATCACACCTAAAAAAGCATTTCTTTCATTTGCAAGTTTAATTGTGTCACAGAAGTACACATGTGTGGATTCAGCCAGATGAAAGAATCTCATCATTGCATCTCGCTTTGATCTGGTCTAGAACTGAAGTAGAAGAGAACAATGGTTTTGACTCCTTGCATGGACCATCTCACTGGTAATATACTGAAGGACATTAAGGTAGTATTCATGGAATTATACCATACCATGTTTCAACATTTGTCCAGAACCTTATATTCTGTCTATCACATGTGGTTCATGAGCCCCAAGTGTGTGACCCCAGGGTTTCCCTTATCTGTGGATGTTATTATTACACTAGAATAATTTCACTTATTCCATTGACTTCTGGTGACACAGATGCAAAATATCACCATTATCATAAAGGCAAATGCCTTCCTATGTAAAAATAGCACCTGGAACATAACTCAGCAAAAGGAGACGTGCTCCCTCAGAGTTTGCCTTTTTAATTTACAATCCAAATCCCCATTTCTGTCCTAAAAAGTTCTCTTTAAAAGTTTACGCTGACTGGCTTTACAAAACAGAGCAGTTTATGCCTGTCTGTCTGGCAAAGGCAGTTAGAGGAACTGCTAGAGAACTGGGCAAGCAGACCCTAGGCACTGAGCTCTCTGGGATTGAGAAGTTTCCACTATCTAATTGAAAGTGTGGCAGATCTTTCTAGTGGAAAAAAAAGGAAGAAGGTATCCTTCCCCTAGGAAACCTGCTTGCAGTTTTCTCAACTTTTAGTTATTTTTTAAAGTATGATGATAAGGAAGGCATTACGGGGATCATGTAGGTGTAAACACTGTGTTCCACTAATGGAACTTCAAGGATGTTGTTTTCCATCTTGCCTAAGAGGCCAAATACATCAATTTTATAATATACTCAACCTGTAAAAGCATTTGTCCTTAAAACTCCAGTCTCCTCACAAAGACAGGTCTCCTGTTAATGGAATCAATTAGTGAAGTTCAACATACTAGCAAATGAGAGCAAACAAAGCCAAACCAAATCCTTTTTTGCTTTAGATTTATTTTTTTTAATGAAACCTGTTGGCTCTTGCCTTGTAGGCCCATCCCCCCTTACTTGCTGCTTGTTTCACTGCCATTAAGTCTAAATTAATGATGTGTTTGGCAGTCAGACAACTGATCCAATTGGCTGCAATGTCACAGTTTGAAAATGCTCATCAGTCCTGCAGCCTACTCATTTTTTATGACTGACATGAACACATCCATTGAACAGTGTGCTCCTGCTCTCCCCCCACATTCAGCACACAAGCAACAACATTTACATTAATTTGGTGAATATGCAGTCTTGCTCATTGAGTATGGGGAGTTTCATTGTAGAGGAGTGGGGAGGGAATAATTGCTGGATGAAAAGTGACTCTGCAGCTGACTCTGGGAGCCCAGCCTAGGGCTTCCAGAATAAGGGAGGATACATTTTTTAGAGGAGGAGCTCTCCTACGTGGGCAAGCTAGCATTATTGTATTTCTAACCACTTGGCTGCAGCAAGAAAGCAGAAAAAACAAAGCTATTCATATCTGTCTGTCTAGCACAGACTAGATAAAAGTATTTGCATGCCTTGTAGTGCTAAAATGGTCACTCCTCTCTCTTCTACCATCAAGGTTATTAATGACAGTATCCAACAGTACAACAACCAGGATAGACTTCTGTGTAAATCCATATAATTGTGCCTTCCATTTTGACAATGAAACATCACTTGTTACTCTCTAAGTACACCTTTCAAACTCATTTTATACGTGTCCATTAATGTCTTTGTTTATAGGGGTTTTTTTGTTTGCTTGCTTATATAAATGTCATGTGAGACACTGTCAGTTTTACAGAGATATGGAAAGATAATGTCTGTTGTTTCTCCTCAGTGAGCAAGGTCTGTTACCCATTTTAAGAAAGAAATTATGTTTGTTTCATGTTATTTGTTCTTGGTAAATCGATGGTGACCATTCCTCATCTTCTTATTTCTCAGGTACTTAGAAATATTTTATTTGATTGCTCATTTCTTTTAGAAATTGAAGTTACTCAGGTGGTCTGTAATTTCTTTATATAATTTCTTTTAAAACTAGAAACCATAGCTGTCCAGAGACAATTTCTTGGCAATTCATTCACCCTTCCCAAGTTTTCAAAGATAACCGTGAACAGCCATATGATTCATCTGTCAGTTCTTTAAGTACCCCCAGAAGAAATTCATTAGGTTTAGCTGATTTAAAAGCTCTCATTTATGTTCCTTCTCTTTACGAGGCTGAGATCCTGCTTACTCTTTTGCAACTGGAATTAGCTGACTACTTGGCACCTCAAAACTGATCTCTTTAATGAAGTGTAATGTAGAAAAATTTATTTCAGTGTATTTCCTAGAATAAATCTCTAATACTTAAGTGCTGGTGTCATAAGCATTACAGCTAAAATCATTTTCCCCTAGGAGAAGTGGAAAAAATCTTGGGGAAAGAACAAATTAATATTTTGGTCTTAAAATTATTTATTCTTTATTCTACACCGATTTTTTCCTTAAACTTTCAGTAAGGATACACATTTGCAATTATTTTCAAGAATATTGAATTCTTATTAGTCTCACCATGTCCCTCTGGGCAATAAGTAAAAAAATTTCTTTTCCCCAGCCAAGAAAAAGTTAACAATTAAAGAACTCTCAGTACAATTCTTATCTATATATCAATAGGATGATGTCTAATCAATCATTTTAAGCACAGAACTGTGCTATCCTCTGAACCAGTAAGTCAAAAGGTATTCAATAACACTACAAGAATGTAGAAGATTAAAGACAATGAGCATTTTTCTCTGAAGCATCTACTGTTGGTTTCTTTTATATGTATAATTGATTAGCTCCTCCAATATAACAATTCCTTCTACATTGTTCGCAATAACATCTGATCAAATATTATTTGCTTCAGGACTGTAGCTATACCAACCATGTCATGGTGAGACTGAAAATTCTCTGACAACTGGTTCACAAGACAAGGAAAAGGTTGAGAATAGCAAATGAGACCACCCATACTTCACTCTCCAGTTTGAGAGCTCTGCAACAACAAAGCTTACTTCCTTACTTTAAACCTTTCACTGTCACTCAGTTTTGCTATGCAAATCAGGGCTTATAGAGGACAAGCAGAAACTAATATGAGAATGAAATGCATTAGTTCTAAGACAGTCTTTACTGCTTTACATGTCTGCTCTTTTAGAATGTATGTCAAATTACAATTATGCATGTGAACCAATGTCTGAGTTTAATGTCTGAAAGGTTTTTGAGTTGCAAAAAAAGGCATCAAACTTCTGATTAACATAAAAGGTGTGCTTTACAAGCCTTTGGCAGAAATATTTTAGCCTTCTTTTAAAAAATAATTATTTTGTTCATTTTGTCAATATCTATATCTAATTGTTTTCTGTAACTAATTGTGCTTTTCAAAATAGGCATCTTTTATAAAGTCAGGGAACTTACTTGGAGTAGGTTTTCCTGGGTGAGAACGGAAGTGGAAAAGACCTGGCAACTATTGAAAAAGGTTACATGAAAAGCACAACAGAGAATATGCCACTGTGGAAGGTAGTAGGAAGAAGAGCAAGATGAAAATATAGAGTACTTTGAAAATCAAAAGACAAGTAGGAAAAGTGAGATATGACTATGGGTATTGCAGAGCAGCTTTTGTATTTCACTGCACCAATGACTTACACTAGCCCACCCAATGCACCATTGTGACAAATTAGGAACATGTCAGCTATGGAGGCAGTAACCTCTACCAGTGGGAAGGTAATGAAGAGTAAGGGGCTCTTTCAAACACTCCAGTAAAATAAACTAGAACACTTCCATCTATGTCCATAAGATGTATAATGAGGCAGTTTAAGCAAGGAGGACAAAATCAGAAGTGTTAAAGTGCAAAATCAATTAACACCAATAAGGACATGCATTTGAAATCAGACAAAGACTAAAAAAACTATAGGTTCATCATTTAATGGGGGAGGACAGCAAATAACAGGCATAAAGAAAGCCGAATCTTCCCATTTTAATCCAGTCTTCATGAAAAGATTAACTGAGAGCAAGTGTTACTGCAACTCATTTAAAAGAGAACAGTATGAGGGCCAGTAGACAGAACGGGTAGGTTCAGTAGCATTCAGTTATTCCAAATGTATTTAAGTTAGTTCCTGATGAAATTCACCAACCAAGCACTTGAAGAATCACCCAAAGCAATACTTGAGGCATTAGAACTACCTTTGAAAAGTTCAGGAAGGGAGGGAAAGAATTCAAAAGACTGCAGAGAAGTCAGCTCAGTATCTATCATTAAAAAGGGGGAATAGGACCATAGCCTAATTCAGTGTCAGAAGCAATATTAGTCAAAGAATTAAATAATCAATGTATAAGCATCTTCAGGATATTAAGGTGATTAAAACTACCAACACAGATTTTTCAGGAGTAAGTCACGTCAAATCAATCTACTCTCTCCTTTCAGAAGGACAGCTGCTCTGGCGATTGAAGAAGACACAGTAATACCTGTACTACACCTGTACTTTGATACGGTTTTTGAGTTTGTTTTGTGTACCTTGGTATATACAAACTGCAGAAATACAGCCTAAATAAAATCCTCATAAAATGGATCCAAAACTGGCTGAAAATGCATTTAAACCATAAATGCCCCAAATGCATTATCAGTGTAGGTATAATTCAAGCAAGATTCTGCACTGAATTGTCCTAGATCCAGTTTGGTTCAATGTGTTCATGAATTATTTGGGTGACAGAGTAGACAATACATTTAAGACATTTGTGATGACATAACATTAAGCACACAAGGGAAGGCAGTATCAGAAATCTAATTGATCTTGATACACTGGACGTCAAATTTCAATAAAGACAAATGGAGAGCACTACATCGAAAAAAAAAGACAGCAGATATGCAATTACAAAATGAAAAACTGAAGAGGCATCAATCTACCAGAAAGGGACCTGCCATTGCAGCAGTTTGCTGCGTGAATATAAGTTGTGACACTCCTGGAGAAAAAGAAATTGAGGCAAATTTAATTCTGGATAAAACTCAGAGTGTCACAGGTTAGAAACAAAACATGCTGATTTTGCTCCACTTCCACTCACATCCACTTGCACATCAATGCTCCATTTGCTTTACATCAAAAACAATTTAAGGGAAAACCAGCAGACAAAGCTACAGAAATGAAAATCCAAGCTAAGGAGACACAGAAATCCTTCAACATGTAAAAGCAGAGAGTGCTCTACAATGGGTAAACAGAGGAGGCTGTGGTGCTGAAGGCAACTGAATGGCTGTGGGCTACTTACAGTGCTGTGCCAGAGTCCTAGAAAGCCAGGCTGCCAGCTACTGTTGCTGCTGGGGAGGAAGAATTCCCAGAGGAAAGTGTCACACTCTAGGTTTGGGACAGGAGCAGCAATGTCCATTTTCTACATTTTTACACTTGCAAGTACAGACTGAATTTAGTCTTTCTCCCTAAAAGCTGACTGCCATCTTTCACTATTGCCTACACTGTTGAGAGGCCTTGAGCTGTGCTGTAGAAGGCATGTATAGAAAGCATGGGAATCAGTTCTTGATGTCCACCAAGGGAAGGACAACCATAATTTACTAACTTTACAGCAGCATAGCTTTAACATAGATATTAGGGGCAAAGCCTTACAGAGCCATCATTGCTCAGAACATTACAGAACCTCCTTTGCTGCAAAGATTAAAAGCTGTTAGGGAAAATATACATTAGCATTTACAAGCAGGTGCATTTGTTGTCTCCCTATGAAGGAAGACAAAAAAGTGACTCACTAAGGGGTCTTTCAATCACCACACATTTCACTACCTGTTCAGGTTTTCCCAGGAAAAAATGTGAAAGCAGCACATTGTATTCTTTGCTGATTTAACTTTCAGAGCCTCTCTTCACAGCCTTGGGACAAATGACTGGTAAGATAAGCTTCAGCATCATTTTTGCTAGGATTATATGGTGTGTGACATCAGCCCAGAGAAATTGTTTCTGGCTTCGCTCTCTGGCATCAGCGAACAAGTGCTAAGTCATACATCTGTTTGGGAATGCAATCACATTATTATCTCCTGACAGAGAACATAATCAACTAATTTTAGCCCTGATATAAACGGATAACCATTTATTATAAATGGATAACCATTCTCAGTTACACTCTGAAGAAGCCTTCTTGTCTCCATTACTCCTGTATATGTAAATTAAACTCCTCAATTCATGTGCTCCAAATTAGTTAAAATAATTTAAAGGAGATGGAGTTAACTGCTTAGAAGTTATTTCTCGATAACTAAGCTATTAGTAATCATTCCTAGGGCACTTTATAATCAATGCTGGATTGTTTCTCAGTGAATATGCACATCACCTTGCTGTTACTTCAGCGGAGTAATGCTGGGTTAAACCAGCTAAGGATTTGGCCCACAATATCTCAAGGGTACTTCCTTTTAATTTAGTAATAATTACACTCTATGCTAATAGAGTAGAAGGTCTTTGGACTTTGAATTAATGAAATAATACCAACCTGACCCTCAGAATCAATTTATTCAGCAAAGAGGAAAATTATTACTTCACAAACAGGAAGTAATCTCAATTTATTATAATAAATTTCATTTTGTGTATAAAAAGAGAAAGAAAAAAAAAAGGACCAAGGAGATGAACACGTAAGAGGATAACTTTTAATATGATTTTCTATGGTTCTAATCTCCCTAGTATCTCATAACCCCAACCATGGGAGCATACATATGTGCACACACATACAAACAGATTAAATGGATCCTGATTTCATCACCTACTAAAGGCCTCACAGGCTTATGACAAATGCTGCAGAGGGAGGATGAGAAGCCATATGTTCTGTCATCCACTGGAAGGCTAGATTAATAACAACCTGGGAATGTATGTCTTCCATCCTCACAGCGAACTAGTAAGGAGATTGAACACGTGGTCTCAGAATGAGAACCTAAAGAAAGAGGTGATGGCAGCTCTTCTAAATTTCTCAAAAAAAAAAAAAAAAAGTTTCCCTCTCCTATGCCTCATTTTTCTGGAGGAAAACTGCCTGGAAGAGTAAGCAGGGAAAAATAAAGTAGCCTTTATTGCTCATTTTCTTACACTGAGCTAATTCTACAGTCACACAATTATACTCACATAACCTTATAGTTTCACAGAGAAGGAATCAGGTCCTGCCAAAACCAAAGGATGCTCCTGGAGTCTTATTCATTATACACTTTATCAAGAAGGATAGTTACTGGGGATGGATTTTTAAATTTTTAATCAAATAAAATAATTGTTTCATATAGTAAGTTATATGTCCCATGGTAGGGGGTTTGAAATTAGATGACCAAGGTCCCTTCCAACCCAAACCATTCTATGATTTCATGATCCTAAAAGCATCAGTTATGCAGGCAATGGAGACTTACTCATCTATGGTGAAATAAGGTCCTTTATCCAGATTCTCAAAGAATATAGTGGTAATCCAGCTCTGTGAACTCTCTTAAGTGATTTCACAAATTGTAAAGATACAGAATCACGCCAGGTCATTTTATTGCTGTGTGTTGCTTTTCTTCTGAGGCAGTGAACTTTGTGTTCTTTCCTACACAATGGCTGCATGAACGCTGCACCCTTCCTCCTTCCTCCCTTCCCTCCATTCCACTCAGCTCTAGGTACTAAGGGCACTTACCTAAAGGGTCTCCGAGGAGAGACAGAAGTCTCTCAAACTGTGGCAGTATCTACCATGAGGCTTTTAATTTTACAGAAGAATCTGCCTCTACTCTAAAAGTTACTTGAGCTCTTGACAGATAGACCCTCCTAGATGGTTTATCTTGACTTCCTACAGGTTATCATGACTTTTCAAACCCCCTCCATACTGCAGCTGGGACTTCGATTGGGAATCTATGCAACTGAAATTTAAACACTGTCACTAGCTTATCCTGGGACTTGGTTCTTCTCCTGTCAGATATCAAAATCTCTCTGCAAATCATGAGAACACTTGAACTGTTGTGGAAAATAAAACAAAACTTCATAAAAGAAAATGTTAGACACATTAAATACATAGCTTGCCAAAATTCTTCTTACTTTATAAATTAAACTTGAATAGTTTCTTCTCAATCTAGTTAAGGCACAATTCTTTTCTTGTTCTGCTGTACATCAGAGGTAGCTTACAGAACATTACAGAAGTTTCAGAATTAAATTGGTGTGAATGATAAGGAGTTGACTGTTCAAGTATTTCAAGCCTTACACTCTTATTCTGGAACAATCTAGAAAATATTGTGAAAATACTATTGTAACTGTTGCAGAACACAGAAGCCAGTTTTTCAGGGAAAATGTTTCCTCTAGAAACAGTGAAGAGCAATGCAAGTATTTCACCTTATTTTAAAAGTCCTCTGTAGAATTTCAGAATATATGACGTACATTTCTCCCATTACAAACAAGTGGAGCTCCACTCTAAAGCAGTCTCACTGGGAAACAGTGACGTAGAAATTGTAGTTAGTTACAATCCACTTCTAATAGCTTTGTGTTGTGTTCAGGGCATTTTTGAAATAATATATATAAGGTTGGAGCATCTGCTAAAGTTGTGTTTGTGTATTGCCTATTTGAAGAAATTAATTAATTTTAACATTGTTACAGTCTCTTTAAAAATGTTTCAAAATAACCGACTGTGATTAATAGATCATGATAAGAATTTTGATTAGTGATATTACATTTTTTTCATTCAAAAAATAAGAATTTATTGCACATTAAAATTTTGTTTGAATTATTTAAGTGTAGATTTCAATCTTGTCTGAAAATGCAATCTTCATTCATTCATTCAGTGACATAAGTTAGTTTCCTCTACCCAAACATTTAGAAACCTTGCCTCCATTTCCTTTCCTTCTGCCATTATTTCATTTAATTTTGGTTTTAATGAGTGATTATTTTCAACAGTTTTTGAGCATTTCAGTAAGCAATATTTCATTCTGGAATAAAAGCTAATGATCCATAAATTCTTAATGCCATATTTTTATAGCCAGTAAATGAGTCTTAAATGAGTTCAGTAAGTTCTCTGATGTATGTCATTAATTGTTAATGGTGTTTTAACTAGATAATTGTTGTAAAAGGTTGTTTATCATCACCACTGGTGGGTGACTGTTCTTTGCAATCTGTCCCACCTGGTACTGCTGAACTTACTCTATCTACCATTGTTGCAGCAAAGAGATTAGGAGACTGTGATGCATAGTTCAAATATCTAATTCAAACATGTCTAATGGACAATGAACCTGCAGACCATCAGACTTAGTAAGGTCAAATTACTTTTTGTTTTTCAAGCAGACGCACATGTGTATCATATCCTAGTGCTCTTTACACATGGCATAAAGGAGTTATAGACCAGTACTGACTAAGTAGTAAAAATTCCTAAGCTTAGATCTAAGCCAATTCAGGTATTAAGTTACCTAAAGATTATGCTATCCAATGATTTGGTGACATTAGAAAGTGAAGCTTGAATAGTCATTAGTGGTTTCTCCTTAGGATAAAGAGGTAGTATTACCTTAATGACATGCAGTAATTAGAGGAAAAGTTCATTAAGTGCTAAGCAAAGTGAACTTTTCAATACACAAGAGTAAGTTGAGTCAGCAAAAGTTAATTGAATCTCTTCTTTGGACTTGAATCCTTAACCAATATTATGTTTTCACAGACTGTTGCCACCACGTTCATTATCAAGCAAACAGATATCTTTGGTAAGGTCAGAGGTAGCTACAAAGAATGGGAATACAAAGTCTTGTTTCAGTAAACATAAGAGGCACTAAGTATCCAGTGGGAAGGCCTTTCCTTGCTATTCCAAGTCTCCGGGTTACCCTCATTCCTAAAAACACACATGATCTGTTATCCTTGCTCTCACAAGTGGATTTTCTTAGAGTATTGCTACAGATGTTGCTCTTTGGTGTCTTTGGGTCTTCTTTTAACATTTTCTCAGTGCTTCTTTGGCCTCCACACTGTTTTTCTCTGACACACAGCTCCCTCAGAGGAGTCCTGGCACATTACATTTTCTTTCCAGTGGTGACCAGCTGCATAGTTTCCCTCCTAACTGTTTGGTGCTTGGCCTGTTAGTCAGACCCAGTTTGCTCAATCTCCAGTCCATGCAGCTTTTATATAGGTTTAATCTAAATGAGAGGTAGTGGATATTTGACCTCAATTTCAGAATAAAATCTCTAACACATTGTTTCCTCAATCCTTAAGAGAACAGTGCAGGCAGAATCACCTGAGATGACTGAGGCCAGCCTCTGGGTCATACCTGCTGTTCTTTCCCCTCCCCTCCTCTTTTGCCTGGAGTTAAATGGAGCCCCATGGACAGCATGAGAAGAGACTGCAGTTTGTGGGTAACTAGGGGCTAGTGGAAGAGTATTACATGCCAGTTCTAAATCCTCCTAAGAATGATTAGTTGTTTCTTAAGGGAGGGTGCCTAACATTGACAGCTGCTCTCCCTAATCCATGTTGTAGCAGAGAGGTCATAAGGATTTGGAGAGTTTTGTTTGCCCTGCTCCTGTGAGTAACTAGCATGTGTGAGCTGCACCATGCAGAATGAACGGATGCAAATTACAGTAACTTGTTTGGCATGTAACAGGATAATGAGGCTGGAGTGCTGTATTCTGTCAAGAAATTCAGGTACAAAGCCATATGTTGTCCTCATGCTGTATATCACAATATTTTACCCATCTCATTGGCTGCTATACCTACTTCATTCCCCAATTTCTTTATGCCCTTTAACTAGTAACATGCTGCAATCATTAGCCAGTCTTAGATGACTGAAAAAGCCTGACAGATACAGCTTCCTGTAAGGAGTTAGTAAAGATTGTCAGGTAGCTCACAAAAAGAAGTGAGGACAAGTTCTTCTCTCCCAGAGTATTGGTCTCCTCAAGGCAGGCAGGATGCACCATTCCCAGCAAAGCAGTGGTGATGACAATCTGGCTCACTGTGCTGGGATCACCTTCTAGAAACCTCTTGCTCTCTCACCACTATGACCACATCTCCCAGCAATGCTCCTGCCAGGAGCATCCCTTGCCCATTCCCATATTTGGAAAGTTTTCCTTTATTCCCATGTTCTTCACACCCATTGTAAGAACAAGTAGACACAAGTTTTGAGGCACCATGATCAGAAAGAGCTGCCTTTACCAGCTCACTCAGTGGTTGTCCTATTTCCACCTCGAAAAGGGGTTTTGAAAAACAGAGGAAGAATCACACTCATTCTTTAAAATATGGAGCCAAAAGATGCTGTCATTGGCACTACAATGTGAAAAACAGTGATGATTAAAGCATGCACCTCAAAATGTGCCAAAAGCCAATCTCCTGAAAAAAGGTCACACCATGGGAATACATGTATCTCTAGAGTGGATATGGGTAGTGGAAGGAATTCCCTCTAGTTCTCCAGTTGAAGCAGCTCTTTTGCACATGTAATATTAAAAGATTAATTGAGAAGGAGTGTAGTAATGAACAAGGAGTGTTCCAGGAGGCAGAAAATTTGATCGCTAGTACCTGATCTTGCAAGTTCTTACACATGCAGTCTTATATTTTACCTACACTTAGTACTGGATACGAGGCACCAGCAAAGCTTGGGACCTTGGGATTTAGCCTGCTCAAGCTGTACACATTAGGTCAGACAGCCATGCTCAGTCCCATTCCTTCTCTTCTGACAAGAAAGCATTTTATACACAAAAAAAAAAAAAAAAGCCTTCAGCAAACTGGATGGGAGAGGGAGGAAGCTACACAGTTGTACCTTATAAGGTGAAATGAATTTCAAGTGCTTCAGGTAGCAAAGGGAATTGGCTGGTGTACTACATGATAGGTCAACCTTCAAACTACCCTGGTGTTGTACAAAAATTGTGAACCACCACCTCCTTCTTTAGGGATTGTAAGGTTTTGAGTGGAGCCAGCATCAGCCCTGAGATTTCCTGCCAGATCAAAATGTCTCATGCAGATGAAAGAAAACACACATATGTAAGGAACCAGTAGGGCTTATGCATAAGAGAGGTGATAAACTATTTTGAAAATTCATAAATAAATTGAAACTTCAGAAAATGAAAATTTTCTGAATCCTTCACCCTGAAAAAGCATGTGAAGTTCCACTGTTTTAGGACCTCAGTTAATGTCAATTGAATTTAATTTTATATTAAATGTTATGGCAGTGTCAGCCAATGTTTATGCCTGTACTGGGAGTGCCACTATACATAAAAATCACTTATCTGAGTGCATTACGAAATATTTTGATGAACTTCAAGGGTTCTTTAGCTTATTGAAATTAATTAATTGTAAAAATTGAGTTAAACTCCTTTGGGGTGAGCTCCTTTGGATATCTGGGGCATTATTTGTAAAATCTATTATTTCACTGTGCATAAATCTATAGAAATAAGTCAGCCGTAGAAATAAGGACTACAGTTTCTACTCCTCCTTTTACTCCTCTCACCTAAGCTTACCATAATCCTCTTAATAACTTTGTGTTCTGTTTACAATACTTTGGGCAATACCAACCCTAAGCCACTTTTTCTTCCCAGTTGTTTAAAGAAGATTAGATTAATTTCATTAACAAGCAAAGGGTGCTCTTTTCTGATGTTCAGTCATAGTTCTGCTGGGATTTTTAAAAAAGCCTAAGGGAGGTGGTTATCCAAACACCAATGAATTTCCATGAAAACAGGTTACAAAACATAGGCCATTGGAGAATCTTAACTTTAATTATACTTGCAGTACTCAGGTCAGCTTTTGAAATATATTGTGCATATCTGCACACTGGCTTGTCATATTACCAAAAAAAAACCAAAAAAAATAAAACTAGACACAATAGTGATTAAAAAAAGGAAAAAAAAATCTCAAGCCTCATAGGATATCGTGTAAGGGCTGAAGGTGACACATTGTGCTAGCAAAAAGGGATTTGGGACCAGTACCTGCCTTGTTAGTGTGCTCCAGGATCTCAAACGCAGAATTTTTCCTCAGTGCCTTCTGTCTTGTCCCTTCTCTTTATTCCACTCTAAACCTTCATACTGAACAAAATCCTTAGGATCCATCCAGTGGGAAGATTCACCTCTCCAAGGATTTCTCACCTATGAATATGTTTTATTTGCATCCATTAACTGTTTAAAATTGGCAGAAATCTCTTTACAGGGAGAACTGTAATAATTTCAGTGCCCTATAGAGCTTGCAGAGACCTCAGCACCAAAGAAGCCAGACATAGAGAACACATTAAACAAAATGCTTCTCAGTATAGTGAAAAGTGCACCTGACAGATGGTTGGGCTAAATACCTGGCAAGACATTTCCCAGTCCCATGGTTCCACAATTTGTTGGAAGGACTTGTTCTCATGTAAAGGAGATGAATGAATACAAACTTCTCAGAAACTTTGGCTTTACATGATGCATGACCTCACTGGCTATTGCTCCTCTTTTTCACGGGTGACTATTAACACTGCTCTTGACCTACTCTATTCCCCACAGAGACTCTGCTCAGGAAGCCACCGATGTTCCCACATGGTGAGAAGGTGGGAGGAACTGCACTTTCTGAAAGCATTGTTGACAGGGAGGACAGAGGGAGAAAGACCTAGAGTGCTCTGGCTTCTTTTAATCATTGAATACAAATGACCTAAAAATGACCCTAAAGATATTCCACTCCCCCCAAAAAAAATTAAAAAAAAAAAAAAAGGAGGCAAGTAGAGAGAAGGGAGGATTATGAAGACATCCTTTTGATAAACTCCGCCCCTTTACAAAGGCTGGAGGGCAGAATTTGAAAATACGAGTGGTGATGGTAATGGTGGCAGCTTTCCAATATCAATCTTGTCAGTTTATCCTGAAAAGCTGACCTTTATAAACTAGCACCAAATCTTTTCTTTTTCTGTATGACAGTATTTTGCCTTTTTGTGGAAACAGTTCTCTAATAGGCTTTCTTGTGGCCATTTATTACACATTGGGCGCTAGGTTTGGTTTCTAATAGTTCCTTTTCATGTAGCTGCCTACTGCTGACTGTGGAAAGTGTAGGTTTGGCTCCACTGATGGCTCTCCGTAATGGCTGTGATTACACCCTCCGCATCTTCTTCACAGCCAGCCTTTCAATTGAACAGCACATTATGCCTGGATAAAACTCAAAGAGCAGCTTAATATCAGGGTTCTCTAGAGCTATAATAACTGGTTCAAGATCGAACAGATAAAACCACATCAATATTTCTGCATGGTCCATGACGTAAAACACAACAATCCTGCATATGTCTATCCATGAGTTAAAGCTGTATTTTACCATTGCTCTGGGGAAAGAGGGATGAAAATAACCCAATGTCATCAGAAGGTCCAGAGCACAGTGAGTAAACAGCAACCTGTCGCCTGCTGCATGCGTCTGCAGCACAGTCTCTTTATGTCAGACCCAGCAGATTGCTTTGCAAGTCACCATTTTTAAGCAGGTATCCCTTTAAACCTGAGAAAATGTGTGCTGCAAATTATTTCATTCTAGCTGAAGCCAGTTATTTCCAGGGAATCTACTGAAATGTTGCTGTAAGTACAAACAGAACGGTGCCTCCATGGGGAGACTTGGGAAGAGGCTGGTTACAAAACAGAACTGCCTGCAAATTTTTAAACTATACAAATTTACTATTCAGTTTTCTGATCATGAAAAGTAAAGAAAACAGGTCCAGAACACAAAATATAAGAGAAAATAAAAAGGGAGTCATTCATTCACTATTGGTTCTTTAGAGCTTACATTTTGAGGGGTTTTTCTGTGCACAGGTAAAGGTTTAAAAAGGAATTCTTTAACTGAACTTCAGTTCTGCTGCATTTTGCAGATTCTTGAAAATGGGAAGCAGCTTTAAAAAAAATCACGTTTCTCAAGGATTTTCCATGAAGGGAGAAAGAACAATGGCAGAGTTGTTATCAATACCTGTATTCAAACCTTGCTTCAGCGTCAGAATAGGTCAGTAAATACACTTACCCCAAACCTCAACTATGTCCATAGTGATGTGGGAAAAACTAAGCAAATGCTTCATGTAGTTTTCACAGTGTTGGACTATGGGACCTTTTTGTCACACCAGTCCTTTGGACCATGCTGTCCACAGGACCAGACTCATACAGATTCTGCCCTTTCAGCAAGCAGTGTGGATGAGCAGGAGTGGGCCTCTGTGGAGTAAAGTAATTAGTGTTGAGGACCTGGTGTTCTCAAGGTGCACATTTCAGAGAGGGATTTTTTTAGGGGAGGTCACTTCAGGCTAGCTGTCCACCACCTATTTGTGGTTAGAGATCTCTAGGCGAACATCTGGAGCACATCTTTCAATTTAGTTTCATTTGAAAGGAATCCAGTTCTTTTACTATGAGATTGCTTCCTGATGCAAAACAAAGTGGAAGTGGAGGTAACTGGGAGATTTACTGCAGTAACACACTACTGCTCTAAACTCAAATGTGAATGTAGATACACCCTCAACATCCAAGAAGAATCTGTTCTGTGAATGGCTTGATGTTGTAAAGTGCTGAAGTGGTATGTAGGACACTGGACTTCATTTAAATAGCCAGTTTAGAGGTTTATCAAAGTGTCTCTTTTCTTAGCTTTCCACTGTAGAACAACTCATTAAAACAGATTTTTCAAAACGCCAAGTATTACTGCAAAGAAACCAAGTCCTACATTTATACACTAAAGCTGCATGTGCCATATAGGTACACCTTTTAAGACACTGTGTATTTTGTATGACAAAGTTTCCACTTGTTTTCAAACAATTAATCTTCCCATTGCAACACAAAGTTTAACTCCGCTTATATCTTTAGAAGGCTCCTCCTGCACTGAAATAACTGCTGGTGTGTGGAACCACAGAGGGGCACTGTGATTGTTCAGCAGAGCCAAAGTCATCCATTTGTTTTTCTATCCGCCACCAGCAAAACCTGGATTTGACAACATCCAGAGAAACCACACAAGTTTTGTTCCTCCCTGGCTGCTCTGTTCCCTGGGGTTTGCTGTCTCACTGAGGTAGGCACTTAGTAAAACTGCCATCAGAGAGATCAGGAGTGACAGGCACAAATTTCCAAGGATCTCTACAAGTCTCATGTTGCTTTTAAGCAAAACTAGCTTAGCATTTTTTTTTAATTATTTTTTTTTAAGAGGCTCTGGTAATCTTACCAGAGCTGACATGAATTACCCAGGTGAAGTCTGAGATTTGGAGTATAAGTGAAAGAGTTCCCATGAAAAACACACCAGTGTTATGTGTCTAGTTCCCAGAACTCTTATGCCTCCCTTTGCCTCCACCATCAGCAATGCAATCATTCAAATAAGCTGAAATCAATCATATAATGAGTCCCGCCATATGATAGTTATCTTTGAGCGGAATGAATAAATCATTATGCCTTTGACAGGGTATTTATGCCATAAATTGACCTAGGAAGTGGGATGGTAACACTTTGATAGTTATGGCTGTGATAGTGACAATTTAGGAATGAATACATCTTTGTACTTTGACCAGTTCGAATCCTGGCACCTGTTGAAACTAAAACTGTGGAAGGAAAAAATCCTGCCACTAATAGAGATGTTAGAAACAAAACAGCAAGCTGTCAGAGGAAAATGCCGAGGAGGCCTGATGCATAACTCCCCTGCCAGGAGAAAACACACCTGGGAGCAACAGGAAACTGATAAGCTCTTTTCTCTTCTGTGACAGAGCAGACATTGCAGGTCTGAACCAAGAGCAATCACCAGCATTCACCTTTCAGCACTGAGCCATGCTCTGTAGCAAGGAGTGCTCTCAAACTGATCACATTCCTCCTTTGGGCATCTCTCTGTTTCTCATTGCTCTCTGTCCATGCTCCACAGGTTTCTCATTTATAATTAATATTTTCATAAATAATGCAGTCAGAAAAGCATAGATTTGCAGCAAATGGCCAAGTCTGTCCATTCTGACCAGCATCAGTTAATCTCTATTTACACATGACTATTATGAAGGGTTAGAATCAAGCTTTATTTGCTGGGAATAGACTGAAACTGAATATGAAGGAAGCTCTCTTTTGCTTTGGATTTGTTTTTTTGTATCTACCACCTGCAAGCTTTGTGTCCTGAATAATATGATACTGAAGACATTGGATGCTGAGTGACATCAGCTTGTCCATCTTTATTCTTGTTATAGCAATTTTTAGTGCTAAACCCATTTTTTTTAAAAGAGTACTGTAGGTGTGAACAAACCATTACATTAGATTTTCAGGGGTTCTGAAAACTGTAATCAGGGTAAGTATTTGTGGGGTACAAAGGAGACAACAGTTTAGAAACAAAGCTACTATAGGCAAATTTATAACTACTACACTATATGCAAAAATTCTTACATATTCTTTATATGAATAGAATGAAAATAAAATATATTATCAAATTATAAAACTGAGGTATAGAACTATATATTAACACAGGGCATCTGTTTTAGCACTGGATTCAAATATGCGTTCAGAACCATCAAATCAAATTCCCTCTTCTCATAGTTGATTGTGTTACAAATTGTATTTCATGAGCTGATCTGTCTCTATCTGGAAAGTAGCTGGGATTTTTTGTCCACGTGGCCCTTTTGGAAGACTGTTCCCAAGTCCTATGGCTCTGATGTTTGCAAATATTTTCTAATTTCTAGCCTAACTCTATTCCTGGTTAGTTTACTGCCTTTTATTCTTATGTCAATATTGTTCTTTAGTTAAACACTTTCCCTCTTCTCTGATACTTGTTCTCTTGACATATCTGTAGAGTACAATAATTCCTTCTCTCAACCTTTGTTTTCTTTGGCTAAACAAATGTAGCTCTTTTTTTCTACTTGCAAAGTAGACTGTCCTTTCCCCTGATCGCTGTAGAAAGCCTCTGTAGCTGCTGAAACATGAATCCACCTCACTTAACATAGGTTCTTTTTTATAGAAATATCTTGTTCGATGACATCCATCATTTCCATCTCTACTGGAAACAATATAACCTAACAGGTAGAATAATATTTGTTTTTTTCTTGGCTTCGTCATAAAGGTGACTTAGAGGCTTTCCATATACCATACTTCCTATATCCTCTCTTGTACCTAAATAGACATCACCTCTGCTTCTAACAGGTCTGACTCCTTGCTATACAGCTAAGAACATCAGGTTATTTGTGTGCATTGTGCACATGGTCTTGTATTTTTCCAATTAGACTGCATTCTGCCTCTAGGAATTAATTTGATTTATGCTGTAAACTACTATGTACATTTTCTCCCTGACAGTGCTTCCACACACTCTTTGTTAATAAATGTGGACAACCCACCCCTAATTCTTGTGATTGTTCATCAGAGAAAATACTGAACACGTTCTTGTTAGGTCTATCGTGAAGAATTCTACCCATAATTTCTCTTCAGTCTCATACTTCTGACAGCATTAGGGCCACCATGTTCTCTTAGGTAGAGAATCTGTTATGTTAGGCACTGTCTCCCTCTTGTATCCTCTTCCATTATCCTTCCTGAAAGCCATAATGACAGTTCAAGCTACTTTTCAAAGAATATCCTGTGTGGTCTCCTGTTGACACATCCTTCAAACAGTCTATACCATCTCAACTGCTCTTACCACTGCAACTGCCTTAGGACAACAGTTCTCGTTACTCCTTGATTTGATTGCTAGAGCCAGTGCCAGTGCTTATCTTCCCAACTGCTGGAATTGCTATTTTTAATGCTTAGTACCCCACCTAAGCATCTGATAAATAAATATACAGGAAAACTACGGCTAATCTGCTGATAGCAGTTTGTACACTCAGTTGTGTGACCTCCTTCCTGGTCAAACTGGATGCTCATGTTGTGTTCACAAATGAACCAGTGGGACCATTTGAGTTCCCGGACTGAACTGGCTTTCCAGGTGAGTGTATTCCATTTTTATACCTTTTCAGACCTGTCAGATTTTCACAAGTGATGTGAACTTCTGATTTTGAAATATGGCTGACTTTAGCTCCTTTCTAACATGATGCATGGTCTAGGATAATAGACCTTTAGGAAAGGTAGGACCCTCCTTCAGGATTGTTATAATCTTTCTTTTGTAATGTCTCTTCTCTGGACCGAGTGCACTGCATCTTGGTGTGTTAAATGTTTCAAAGTTACGCAGACTTCCACATGTGCAGAAAATATGGAATGATCAATGCTGTGATTTACTTCATTCTTTTTTATTCTTTCTTTTGCATGTTTCTTAATGACTCCCTCTCACTGCACAAATGGAAACCCTTTCTGTCGACCCTAAGGTGTGAAGAAGCTAGTATAGCTTCCCATGATGGAAATAAATTTGAACATTATACCAGTGGATCTTTGCGCAATGGATAAGCCGTGTAATATATCCTCAGTCATTAAAGAAGATACTGTCTCGTTTTCAGTGACCAGGTCTGCATGTCAGTACTCTCCCAGGATAGACATGGGGACTCTATATCAAACATGCCTTGTCTTCTTGGTATATTCTTTGTTCAGGCATTTCTTATGTTGGACTGCTGAGCAAGGACAGCATTGCCTGCTCTCCTGCCTTCTGTAGAAGAAGGTACATTGTGATCAAATCCATGGAGCCTGCTGCTTTAATATCCAGCTATGAATGCAAAACTATAGAAACTACAGTTTATAACTGGTGGGGAAATTATGAATTACAGAAGGTCTTGTGTTCCCTGGGTTGCATACAAGTACTCTTAGATTTAAAACTGTTCCCTTGTACATAGCAACACGAGATCACATTCTTGTGGTCCAGTGTTTCTGGGATTATATTGCAGTTGACTCAACAATTTACCTGGATTCAAACCAGTGTTTGACATAAGAGAATATCAGAAAATTTTCTGCCTTCTTCTAAAGGGTTCTGTCCTCAGAATCTAATTAACCATTTTTTTCTTCCACTGCTGCTGTTAATTTACTGTTTAGAAAAAAAAACAAGCAAGCAAGCAGGCCCAGTGTTTCAAATGCTATTCCTTCTAGGCATGGCTGTCTTACTTTTTACCTCCTCTTCTCTTGTGATGGTTAAACATCTATACTTTCTTTTTCTCAATCTCATCCTTCATATCCAGCTCAGTATGCAGAAATAATCCCTGATTCTCAGCTTCTACAAGGATTTAAGTCTTTATTTTCTAATGGTATAAGTACTTCCATTCTCCTAAGCATACTTTGCTGCAAAAGCCTAATGGATGAAGCAACCTAGTGACCACTCAGACAGCAGGCCCTGAATGGTGATGGCCATATCTAGACCTCCTTCCTCTCTTCCCTTTTAACACTGCATCCACTCATGTTTTCCATGGCAATGTCAGCCTTATGCAAGTTATTGTTAGTGTCATGCGAAAAGGGAGTTTAGATTTTTGCCTGTTGGTGCCCTCAGGAAAGTCGAGACCCTCGTGTCCAACCAGTTTGTCAGAGTCTCGTAATGAGACCCTTCACCAACAGATTCACAGGTTCGGAGCGTGGTTCAATTGCCCTTATCAGGGGGGACTCAGCCAACAGCATGAAGACCCTCAGCAGGCCCTGCCAAAATGTTATTCGTTGCCAGCAACTGAAAGGACTCACTCTTAACAGTTCACAGAATAACGCTCTTTATTAATACAAATTGTGACAGGTTAATAAGGTTTGTGGATGTCAGTGATAGGGTCTGGCTGCAAAAATATGTTTTAAAGCAATCTACTGATACATATATTAAGCAAGAACAAGCTCTAATCCTAAAAGCAATATTTAACATGAGTAGAATATAATCCTTACCCCCTGATGGGGAGAGAAGATAGGCTCAGCCTGTCAACTGATCCCCACAGTTTCGGTGGAGTCTTCTCCAATATTCCCCCTATCCCCAACTTACTTTTATACTATTTCATTATGTTTAGGTGGAGCTTGAGTAGCTTTAGTCATAAATACCTTTTATTTCTGATTGGTGTAAAATTCTCTCGCCATACCTAATGGGAGGGAGGTGGTCATGGCTTGGCACCTGAGGAGGTGGTTCGACATGATTGTTGGCTCAGCAGCAGAACACCTTGATTCTCCCTTGGCTGACAGACACTGTAGGGTCTCATGATCTTCACAGTACCACAGTGTTCCCCCTTTCTTCTGGGATTTGAATGGGGGGGGGGCACATAATCTTCACTTTGTTCTACTCTCCATTCCGTTCCTCTGAGCAGATATTTATCATTGTACGGGGAGCATGTCAACCACATTCCATCCAGTGAATTGGAGCTGCATTTACCCCAGAATTCTTAGCCTCCTCGAAACTTTAACCCTATCCATCATCCCACAGTCAGCCATACCTAGTCAGAGGTATGTCTTCATCTATTCATGGGTAACCACCTCTGCTTTGGACATCCAGCACAGGTTAAGTCAAGCACCTCATCTTTTTCTAGTCTCTCTATGTTGCTCCCTTTTAAACTAGCTGAGCTGCTGGCATCTCCAGCACAGGCTATGTTACAAAGCAGGCTTTATTAATACGCTATAGTAAAGATGTAAAATGATGAAAAGCCAGAGCTTTTGCATGACTTATCTGTGTCCTTATCAATGCAAAAGCACTGAGGGACAGCCATGTTTCCCACGGACTTAGAACTCCTCTTCTGATTCCAAAGGGCAGCTGTTTGCTGATACCAGTTTTTCTGGAGCTGCAGCATAGTCTTTGACTTGGAGAGAGGTTCAACTGCATTCTAACTACCAGGCTTACCTTGCCAGAGTAAAGAAAAAGGACACTTAGCCTGTTGGAGGACTCTTGGGCTGTCAGCGAGCTTAGCAACCACTTTTTGGCCCTTTTGAAGCTAACATAAAAAGGGATCATGAGGCAGTGGTGAGAAGAATTAAAGCACTGGCCTTCTCACTGGGGTCATTTGCTTCCATGCAGAGAAGGTGTCAAATGCTCACAGGTCAGAAAACAGCATTTTATATCCAGGACACTTCTGAAAACAATTAAGATTCAAACCCCACAGTCTCCAGTCAGTCCTTGTTTGACTTCAGCTCTATGCCAGAGTAATTTCACTAAAATCAGGTGAATTACTTCAGTATTATGTTGCATGAGCAAGTCCATCACTTTAAATGGAATTATGCTGGCATACAAGTGATGTAACGTGGGTGACATGAATCAGGCCTCGTGTTTGTAGCAGCCTTGAATACACCAGTATTGAGAGGACCTTTGGAGCTGGGCCCAAAGCACTCACAAAGGGAGCTCCTGCTGTTATTCCAACCCATAGGCAGTTCCCTGCACAAAGACCAATTATCTGAGCTTTGTGTGAAGGGGGTAGGGGACATGCACCAATATTCATAAATTAGGCGAGCCTGGTGTTTATTAAAGTGGAGCGCCTTCATTCCAATTAAAGTCTGTCTTCATTCCTTCCATGAATTTGTAATTTCCTTTCCATGTGATATTTGTCAGTTTTCATCTGTATATTATGACTTCACAGATGAAATGAAATATCATCATTCCCCATTTACAGATAGGGAAACCACGGCATAAAAACATAAAATGACTTGCCCAAGAGAATAGCCCCAAGGTCATTTGCTGCCTAAGGTAAGGTTTTGCCCACATGCTGCCTCCTATTAACAATTCTGTTCACTTCTTCAAGTGGTGTACAATAAAAAGAATGGAAATTAGACTTTTTCAAAGGCTTTCTTGCACCACACCTTAAAAAGAGCTGCTGCTTTTTTTAATATTTGTTTAAAAAAACCTAAAAGAGTAAATAGCAATAATATTACCAAGGCTTTAAGAAGGATTTAAACCTATATGTTAGACTGTAAAGGATTCACACAGAATATTATAAAACATTTAAAATAATTTCTTTTATATGAAAAGGCCAATTAAAGAGGGAAAAAACTTCAGACGGAATTTTGATAATGTCATTATATACAGTATAATAACAAGATCATTATAAGTTGTAAATATCATGTCATTATCCATTGTAAGTATCTGATTACATTCACTTACATTAACTTTGTAATTAGGTGTAATTTTACACTTACCAAGTAAGATCATTTTTAACATTCATGGCAGTACAGCTCCATCTTTCTGTGTGTCCCTGGCTTGATTCCTGACAGTGGGAGGATGGAGAAGTTCTGAGTAAATGGTCCTTCCTCAGGACAGCAACAGGAACACATTTTGACATCTGAGGAAAAAAAATTTCATTTTATCCAGAAGGATAAGGACCTCAAGAATTAACTCAGGGAAAGCAGAGGTAAATGATCCTGTGAAACAAGAAAAAAACCATAGAGTAGAGCAGATATGTCATTTTAGCATAAAAGTAAGCCTACATTACATCATCTAGTGAAAAGACAGATTTTATTTATACATGTATTATTTAGATAATGTAAAACTATGCTTAAAGGGATAGTTCCAGTTTTCCCCTATAGTTCTAAATTCCCTTCATTCCTTATCTTTTATGAGAAACTTTTATGACTGCTTTTCTGTTTCCTGAAGGTACTTCATCACTACATCAAAAGCCCCACAGCAAGAGCAGTGCCAGTGCATGTGCAGAAATTAAGAATAGCTGTACTGGATCCGCCTGAGGGCCCCTGAGGTCCAGGACCCTGCTTCCAACAGCGACCAGCTCCCTGAACTCTTACCCTTCTCCCTTTCAGACACCAAACAAGTCCCCAGGACCACCTCATCACCTCCTCCATGCCCCAGCCAAGCTGGCCTTGCACGCCATCTGCAGGAGGAAGTTTTGGAAGGATCAGTTTTTGTTCTCTTTTCTTACCAGGCCTCTGGAAAGAGTACATCCATTTCCACCTCGGATATGTTCAGGGAGCAGTAGGAACTGCCAGGGTGCCCAGCACTGTGGTAGTTTCCCAGCTGCACCCTTTTGAACCCATGATCTTCACCTTCCCTTTTCTCATCTATTATTTCCATTGTTTCCTCCTTGTTTTCCTTTTCCTGCAACCCTTTCTGTCTAAGGCCAGGGGAAGCTACACAGGGTCCCCATCCTCATACCTCTCAGAAATCACAGGCTCAGGGATAGGTTAAGCCAGAGGAGATATCATCAAGTGTAATTCCCCATAACAAACTATCCTCTCATGATGTTGTCTAATCCTTGAGGCCAAGCACCTTTTGCATAATTGCATTTTCTGTGCATTCAACTCTTTCACTCTACTAATTCATTCTACAATGAATTTCCTTCTTGCTTACTTTGAACTTATTTCCTGACCTCCTAATTGTTTCCTCCTAGGTCTTGTATAAAGAGAAATGGAGAATAATAATTTTCTGTTCAGGTTCTTTATTCCACTCAGTATCTATAAACCTCTTGAATCACCTCTTTCTCAAGCAAAAGAGCTCTAGTCTGTTTAACCTCTCCTTGCACAGAGCCATGCTCCTATCATCCTTGTCCACCTTCTCTCTCTTTCCTATTCCTACAAGATCCTTTCGGGAAGCCGTTCTTCACTACTCATACATTGCACTGACGTAGTTCTGCCTCTTCGTTTCGCTTCTCTATTCACTTCTCTAACCTCTTGAGATCTGCATTTCAAGAAAAGGTCTGGAGTGCAAAGACCTTAGTTCTGGAATCTCCTGAGAGACAGTTATACAGTTCAGTCTCAGCCATGATGAGCATGGCTGGTCATGTGTAAACACTTTGAAGATGTCAGTGTCAGTGAAAACCCGGAGTCCCTTTCTCCCTCTCAGGTGAAGCTGCAGGAGTTTGAGGCAACCCAGATATGTCTCATCTCTGCACACAGCAGACTTTCCTGCTTTATTTGAGCCATTCAAGAAAACAGAGACTAAACACAGACACAGACCAAACCCCTTTATAACAGAGATGATTTCTAGAAAAATAGGTAGGAAAAATCATGGTAAAAAGGTTTACCTTTGAACCTTACACCTTGCAGCAACATTAAATAGTGGAAAAGTGAGTGGAAAATTTATTTTAAACATCAAATAAAAAATTCCCTTCACTTAGAGAAACTTCTTCACTTAAGTGAGCTGCTTGGGAATATGTTACTTCTCTTTCAAAGTGAGAAGGGGAGGGGATTCAGACTGTCTACATGGAGACCTGGAGAGACCCTAAGACATGGCCAGATCTTAATTGTCACTTAATGGCATCTTTTCTTTTACCTATCCATCCATTATTCTCTATGATTTTCTAACCAGTAGCATTTCCTTGGTATAGCTTTTTTCAAATCTCACTTCAGCTAAAGAGTATTGGGGATGATATAGGCTGAGTCTTCTTATATCACAGGAAATAAAATCTCTTTATAGGGCTCCAGTCCAAAACAGTTGTGCAGAGCTTTAAACTTAAACATCTGAATTGTCTCAACAAAATAGGTAAAAAATTAAAATACATGAAGTAAAGCACCTACCTAAGTGGTTTGGTAGTGCAAGTGTACAGCATGTGTAGACTGATGATATCCGCTAATGCATCTATTTGCAAGAAATTTGCCAACACGTTGGTCTAGGAGCCTTTTCATTCTTTTGTGAAATGAAATTGAAATGCACTGATTGTTTAAATGAATCATTTCCCTCTCCTTGTTTTGGATTACACATTCTTTTTTTTTCTTTTCACCCCACATAGTCCTTGCTCCTGATGGCAAAGCTAACGTCAGAGCAGACAGAACTAGCCTGAGATTTCCCTAAGTGATATTTCTGAAGCAGAGCAGGTGCAGATAAGGAAAAAGGATTTGCCAATTTTTAAGAAGTCAGATGGCATTGTGCAGCAAACAGGAGGCAAAGGATTGATTTCAAAGCACAAAATCAGGTCCTTTTATTTACACAGAATGCACCAATTCGCAGAATTTGAAATGGCTGGTTACAGAAACGTATATATTCGATCGTGGTTTAATTTTCCATGGACTGCAATACCTAAATCAGGAGAGCTGTGAACTTGGTGTATAGGTTGATTAAGTTCAGAAGAGTCACCTGGAGTTTCTTACATGGGAGATATGTAAGATGTAATCTATATTATCTAGTAAAAAATCTTATAATGAATTTTATTCTTAAAGCATTGTCTCTAGTTGGGGGGGAGGGGGAGAGAGGGAGGGGAAGGAGTAGGATACAAGCAATTTTGTCATAAGAATTTCTTACATATTTTACCCTGAGTTCTCTGTTTCCCTGTAAGTTTAGCAAAGTACACAGAAATGAGATACTAGGTCTTATACTTCTTTTGTAGTAGCTGTCCTAAAAGATCTGTGAAAAAGAAGGCTTGCTAAAATGAAAATGTCAGTAAGAGTAAAATATTAAGCTTGTAGATTTTTCAGGACCCTACAGAGTGGTTTCACAGAAATCTCATGTTTAAATTACTGTTTCAGTGAGATCACACAAAGATCCAAAATTGCTCCAAATTTTCACACAGTCCTTTACTCTTTGATACTAATCAGGCAACACCAATTAACTACCAAGTAAAAATTTTGAAGTTTTTTTTATAAAATGACCAGCTTTTTAATAGAATGCCTTTCTAGTTCTGCACTGCTCACCAAAATGCTATGGTTGTACAGAAAACCAGCTTAGCTGCATATACATATATGTGTTTGTGAATATATAGGGATAAACTTCTGGTTAACTCCTCAAGGCATAATTACCACCAGAAAATACAGTGATAAGCAGGCCGTGATAGCTACATGTCCTAAAACACTTCTGTGACTGGAAAATTTCTAAATTTATCAAATAACTATAAGATTCACTTCCACAACTTTTATCAAAGTAGAACCATAAAATAATGACCAGATGTTAGTGAGGAGATCCTGTCATGGTGATGTCAATGACAAAGCTACTGCCATCTTCCATGGAGTCAGGGCCTCATGTAGGTTTTATTAACTTGCTCTTTCTAATTATTTATGATTTTTTTTAAGCAAAGGAAAAAAGAAGGTAATTGCAAAGCCTTATTAATAGCCTCTCCTGCTGTTAATTTGCAATGTTAAGACAATTATGCTCCAAAAAAGGATATGGTTTCTGCTGACTAATTCCTGTGGTTAAAACAGAGCTATGGTGCTTAACAGAGGTCTAAGCAACATAAATCAGGCCCCTTCACACCAAACCCTACCTCTAGAACTATTTGTCACAGCATAACAAACCATGCAATCAGCTCAGCCTCCCACATCCCTCAGGCACCTCCTGAGAGCAGAACTTGTCTCCTACTAGCTGCCAGAGAGGTCTTCCCAAATGCCACTTGCTCCAGTGTTCCTGTCTCCACCAGTTCCCTTGCCTGGTGCATACTTCATCCATACATTAGCTCTGAAAGAAATTTCCCCAAGACAGTGGCATTTCTTCAGTACAACACCATAGGAGGTTGTGCCTGACGCTTTTGAAGACAAGCCGAAAGACTATTACTGATGGCATTACTGTGAACCCTCTGCCATGCATATCTGCAGATTTGTTGTCCAACTTCTACTAAATATTACAGTCATTCCTACCTGCACAGAGTGGATGCAAAGTGCTATCCCTAACATAATGCCAGAGAATTCTGAGGAGCAGAGAGAGAAAACTGTATTGTTGCATGAAATAACCACAGTGATAACAATTTCACTGTTCAGCAGACCACGTACACACATACATATTTGAGATCTAATATTATGACAAGATCTTGATGACAGAAGGTTACCAAAATATAACACCAATCCAAATGTATTTTTCTTCTCGTTCAGTGGGTACCACCTATACTGAAAAAAGTTCTCTTCGTTTTTCTTCATCTTTTCCTTTTGGTAAGTTAAGGACAGCTCCTTTTTTTTTTCTTTACTGTCTGTGAATCACTTCTCTCCACCACTTGGGAAGCCCCAAGCACACAGGTATGCTTGGCAATTTTACTGCCATTTTTCTTCTGCATCTTTAAGCAAGGCCTCCTGTAATGTTCCCAGTTTCAATCTCAGGAGGAGCTGTTCAAAGATGAGTGATGTGGGATTTAGGCATGTTCTTACCTGTCAGTCCCATGACCTTTTTAGCAGAAATAATCTCTGGCAATATCAGAGATTATTGCATCCACAGGGGAAAATCTACAAAAATAAGCATTCAGCAGAGAATTTACTCTCAAGTTTCAAAAAGAAGCTGGTAGGGAGTCTTCTCCTTCAGTAACCTATTCCAATTTCTCATCTGAAGATTTAAATACTGGCAAGCTTAAATACATGAAATACAGTATATGCATTCACATACATAGAGACAGGGAAGGGAAGGGAAGGGAAGGGAAGGGAAGGGAAGGGAAGGGAAG
>NW_020884872.1:25135193-25376434 GCF_003945725.1 Corapipo altera
GGAAGGGAAGGGAAGGGAAGGGAAGGGAAGGGAAGGGAAGGGAAGGGGAAAAAAACCCACCTATTTTTGCACAATTATATCTCACAATAAATAGTGAAATGTTATTTTTTCTGTAGCATTTCCATCATATTTTGATCAGTAAGTATTTAAAATTAGTACCTTATTTTAAAACTCATGATAGTAGCAAGCTGTAATTCTTGCAAACACAGCTTTCTTTTTAAAAATAAATAATAATGGCATTTTCTGCTTCAACAGTACAATCTTTTTCGTATTTTAGAGACATGTCAACAAGCAGAAGCTGCACTTAAATATTTTAGCATTCAAGGCAATGCCATAACTGGTACTAGATACATTTGTCACTGCTTAAAAAAATGCATGTGTATAGAGAGTTTATAAATGTATGTGGCAGTACTTCCTATGTGCTACCTAAATGACACATACTACAGTTTTTGCTATAAAAAGGGTAAATAAATTACTAGGTTGGCAGCTATCCTTTCCTCCCTGCTCTCTTCCTTCTTTTTTCATTCTCGAAGAAAACAAAACAAAACAAACAGAAAACCCAAACAAACAAACAAAAAAACACCAAAAAAAGCATGTGGGGGGGGAAAAAAACCACAAAATTTTATATTTTATTTTACCTATGGTGACAGAGCCAAATTGGAACCCAAGCAAAAGCAACTAGCTTTGCAGGAGAAAAGGAAAAATTAACAGTAGGACAGCATATGACCAAAACTCCCCAGTGCCATCTTTGGGAAACTGGGTAGGAGTGCATAGAGCAGGTTGTTAATGAAGCTGGCACTAGTTTGCCTCTCCTGGAATGCTGTGCCCAATTGTGTTGCTCACGACTCAAGGAGTGGTTCCCAGAAGAAGGACAGGAACTACTCAAAAGGTGAAAAACACATCCTAAAGACTGATTATCTCCATCCAAAGGGGCCATTGATTCCTGAACAAGGTGTGATCCTATGGACTCCAAAAAGCAGTAACCAAGCTGCAGAGAGAGGTGTTGTGTGTGAGGATCAAGAGAAAAACTCTCCTTTGGCAAACTGTCCTTCAGTTATCTGCAGCATCTAGGGAAAAAAGCACAAAACCCATGGATAGCAGCATGGTTTAGTGAATGAGAAAAGGAAAACACATTTGTTCTTATCCTCCTTATGTACGTTTTTTAGTTAACAGCACAACTGGATGATTTCTGTGGGAACCACTGCTCTGTCACCAGGGCTGGGCTATGGAATTTCTGTGGTCAGGACACGTATGTGAGCACACGTGAGCAGGAGAGCAAGTTTTCTAGCTGTGAAGACAGCTGCTGGGTGAGACAGCAGTGGGAGAGGCTGGTGTATTACAGACACTTTAGTCTCTTGGCTGGTTGCCAGCAGTACAGAAGTTGAGAAATCATTTGTCACGAGGATAAAAGCCAAATACATTGCTCTGGGTGAGATATAACCTGACAAACAGTCTCCTGTGGCTGACGCATTTGAACTACTAATACACTCTATATAAATTACTTTTTTCTGACAGCTAGTAGTCATATTTCTTTGCTTAGTTTTTCTGCTTGTTCATGCTTAGCTTTCTGAGTTCCTATATGTCAGATCACTTGACAAGGAGCACTGGGCAGGAGGACAGTTCTCTGTCATGCTAGTTCCATACCACAAGTTCAGGAGGAAACAAGCCACAAAATAATTAGAAAAAAAAAAATTAAATTACTGTTGGCTCGTATCTCTTTCTTTTTTTTTCATTTTTTTTTTCCCAAATGCCACAAAGTCAGCTGGCCAGCAGGAACTTCATATATAACTGTCAATTTAACAGTTCATTTATTTCACTGAAGCAGTGAGGCACAACAGGGGTGTGGTAACCATGAGATAATCACACCTCTGGGGTCTTATGAGGCAAGGAGAAACAGCCAATTCTCTCTAATCCCACAGTGGTGTGATTAGTGCTCCTGATAGCTTCAGCCAAGGAGGTTATGAGATAAATCGTGCATTTCATGTTCTAGAAAAAAAATTAAATTAAAGTTAAATGTTTAACCAGCCTCATTCAAGTTCTGTAATTCATCTTGGTTATAGATATGTATGTTCATGAACACTGATCCATATTCATTTGTCTACTTTAAAATGTTTGACAGACAATAGGAGTAGTCATTTGGTTCCAGAATTATAGTATAAAAGGTGTAACATATAGCTATATGTTACAGGGATCTACCACTGTGCTGTCCAAAAGCTCTCTGGGCATGCAACGCTTATAAGCATAACTACAGAAACTAGCAGGAACCCAGTAGCAAAAACCTGTCTTTTTCCTGGTCATTATGGGTAACCCTGCTAAGCAGTTCCACTAAATATTGATCTAATATTTGTGTCTGCCGTGGAAGGTCCATTCACCTCTTATTCATGATGCTTCCACTAGAACACATATAAGGGGCATTTGGCAGACAGATAACGGCATCATGGAGGACAGAAATTACAGAATTAATGATCTCATCTATGAGGTCATACTGCGCATTTACATTCTCCAGTGTTGTTGCCTGAGTTTTAAAATGTTCACCAAAGAACAACAATTTATTTTTAAAGTGAAATATTTGTAAAGGACAGTTTTTATGATTGTTCTGAAGACTAAACCAATATTCTTTTATTGTTGGCACTTGCATATGAAAAAGTCTGTGTCAATGTTTTGTGATTGATTCCTTTTGCTGCTTCTTTCTCCTTCTCCCAAAGTCTTGACTGAAGTAATGATGACCCACTCTTGAGATCCTCTTCTGCACCTTCAAGAGTAGTCACTGTCCTGCGAAGTTGTGGTGGGTTGAGCTTGTTCAGATGCCAGATGCCCACCAAGCTGCTCTATCACCTCCCCTACTCAGCAGGACAGGAGGAGAAAATAAGATGCAGAGAGAAAAGAAAAGAAAAAAAAAAAAGAAAGAAAAAACGGAACATGTAGGTCAAGATAAAGACAATTTAAAAAGAACAGATTTTTCAGGTGACTGGAACTGTCTCTGACCTGGGATTAGCTCCTGGCGTCTTCTCACAGTAGTCAACCCTGTGCACCCCACTCCAACACTGAAACTTTGCTACATAAAACTAATGAGTCTGAAAATATGAATACTAGTATCAGTCATAGTACAGGTGTCATGCTTGTTCCTGGGGACAAGGGCCGTGTACTCAGATTTACAAAGAGGATTTCTTTAGGAAAGATTCTAAAGACCAAAAGTTATCTGTGACTATTACACATGTAAAATGACCCACTGCATTATTCTGCGACAAACCAAGTGTCCACTACTGTATGTTGCTCAGTTGGCCCATGCTGGACTTGACAGTCAAACAGCTGAAGTTGCCTTCCTGGGCAATTGGGATGTGGAGGTATGCAGAGGGCAGCTCTATCAGAGTGAAAATCCTGCAAAACTTTCAAGGGTGTCTTCAAAGTTTGTGATCTCTGTGGAACGACACAGGTGCCTCCAGGCAGCCAGTATGTGTTTCTGATTCACACCGTGGTGCTGCAAGCATCCTGAGGATAGAGCAATAGATATGCCTTGGGTTTGCATGGCAAGGTTTTGGTATTGGCTGGGCTACAGGGGTGGCTTCTGTAAGAAGCTTCTAGAAGCTTCCTCCATGTCTGATGGAGCCAATTTCAGACACCTCTGAGTCAGACCTGCCTCTGGCAAAGGCCAAGATCATCAGGAACAGCGAAAGCACCTCTGGAATAATAGATTAAAGAGTGCAGCTGCAGCTGGCAAAGAGGAGTGAGAATGTGTGAGATCAACAATTCTTCAGACACTAAGGTCAGGGGAGAAGGTGCTATAGGCACTACAGCAGAGATTCCCCTGCAGCCCATGGTGCAGACCATGATGAGACAGGTTGTCCACCTGCAAATTCACAGAGGTCCATGCTGAGGCAGATATCCACTTGCAGCCCATGAAAGAACCCCACACCAGAGCAGGTGGATGCTCAAAGGAGCCTGTGATCCTGTGGGAAGCTACCACTGGAGCAGCCTCCTGGCAGGACATGTGGACCCATGGAGAGAGAAGCCCACACTGGAGCAGGTTTGCTGGCAGGACTTGTGATCCGTTGGGGGACCCATGCTGGACCAATCTGTTCCTGATGGACTGCACCCCATGGGAAGGAGCCGCACTGGAGGAATTTGTGAAGAACTGCAACCCGTGGGAAACACTCATGTTGGAGAAGTTCATGGAGGACTGCCTCCCATGGGAGGGACCCCACAATGGGGTAGGGGAAGAGTGTTCCTCCCCATAAGGAGGAAAGAGCAGCAGAGACAATATGTGATGAACTGACCACAGCCCCCATTCCCTGTCCCCCTGCACTACTGAGGGGAGAAGGTAGAGAATGATGAGCAAAGTTAAGCCCAGGAAGCAGGGGTAGTGGAAGAAAAGTGGTTTTAAGATTTTATTTTATTTCTCACTATTCTACTCTAATTTGATTGGTAATAAATCCAATTAACTTCCCCGAGTCTGTTTTGCCCATGACAGTAACTGGTGAGTGATCTCTCCTCGCCCTTACCTCTACCCACAAGCCTTTAGCTATATTTTATCTCTTCTGTCTAGCTGATGAGGGGAGTCATAGAGAAGCCTGTGGGGGCACCTGGCATCCAGCTAGGGTCAACCTACCACAAGATATTAAAATTCCTTCAGCAATTTCAGTTGACAAAATCTAATATGACACCCTTCAAATCTTTTTAGTTAGTACACTTGAGAACTACTTACCCAGCCTGGGAAAAGGGAAAATGTGATCTGTGTACTCTTAGTATTTCTTGAACATTTTGAACTAGTTTTTCCTTTTTGTCCTTTTTTCTTAATAGACCTGCTTGTATTGGAGAGAAGAATGGACAATGGCTTACTCTACAGAGATTTCTTTAACACTTACGAAGTACCACAAAAGTTTCTCCCAGGGTCCTGGACCTAAGTCCAGTTTCACTCTTGTTTTACACAACAGCAAAAAGCAGCATAAAATCAGAGTTCTGCATCAAAAGAAGGCTGCAGTCAGCTGAGGCATTTCTTAGTTAACCCTATTTTAGATGCCAGAGGTCTGTTTTCTCTGCTGGTGACAGATATATAAACCTCACAATCTCAAAAACAAAACAAAAAGCAAAGCAAACAAACAAAACCCCCACAGCCAAAATACCTATTTCAGAATTTATTTTAATGTCACTATTCACCAAACAGAAAGTTAGCTATTGTTAAGATTATCCAAAATGATGGTTGTTAGTTTAAGTGACTGCCAAAAGCACCTTGGTTGTTGCTTTCAGTGGTCCCAGAGTGCGTTTCACGGCTGTGAACAAATGGGATGCAGGTATATTGTTATAACCATCTCACTATAACTGCAGTCCAGTCCTTGGCTTTCTTCTAAAGGAGACGGTCAGCTTATCGGATGACATTTTTTAAACCTCAGGGAGAAATTACAAGCATGCCATCCTCTGTTGCTCTTCAGTGGACACCTATGGAGCAGTACAGCAGTCCTAACTCTGGTTTTCTCCCCTCTCAGCTCAAGGGGAGTGCTGCCTCTTTACAGAGCAGAGCTGCTGCAGAAATGTGAAACAAACATGAGTCTTTGTAAGTCACCTGAAATGTTAGAACAAAAAGGTATGCAAAACATGTGGGGCCCCCTTTAAACCATATTTTGGTGATTATTCGAATCTCTCTGGGCTGCTCTGAGTAGTCAGGCTGAGCCTCACTGGTAGAATATTTGCCTACGCTGTAACAATGATGCAAATCCCAGCAGTGGTATTCCTGCAAAAGGGAATGCTTTGGAGCAATGCTGGTGTATTCTATTACTGAAGTAGTTTTGGGAGAACCAGAGCTTTGATACCTGGGGCACCCAGTAAAAAATTTAAAGACTTCTTAAAAAATTATTCTTTCAAAATGAAAGAGAATTATAACCCTTTTGTCCTAATGATAGGGAAAGGGTTTTAAATTCCCAAGTGTTCACTCCCTCTAGCCCCAAAATTTTTTTAGCTGTGGCACTAAATGCAGTCCCATTAGTTTTAATAATATATCAGGACTGCATAGAAGAATAGCGTACTATATATCAAAAGCTACACTCCTGGAAATCACAGAGCTCTTCAAGAAGCCACCAACGGGTTAAACGGTGACCTGACCAATTTGCTATGGTTCATTTGGTCTATGCTAATTGTTTTAAATGCTCACTTTGTGGCATATTCTTTACTGTGCTGATGGGAAGTGAGGCATATTTCTTTAGAGCCGGGATTCAAGGATTCATTTGTATTGGAGAGACTTTTTCAGAAAAGTACAGGCACACCTCAATAGGACTATGTAAATAATAATTAAGCTTCATCTTTTATTCAGTTTAAGGAAATACATGGAATAAATACTTTTCAAATCCTTTTGCTTTGTTTGATTTTTGAATATCACAGTTTTTTCTTTATTCTTCTGCAATGCTTAAAGTCAGATTGTTTCTTTCCCATTACCAGGTTTTTCAGTCTGCCTGTCTGGTGAGTGGGGTTTTTTTTATGCCTTTGGACCCTGACCTGGTAGTCATTATTTCATCTTTTCTTTTCATCTTTTTTTTTTATTAGACTAGTCAGCCTTGATATTAGTCTTCCCAAAGCTACTATCCATTACACTGTCAGCAAAGCAAGCTGCCTTACCGTAGGCCAAGTGTCAACAGAAGGTGAGGCAGAAAATCAGCCACAATCTAAAGCTAATTACCCTGCCTAGAAGTTAATTAAATACTTGTTAGGAGCAGCAGGGTAGATCCTAATTAAACTTGTCTAATAACAGTATGCTGACATACTCTGACACTGGGAATTCCTACAGGGTTTAAATAATTGTACAAAGGGCAATAATACCTGTCACATCATGGTGTGCAGGCAAACCCTGAAGATGCACATTTCTCAGTATTTTCTGAACTAATTTGCCACATATTGTGCACTTCACATGTGTTTAATTTACACATGTTTTAATTTCGGTGCCCTGGATCTTTCTAAATGACTTTGCTGTTGCTGATCTAAATGTAAACTACTGCAAAGGGAGATGGTCATTAGTATTTCACTGTATCATTTAAAAGACTAAACCTGATAAAATCCTGATGATGATGATATCTCCAGGGTTACTTAAGTACAGCTGTGACCCCTTCTTTCAGATTTCAAGACAGCAGTGATTTTACCTAGAAATGAAGAGGAGGGGAGAACTTGGCACACCTTGCCAGCCTTTATGCATTCCCAAAAGGGCAAATTCTGCACCCACCTAGAGGCTGGCAATTTTACCCATTGCATTTTTAATTCACAAGAATGCTGCTGACAGAGACTTTTACCTCCACTTTTAAGTGCATCTTAAACCAACATCTCTTTAAATCAGTCAGATCTTCATTTACATTCAAAACAAAAGGAAGAGGAAGCTGCTAATAGGTGTAACTGCCAGATGAATTTAAGGGAAGAGGAGAGGAGACATGAAATGCAGGAGAAGGGGCTGGTAACAGAAAAGAACCTCTGTTTTCTGCTTATTTCCAGCCTTTTGACGAACTGGAAATATTTTTGTTTCCAAACAGGAAAACACAATTTGCCATCATTTCAAATAAATAAGGGTTCCCCACAAACCACAGTGGGGCTTTTGTCTAGTTATTTTTAAGAGATCCTCTATGCCAGCAGTTTTAATGCTGATTTAAAAGCTGCCGTTTGACCAGGTTCTGTTTTTCAACTGATGAGTTGTCACACTGCCTTGCGTGAGGGTTAATCCCCTATTGTGTTGCCTATGCCACCGCAAAGAAGGACTGCGACAGCAATTGCTGATAAAGCTTGTGTCTTCTCGAAAAGCCTAGAGAGGCTGTGTCGCATGCTGATGGTTGTTTACTGCAGCAAAACGCTGAATGTCAATTTTAGGAGAGCTGTGTTTCAAAACTTTTTGCCTTTTCTCACAGTAAATCAGTTCAATTTTTCATCGTTCCTTTACTACCCTTGACTCAAGCATCCTTTGTAATAAGGGGTTAGGGCTCTTGGGTGGTAACCAGCAATAGATGCTTGATGGTAGATTTGGTGTTCCCATCATGAGACCATATTTGAAATGCCATGTCAGTGAAACTAATGAAATGGAGTGCCATGACGTGAAACTAATCAGACATGATACAACTTTAGAGGGAAGATTTAATGCAAAGATTTAAACCAATCATAGTACTCTCATTTTGCACCCTCTCCCTGAACAGCAAGGATTAATGGAAAGATGTAAGAGCTCTGATCTTTTCTGGTAGGACTGTTGTAGAAATAATCAATTAACCTTGGGAGATCAAATTGGCAGAGCTTAAGCATGAAGTTATTTAAAACGCCAAATTATCTAGGCAGATGAATAAATTTGTTGCAACACTAAAAGGAAAATGAAAGTATTTTTCCAAATTTCGTTTTTCTGAACTGATTTAACATTATTTCCCCAGGAGTCAACTCTGCCTTTTTCAGTGTGCACTTTAACACATTAGAACAAAATGAGATTTGATGTACTCCATAAAGAGACTAGTGATTTTTCTCTCTTCCTTCATGGAGTGGGAGGGTTATTATAGAAAATAGCTTATAGTAACCTCATGCTTTTAGCTCTTTACTTTTGTTTATTTGACAATTTTATTATTTGGGTTCCTGTCTTTGTGGTGATTTTGGTTGTTTTGCATTCTGGCTAAATCAGCTGCTGCTTTATCTATGGAGTGAGAATTCCTTTTGTCCTTAAAAATACATAGAACATAAAATATTTTACAATATTTGTTATTTTTATCAAATGCAAGAATCCTGTCAGATGTTCTTAAAACCATCAATTTAACTTTATTTGGTTTGGAGATATAACAATTTTATTTTATTAAAATGCTCTGGGCTGTGTTATTCAGACAAATAACTTCTCTATTTTATCACATTTTAATACGATGAGGGCAATATAAAGTTCTAGCAGCACCAGGCTGTAATTCTAGACTCAGCTGCAGCTGTGATCCAGCATGTAAGAATATGCTTAATGTAAGTACACAAGCAACAGCAGTGAAGGTAAGCATGCATTCAAACACAGGCTTAAGTCAGTCCTTTAAAGAGAATTCGTGATCAGCCTCGCTGATTAAATTGGTACAGATCTGTAAGTACAAGAATGGCACAGTTTTTACCACATTAATTTTAAAACAATTATTTTATTAAACTGGAAAAGGTTTTTCCATTTCATTCCCTCATTCATATTTTCATGCATTTAATTTCTTTATTACTTTATTTTTCTTCATTTATTTACAATGCTGTAAGAGTTTATATCAAATACAGCAATTTAATTTGAGAACACACTAAAGCTTATCCTGATTTTTATTAGCTGAATGTATACATTTAACTCCAAACTAAACAGAAAGCATGAATGCTTTTAAGACAGTAAAGAAACATTTGCACACAAAAGGCTGAATTGTACAGGTATAGTGTATAAACCAGTTCAGGTTGACCAATTTCATCCAGGTGCGCTTTGTCAGCAGCCACACCAGTTTCAGAAACTGCCATCCCCAACTTTTTGTTTCCACAGCAGCACTAGATGTTACACAGTGAAATCAAGTACTGTATGTGCATCCCAACCCCAGACAAACTGAGAGGTTATTTAGCTAGTGCTAGCTGTTACTTGAGCTAACTTCATTGTCTTTGCCTGAAGCAGGGTAGACAAATCCACCGAGCTCTTCTCCTGAGCTACATTTTGGCCGGTGGTGACAAGCTGTTGAGAGTGCTGATGTGATCAATCACTACATCTGGCTGCAGAATGGCGTCAGTTCATCGTCTCCTCCTTCCATTCTTTGGCCCTCAGTCCTCCTCCAGAGGATGATGCTATCAGACTAAGAAGGGCAGCAAGGACAGGAAGCAGAGGAAGCTCTTGAGGGAACTGGCACTCAAGACAGAAGACAAAAGGAATGAGGAATAGCTAAAACCAAAAACAATGTGTGAAGAAGGGGTTAGCTATGAAGAAGATGTTTGGGGAGATTATTCTTTGGAACTGGTAGAACTGGGAGGAAAAGTCATTTGTAAGGTCTTGAGCTTTTACATATGGGAAGAAGGGCTAGAAACTGCCAGAAAAGGGAGAGCTTTATGGACATTAAAAAGGAAGATTACCTGTCGCAGAAGCCAGAAATAAACTATTGGTCAACCCTTGATTAAAAACACTCAACTCTCAACATATGCTTTCTGAATACATTTGTCAGTGAGCATACATCCTTTCTCAAAGCTCAAGACAGTGCATCAAACATGAACAACATTTTTTCAAGTCTTTCAAGTAGCAAGATTCTTTTCAAACATAGTATGGCCAGGACAATTCATCGCAGAAGAAAATTAGTGGATATCTTAAAACTGTAAAAAGTCTGCCTTGAAGATGCAAATGGGTTAGTAGCAGATAACATTTCTTCCAGAAGATAGAGCTGGAAGACCTTTTGAAAACTAGAATCCCCCATACTTGGAAAAACTATCATGGAAAAGAGTCATGATGGGTAGGAAATTGAACATGAACTCTCAGTCTACTACTGAGGTAAAGTACTAATACATCAATTCATAAAGAAGTGGGAGTAGGATTGCTGGGATTGTTTTTCAGATACTCTACTTGTTTGTCATGCCCTCAATTCAAGAACAAGGAGAACGAACTAGAGGGAATTTAAAGAACTACAAGAATGTTTTAAAAGTTGGAAACATGATTTAGAGTAGGAGAAATTCAGCTAGTTTAACTGAAAAAAGAAGCAACTTGGCAACAATTTGAAAGTACGAACACAGAGAGACAAAATATGCTAATGGAGGACTTTTCTGACTAGAATGCCAGAGCACAAAGTTAAAAGGTGACAAAGTTTAGGAATAATGTATTTGTCCTTAACAGTAAATATATTTAGTCCCTCAAACAATCTATATCTATGGCTGATTCTCCATAAATGGATATTTTCACTTCAGACCTGACACGTTATTAAATATTATCTCTGACACCAAATAAAACCTGTTCTACAAAGCCTGCATCCTGTGTTACACCAGTAGTCATAACACCTGACTGTAATAGCTCTTTCTGGCTTTGCAATGTATGATGCTTCTAATCAGTGACAAATTGTAGCAAAGGTAAACTTTACAAAACATTTTCTAGAAGAAAAAAACAATTACATAACCTTCTTTCAGAAGTCTTTTATTGCCATCGCTTGCCCCTGGTTTTTAAAGTTCACTTGTCTACTAACCACAGACGCTTGTATCCTGAAACACTGTTGCATAGTAAGTGCTGCTAATGAAGGTTTTTCTTTCTGAAGTCCAGCTTTAAGACAATATAACAGAAACAATGCCTTTTCCAGATAATCTGCATTAAACAATATCCAGTCACTGCCAACATGGCAGCAGAAAGGGAGAGAATTGCAGCAAGTCCATGGTGAGTCAATGGCACAAAGTATGTATGAGTGTTCTGGGTGATTTGTCCACTGGTGCTTACTCAGCAAAACCGCTATTATAGTCCACCTTTACAGGAACCATTGGTCTTCACTATTCTTGGCAAATAACTACTAAAGGCAGGTGCCAAGGGGTGTGCCAGAAAGAATAGCAATGACTTGGAGAACTCTGAAAATTTTTAAAACAAGAATGTATATATCTAGCACATCCCATAGTCTTAGAGAGGGAATTCCAAGTAGCATGCATTGCAGAGTCTGAAGACCCACAACTTGAAGGTAATGACTTTCTTCCATGCACACAAGGGTAAAAACAACATATGTCCTGAAAACTTGTCCTTGCTTTGAAAGTGATGCTTGCTGCTCCCTTCTTTTCTGTGCAAAGATGAGACAAGGCAGACCGTAGTCAGAAACCAAACTGTGTTTTTTCTGCAAGACTTCACTCTAAATGCACCACAGCAGACCTTAAACTGTACAACAGTCTCAGCATAATGAGTGATAGCCTTGCTAAAACCATCAACATTACATTGCTGCTTCACTGTATACACTGATTAATTGCAGTCAAATCCATAGATGCATTAGGATCAAAGTGGTTTCTGTATCAGGGAAGAATGCCTCTGCTGCCTTTCTTTCTTTGACTACTACCATCTTTTGGCCTCAGGGAAGTGCAACCTTCCATCATGTTTGTCTAGCGCAAGACTGATGAGTTTTGCCCCTGCAGATTCATTTGGGATTGTATTTAAAAATGTAATACTTCTAATGCTGCTAAGTGATTATTTTTCCCAAAGTAAGTATATCTTAAGGAAATGAAGAATTAAGGAAGCTTAAGGAATGGAGAATTGGTCTGTGTTCCCAAGAAAATATGTTAGTATTTTTACCTTGGATTTTCTTTTATTGTAGCACTAGAGTAGGTAGTTTGTAAGAGAGAAAGTCCTTATTCTAGAAAAGATAACTAACATTAAAAGCAAAGGAAGTAATGGAAGAAATCAGCAACTGCAGTCATTTACAAAAATGCATCATTCCACGGTTGATGGAATGTAAGCATGCTACTCACTGCCCTCAGGCACTGAAGGACAATCTGTGCAAGTTCAATCTGTCTAGCAATGACTGCAACTCCGAATATTAGGTATCTACTCCTGAAGACCTGCCTGCCTAGGCCTACAGACACCTCCCATAACCTTCAACTTGCCTGTAGCTGCAAGTAAAAGCAATAAAATGACACAGAAGTGCATCAAGCTAAGGAGCTGCTCCCTGAGGCAGATTTGGCTTTTTTTAAGATCTGTGTGGGGTCAAAAACAGTTAGAATGGGAATTTAGGAAAGAAAATTCCCTCCTGTTAGGCTCTTATACAACCTAAGTTTTCATGTCAAGAAAGGTAATACTTTTAGCACTTACCTTTACCCATTCACATACAATACCTGGGAGAAATGTATCTTTTAAGTGCAAAATGTTATCATCCTCAGTTTAAGTTACAGTTATTAATTTGCTTTACTTTTTGACTGTAGGAAGTAAGCAATCAATCTTCTTGTGGAAGAGAGAACTTCGAAAACTTGCTCATATTCAGCAGCTGGTAGCATTCAGACATCTTGGAAACAAACATAATGTTCTTTCAAACAAGAATTTAGCAAATAAGCATACAAGTAGCAATAATGTTTTACCTGTCAGACTTTTACTACAGGAAACAGAGCTTGGTTGATGAGGAAAGAATACAGAAAACTAAAGGATAAAGGAAAGAAATAAAAAATGGACAAAAACAGGAGCAGGAGGAGAAAATAGATGGTTAAAAGAGAAAAATGCTTTGCAAGGATATAAAATGAAAGTAAGGTAACAGCTACTTATTGAATAAAAGGGTAAGAATCCATGTTCTGTAAAAAACAAGGGATGAATTGAGGCAGCGATAGAAAGGATTAGAACAGAGATGCTTTAATATAATGTAGCTAGGAAAGAAGATTGTAAAAAACTGGAAAGCATAAAACAGTACCACACAGAAGGGAATTAGGGGAGAGAGAAGAGATTAAAACTGAAAGCAATGGGTGGCATGTGTCCATTTACTAAGCAGTCCACTGAAAGATGGAGGACTGGGTAATAACTAAAAAACAGTTTGCCTTTCTTATTCTTCTGTTTAACTGGAGGATAGTAAATGGTAAAGACAGAGTTGAAATTAGGTGAGAAACAAATGGATAGAAGTTGGCACACTTAATTGCCTGTAAATGCTACCTACCTAATAAGCGTATTTTACCCTGGATTCCTCAAAAGAGTAGCCTCATGCATTTTTGCTCTTCAAATATCCAGCTTCCTCTCATCTTTACTAGCTTTTGCCAAGTCCAACTAAGAGTGTCTTGGAGATACATAGCTTTTCTTGTTTCAAGGAAAGCAGCCACTATGAAGAGGCAAGAAACCCAAATCAATCCCTACTCACCAATGACAGAAGATTGCAGTATATGCACAGATGTTGTCTTTTCAGCAAGCAGTAAATAAACGCTGTGCAGTTAATAAGAGCAGATGCAGCACAGAATCACCAACAAGATGTGCTGCCTCTTTTTCAGCTAGTAGCTGGAGACAGAATCGGGAACTGAGGAAACTGGTGATCTTTAGGAGACTCATCAGGGACATTGTATGGCATCGTAAGAAATGCTGGAGGAAGGTCAAAATACAGTAAAAGTGAGTTGTGGAGAACTGCAGGGGGACATGGGGAAGGAGATCCCTTAAGGACTTGGAGAGGGGCTATTGTGGAGGGGAACTCACAGGACACAGGGAGGAGAAGCAGAGTCTTTATGGCATGATGCTCTAAGAATGTAGGATATGAATCCATGGGAAGCCACTCTTTCACCACTCCTTCTGGAACTATTTGTTTCCTCCGTGACTTCACTTGTGTGCTGATAAAAACTACACAGAATGAAATGCCATTAGACTATTAAATGCTTATTTAGAAGAGTGTTTGAGGGAATTGTTCATAAAGTACAAATTTGTAAAGGAAAACAAATGGAAGCTGTATTGTCTCTGAGGTGAAAAGACGTTTTTTTTAATCCTAGTTACACTGATATAAATCAGAAATAATACCAGGATAACCTGATGGGAGAAGTGTTATAATCATTGGCAAAAGATAAAACATGCTTATTCTGCACAAGGATGTCCACAATTTATGATTTTAGCTATGTCAGGAATTCTGAATATTCCTTTATAAAGAATAGTTTCCACTAGTACTGTAAAAAAAAGTAACCAGAAGGTCATCAACAAGGGAGCTGAGAGAATAATATATCATGAATAATGTATTAAATTATTTCAGTCTTTATCTATTAATGAATTATCTTCAATCATCTTATAATTTTCTTGAATGTATTTATAATTCAAAAGTACTCCCCATGCAATTTATCCAAAAAATTATTTCTTTAAATTTTCCATGGTTTTTTTGTGGATAGAAAGTAGCTGAAATTTGAATTCAATTATTTTGGTTTTAATAGGACATACAGAGTAGGAGTTGCTGTTTCTGCTCTCTGAAAAACACATTTCTGAGATATTACCTATACAGCATTAAAATTTTAACCATGAAATCTCTTCCTCTAATATTTTCCCTAAATGTTACATTTCCACCGGTACCTTAATAAGATATATAGTGTGGTGGTGCAGTCACTGAAATTCAGCATCTAGAGTCTGCTGCCAGTTCTTGGCACAATTTTTCCTTCCTGAAAAAACAACCTCTACTATGGGTGTTCACTCACCTCTTGAAGAATTTAAGTGCTAGAAAGTCATAAAGAGAACGTTCTCTTTCAGAACACATTGAGTGGTAGTGATGTAGTAGCTGACCAGATGAGGGTTTTTTTCTCTGTAACAGTTATAAGTAATTTCTAATTACCTTAATGGGAAACTTTTGTGGTCTCCATACATAAAAATAAACCCACAAATTTTCATTCTCCTTTCCAGAACACCAAAGAGTAGCTTGTACCCACTGACACTTTTACATACCATGAGTTGACTTTATCTTTACTTCTAATACTTTCAGTTATAACAGTGATGACCATACCTGCATTGGAATCCTACAGTCATAATATGACTGACTGAAAAAGAGATTATTTTTCATTTTCACGGTATATATAATGCCATGAAATGCCATAACCAATATATACTGACATGCCAAATAAAAATAACATACTTTTATAGATACTTAGATCATACTTTTTCCTTCCAGTGTGCAGAGATGTCCAGAGGTCCCTTCCATGTGTAGACCCAGCAGCCTTTACTGAAATATCTGGGGGTGACAGAGTCTTACTGATATGGAAAATATTGGAAAAGGCTGGCTTATTTTGAAATTCAATTTTTCATCACTAATTGTAATAAGTGTCTGACAAGTCTGTATTACCTGCCCAAATTCTATGACCTCTAAAGACACACTTGTGCCTTTGGCAATAACTTTTTGGCCTTCATTTAGTGCTGTCCAGTTGGGGACTGAGCATCTTTAATAATCTCTAAGTGTCCTGGTTTCAGCTGGGATAGAGTTAATTTTCTTCCTAGTATCTTGTACAGTGCTGTGTTTTGGATTCAGCATGAGAATACCGTTGATAACATACTGATGCTTTGGTTGTTGCTAAGTAATGTTCAGTTTCCAATGCTCTGCCAGTGAGGAGCTGCACAAGAAGACAGGAGGGAGCATAGCCAGGACAGCTGACCCGAACTGACCAAAGAGATGTTCCAGAGAACATCATGCTCAGTATATAAACTGGGGGTAGTTGGCTGAGAGCCATTGACTGGTGCTTGGGAATGGGCTGTACATTGGTCAGTGGGTGGTGAGCATCTGTACATTGGTCAGTGGGTGGTGTATTGTGCATCATCTGTCCGTTTTATTCCTTTCTCTTTTTGTTATCTTCCTTTTCATTACAATTAGTAGGAGTAGCAGTATATTTTACTTTATTTCAATTTTTAACCTGTTCTTAAGCTGTCGGTTTTACCTTTTCTCCACCTCTCCTCCCCACCTCACTGGAGGGTGGGGGGCAGTGAGAAAGAGGCTGTGCAGTGCTTAGTTGCCAACTGTTGTTAAACCACAACACTCAGGAATGAAAATATGTGTGCCTAACTGAGACATTGAGTAAAGAACATCAAAAAAATTGTGAATTTCCACATCCATGTCGTCGTTGTGTTTTTGAATGCCACCTAAAGTAGGTTTCTAATTGGCAAAATGTGTCCATCTGCACCTCAAATTTACAGCACAAAATGACGTAATCTTTATAAAGTTGATGAGAAAACATGCCTTCTCAATAACAGCGAGTCTGCCCAGGTCTTCTTCCAAGTTCCAAGCTCTTTTTCTTTTGGTCACTCACCCATTCATTTTGTTGGCACAGTCTTTGTTTTTTCCCACTCCTTCAGCCATATGTGATGCCACTAGCTACTCTGCCTAGGGCTCTGCCCAGGACTCTTGCTGTGCAAGGTAGTTCATGAAGTCCATTGACAGATGTTGGATCAAGCTCTGACCATGGTACTACAACAGCTGCAGACTCTTCCAACTGCCTCGGTTGCTAACTTGATCCCTACAGAGAAAAATTCTAGTTGGAGGACACAAGCATCTGTAACCAGTGCTGACATCTAAGCACAGTCATTAAAATATTTTGGGTTTCTTGGCATCAGTTCTGGCAGGCAGCAACTTGCAATGAAAACATAGTATTAGATGGGTTTTTTTCTTGGAAACATCAAACATACTTTAATCCAAATACTATTTTCTTGTGAATAGAATCAAAGAATTTAGGAAAGTGCTCAGGGACACAGAGTTTCCAGATTCTATTTTAATCAAAGGCTATAAATACTCATAAAGAAAGGCAGGCACTCAACTTTAGGGATCAAGCTGAGTAATCCTCATCTGGAATGCTTTCTTTTATTTACATGATCATGTTAGACCTTGATAAAACAGTGACTTATCTAAGGCAGAAACTTGCAAAATCTCCATCACATCAGAACAAAGCAAATTCTGCCAGGCTTTTTAATACCAGAACAGGTCAGGCAGACTCATCTCCAGACAGCTCCCATTCCAACTGCAACCCTCCCTCAGCTCCCAAAGGACACCATACTCCAGTGACTTCAAACAGGTGTGAAATCCTGCCTGGCCCCAGCTGTACCAAGCACAAAACAGCTGTCAGACAAAATCAAAGATATTCCTAGCCTGGTTGCTGGAACTCAGTCAGTGATCACCCACGGTGAGCAAGGAGCAAATGCAACAGGGCCAACAGAAGAAGGAAAAGAAAAAAAGGAAAAGGCAGATTAGTCCCTTAGCACCACTTGCACAAGTCCCACCAAATGCGACCAAGGAGTGTGATGCGCAGCAGGGTCACTGTATCACACAGACACAGGCATGCCTGCAAGAATCAGAAAGACTGAATCCAGTGAGTAGAGTTTCAGCACATGAGCCTTTCTGTAGCAGCAGAAAATATAAAGGAAGGAAGAGGAGCTAGTGATCCTAAAACTTCCTGGCATCAGTTGACACAGCAAGGGCAGAAAGGACACATCTAATTTTAATATTTCTTCCACATAAGTGGTTTTTCGTCCCCTTCAAACACAGTGAAGATGCTTTGACCATAAACTCTTCAGCAGGGACATTGCCTACCTTAGTAAAGGCGATTTATGCTCATCTGGCAAAGTTACCAATCTCCTTTTGCAGGCTCAGACAGTCTTTTCTGTCTAACAAATGGGGTTCAACTGTGCAAAAAGAGGGATAAACTCCAGTCCATACAAAGAAAGCCCCTTCCAGTAGCACATCTTCTTCCAGGTAGGTTGGATCCTGAGCACCTCAGCCTCCTTGCCAGCTTTTGCTACTGCTGGTTTAGGCCATTTTGGCTCTATGCATCATGCACCCACCTTTACAGCCAACATACAGATCCTCTTTCAGCCAGTCTTCTCCAGAGGCTACTTAATTCCATTGGGAATGACCTCCAAAACTTGACAGCAATCCCTATTGTAGATTGCTTTAAAGATCACTTTTCCACAGAACTGTACAAAATTACCACCAGATCTGTGTTTTATATATATAAAAATTGTTAGCCTAACCCAAAATGTGTTCACTGGATTTGAAGAGAGAACTCCCATCCCATTTTACCTTCACAATGGTGCTGGAATGGTTGAATAAAGTGTGGCCCTGCTGCCCATATGCCATTCAGCTTCTGTCTGTCTTTTTGTTTACACTGGGAATACAATAGGAACTATAGTCCTTCCAATGCATCATTTATAAGTGTATTCTACCTCTGAATGTACAGACAGAACTGGCTCTGTGAATGAGCTCTGTGAATATTGCCAAGACACTGTGCTTTGTTCAGCATTATTCTTCACAATAGATACCACACTTTGGAAGTAATTTTAAAAAGGGAATCAAAATAGTGGTACTTTTAGCCTTTGTTTCTTTTATACCACACTGCATTCTCTGTCTCTCACTCAGCTGCTTCTATTATACTGACAAATTAAATAAACCACTCCATTGCTAAAGAGGCTTGGGCGGGCTGGGCTTCGGTACACTGCCGCACTAGGAAGTCGAAATAAACATTTATGCCGGTTTTATTCTTAACAAATTTAAGCTAACTTTAGTCAAGCATCCTTTTTTTTTTTTTTTAAAGAATGAATGAAAGAAAGAAAATTGGAAAGGGGGGGAAAAAGGAAGGAGTACTTCAAATTTTTGAGCTGATCTGCAGCATCAAGGGATCTGGCATCTGAAGCAATGAAGTAATGAGAAGCCATGTGTCCAGGTAATGAGCCTGCTGTTTTGGTGCTCCACTATTTAGAAGTGCTGCAAGTTCATTCCCGCTGTGGGGCCTCTAGGAGAGTGACTCGGTGAGTTACGGGCGAAATGGTGTGGTGCGGACAGGGTCCCTTGCAGAGGCTCGCTGTAAGCAGCTTGCAAACTTCCGCAGCAAACTTTCCACTCGATCCGGGCATTTACCTCTCCTGCTGCAGTGTTTTGGAAGGTGTTTTGTTAGCGTGATCTTCAGCGTACAGAAATAAGGGCAGGTGGGGGAGTGCTGAGAAAAGTGTCGTGGATGGAAAGGGCAAGTCTGGTTGCATACAGGTGTGTATTCGTAGACAGATGGACAGGTAGAAAAATGCAGTGGTTTGTATTTTTGCTATAGAATCATATTCCCATTGCATCTGTCATAAAGAGAGAAATAAGAAATTGAAGATAGAGTGGCAATGTGGCTTTTTTCTGCATGCAGGTGCTTTCTGACTTTTGTCTTTTCTCTTTACCAGGCAGTAAACAGAGAGGAGAACTGGGGAGAAACTTATGGTGGTCTGCTTGTGTGTAGATTAGGTGTGAAAAGCCATCCCCCACATTTGCAAGCTGGTGCGGTGGTGGGGATGTACACTGTTTACAGAGGCTTGTCCATATAGTCCAGTATTCTCAAAAATATTATCAAACAAACAGCGCTATTTCCCCAAATGAGACCAGAGTAATAAGCGCAATATTGCTTGGGTTAGGTCTGAAAGCTCCTCCTGTACTCATGGACTAGCAGTGTGCGAATAATGCAGGACGAGTCTCACCCTGACGTGCCTTTCCCCTCCTCTCCCAACAAAGGAGATGGACTATAGTCATGAGTTTGAGCTAGGGAGGGATTTTTTTTTTTTTTTTGCGGGTTTGTGTTTGTTTTAGGGGACCTTAGAAGTGGTCAGCTTCCTTCTGAAATCGGCACTAAACGCCAGCCGTGGGCTGTGAAAACCTGAGGTTCCTCTCTGAGGCAAGGCGGCTGTAACACTGGCTGAGGTTGCTTCAATAGGGATGGTCTTTGACAGCCAGGCCAGGCAGGAAAGAGTTGGCAGTGAGTGATCAGGGCTCATTTTTTATTACAAAAGGAAGACTTAGAAAAAAGGGGGGGATGAAAAAAAAAACCAAACCCTCAGGTGAAATTTCCTTCTATTGTCTAGCAAAATTCCCTTTAATTTGTCCCCAGGGCCATCCAGCTGCTTTGCAATTCCCCCGCTCTCGCCTCTGTCAACGCCAGCATCTGGGGGGGCTCCCTGGAGAAGGGAGAGGGGAAGCCGAAGGTCAGGGTTACCCACTGTGGCATGACTTTTAAGCTAAAGGGGGTTTTATTTCTCTTGTTGCCGTGTCAGGTTTAATTTGGCCTGCATTATTCCAAAAGGGTGGGCCTGCTCATGACAGGAGGGGGTTAAATGGGATTACAAGCTTTAGAGGTTGTCAGCAGCCACTGCTGCCTGGGGATGTAAAATTGCAATTTAATGGTCAGCTCTATCTGTATAGTATCAGTGGAAATCTGCTGTTTTCAGCAACTTAATCGGCACTGTGTTTTCAGGAGGGGCCGGTTTGGGGCGGGGGGGGGAAGGGGGCCGGTGGGAAGAGCTGGCCCGGGGCGGGAGCGGCGCGTGCAGCCCCCGCAGCGGGGCTCGGGGCAGCGGCCGGGCCCTGCTCCCGTACAGGGCTCAGCTTCCTAATGGAAACGGGGCACAGCCAAGCGACCTGGGTCGGAGGAGAGGACAGAGGCAGCGAGGGAAGGCGGCTGGAGGGGGGGCCGGAGGGACGGCCGGGCCAGGCGAGGAGGGGCGGCGGCCGGAGGAGCCCTCGGCCCGGGGTGCCCTCGTGTGGGTTGTGCGTGTGCCGGGGGCGGGGGGAGTAAAACATGCTGAGGGCAGGCGGAGGGGCCTGGCCGGCAGACACCGGCATTGTCTGCTCGCGAGTGAGGGGTCAGCCCGGAAAGTTCAGGATTAGTAAATCTAATATCCTGTCAAAATTCTCATGGTAATGAGCCCCGGCCGGCGGAGCTGGCGCAGCAGCCCCGGACCCGCCGCTCCCCGCCAGCCATTTATGAGCAAGAGATTGTGCTGTGCTGGCACGGCCGGGCAGGGAGAGCGGCTGGGTGGCGGGGCCCCGCCGGCTCTCGGACGGGGAAAAAACCGGCTCTGGGTCCTTTCCAGTGGCTCTTGCTCATTCCCAAGCCCTCCCAGCGCCTCCAGCAGCAGCTTGGCCGCAGTGACCGAGGTGGTGTGCGTTTGGTTTTTCGTCTCCCTTGCAGGAGTTCCCCCGCCCTCGGGATTTCTGGCATTAAAAATAATAAGAAAGAGGGACGAAAGGCAAAATGATTATTAACCATATATATATATATATATATAACATTATAAACTGTTTTTCAAAGGGCTTTTCTCGAATTTAAATGGCTGATAAGTTTAAAACCGCAGACGGGAAAAGGTGGGAAGAAAAGAAGCAGCAGTGCAAACCAGTAGGATAGCAATAAATAGTAAACTGTGGCCCAAACAGAGTATTTTCTGAGCTGATGGATAATATTAAAATACAATTCCTAAGTAAGTAACAAAAAAGATGGGGGGAGGAGAGAGGGGAGGGGGAAAAAAAAAGAAGGAGGGGGCAGAGAAAGTTCCTGTGCACTTTGTTCAAGGTTCTGCACCTCTCTAAGCAGCTGTCACATCCGTACATTATGGTACATTGAATCTGAATGAGGCTCTCCACATCAAAACCTTGCATCCATTATGATATCATCTCCTGCTCTGAGCTGTAATGCTTATTAATTCTGCACCCATACTCTCCAAGCTTCAGCAAATGTATTCCATCAGCCTAGCATTTAATTTAATTAGTACAGCTGGGCTCTCATTCTCCTTTCTGTGTCAGAGGTATTGTCAGCACGTTCTGCTATAACACAATTACTGATTGCTTTTAGATAGGCAGAAATATGATTAGGGTATTGGGTGACTGTATCATAAGCCTTATTAGATTCATTTGAAATCTGGAGATAAATAGGAAACTTTTATTTGCAGTGTAATGAGATTATGCTTATTAGGCCAAGGCCTCACAACCTTTTGCAAAGAACATAGTGTATCACTAGGATTATACTCTGGAACCACACTTTTTGCTCATAGCATCCAAGCAATTTCTCAGCAGCTTTCAGATTTAACTGTTGTAGCCCTGTACACATTTTAAAATTGTTTTCTGGCTCCTGAGATAGACTGCATGCACCTTCCACCATGTGGTTTTTTCTGCTTAAACCCAGAAATTGGGGAAAGATGTTTTGTTCAAAGGAGGAAGGATGTTTGGGTGAGCCCTGGACATGTGTTGATAAGTAAACATGCCAATGCATTGGACAGAAGAGTTTTTGCAATGCCAGTGGGTTTTTTTTAAACTATTTTTCTCTCAGTAGAAAACCGCAAAAGCATTTTAGGATCAGCCATTTTCAGAAGGTAAAAAACACTGCTGTTGAGATACTTCTGAGGTTGAATCTTAAGATAGAAATAATGAGTTCATTTTCTTGTGTAAAAAACGATGGAAAGGCTGCACGTTTCTTGTCACTTACAAAGAGAGTGCGTTTAAATCTTAATGTATACATCACAACCTTTTGTGTTACACTAGCCTGACAAAACATATGACACAGTGTTTGAGAAGCGTTACATTTTTAAAAGTTCATTTATTATAAGGATTCAGAATTCTGATCTGGTAATTTCCCTTTAACAATCAGAGGTACAAACAACCTATCACTGACTTGACAGGCTATAGAAAGGCGTCCATCAGTTTTAACATTGGTGTCAAATTTAGGTTTCATTCTGTTTCTGTGTAAGTTTTGCTGCAAACTCCAGTGGGAGCAAGGTTAGGTTCTTACTGGATCCCTTTCCTTTCTGAGTGGCATCACCCAGCATGTAATCATTTGGTAACTGAGTGTGGCAAAACCCTGAACCTAGTTTTGTGTTCCTTGTTGTATCACTTGCTCTGCAGTTATGATAAAAGAATTGGTCAGGGTGTGGGTCTCTCAGGCTAACATCAGACTTGGGGAGGAAAATGTGGATTGGAACTATCACAGTATTTTTACTTGCATTTGCCTAGCATTGAAAGCATGGTGCCAAGGCTGGCTTGCCTCTGTCATTAGCAAGCTCCACGTTGCATAGTTTATCTCAAACATTTGTGGTATTTTAAAACTTGCATGGGAATAAGCTTTGAAGACATCAGATGAAAGTTCTTAAAGACGACATTTCTGTGTTTCTCATCTAGTTACTAAGGGATCGTCCAGAGAGTAAAACTACTACAACAGCCCAGTGGAGTCCTGAGTTGGGTATTCTCAGTTCCCCCTCCACCAGTACTTCTGCAGGCACATCGTTGTGCAGTCCTTTGTGATTCTCTAACTGGGAAATCTCATGATGTAGCTACATTTTTTTACTTTCGTGGAGAGGAATATGCATCAGTTTGCAATGGCTACTGATGTGCCTCAGGAGCTACGGTATGTATGTCCAAGAACAACAGCAAAAAGTTATTCTAGGGGAGTGTTTCTATAATTGAGAGACCTCAGTGCTTTGAAAAAGGAGAGGGATCATGCTCTTCATGTTAGATACAGGCAAGCTCAGGCACAAAACAGTAAATGACTTCTAGTTACGTATCTGGGAGCAGCAGTCTCACTAGTGCCAAGTCTACTAACAAGTCAAATATTGAAAATCTTGTTTGCACTATGCATAAGAAACAATTTTATTATTGCATAGCTTTATAAAAAGAGACGCCACTTTAAATCAGGTCTGTTTTGGAAGAAAATAATTTCTCATGTAGTTTTAGAGGAGTGAATATCTAGTTTCTTTCTGCCAACTAAAAAAGAAGATGAACAGCAACCTTGGTTTATACTGGCTCCAAAAGGAGCAGAGATGACAAATGCCACAATTTTCCAGTTTGTTGCTTCATCAAGAAAATATTTTAAGGTGTGATGTAATTGCTGTATGTGAGAATGAACTGGTGGTCCTGTTCATTTTTCCCCTGTCACTATCATCCTGATTTGCAGTGAGCAACAAGGTTATTCATATGCTCAGATTACACACATGCTTCGGTGCTCTGCTGGATCAAGGCCTAATTGACGCCCTAATTGACAGGCTCAGTTGAGAGACTGAAGACTAAATTGGGCTTGGAAGCTGAAACGTGATGTATGTTTTTCCCCTCAGAGGTGGTTTGTCCAGGCTGTGTTTGAGATGTGTTACCAAATAATGTGTTCCACCTTCTGCTGTAGCTTTTGTTGTATTTCTTTTGTGGCCAGATAGAGAACTTTGGTTGCTGGGCAAAAAATCCAAATAAATATGTTAGTCCAAACTAAATGACATGTTGGATGCTAAATCGAAACAAACAATTTTGTCTTTGGTCTTTCTAAAAGAACAGGTTTGTTAAAAGAAATACTAACAGCTGTTTATTCAAAACCAGTTGATTAAATTAAAATGTAACTAATTGTTAGATGTTTGTTTCATGTAGACTCAAAGGTAGAATCACAACAGAAGTAATTAGGGTAATTATTAAGGTCTGTATTTAATTCAAACCCCGAGAGAATATTGCATATTCATTCAAGTGAGCTATATTTCCTATTAAAAAGATAGCACTTTCTCAAAGCTTTCATTTACAGGTATGTTTTAGGTAGTGTCATTTTATGTGGTATCATGTCATCTTGCTCTCTTTCTACCGTGACAGTGTTTGTTATTCAGAATGATGGCAATCAAAGGGGAAATGCTACTGGTAATTTCTGTGTGCACTTCTAACCCCCAAATATTTGTAGCAGTCATTTTCCTAAGGCATTAAAGAATTTGAGGATAGGGGTATGAACTTGCCTTGATCTCGTAGCAGAATGTACTGTGTACATCAAGATATGAAAGCCAGGCAGTTTTATATACTCCTAAAGAAAATGCAGTGAGACATTATTTACAGAATAACTGAAAAATTGAGGTAGTACTTGTACCCTCTTACTGACAATGAAGAAAAATCTAGCCCTGTTTCACATATTTTCTTCTTTTTAAGTCTAGTCTCTATAAAATGCAAAGATGAGCTTTATTATGGAGGGGTTCTCAAGGGGCTGTTTCAGGCTGTAAACTAAAGATTAATTTGTATCAGTGCATTTTGGGGAAAAAAAGAAAAACCGGCTTCATGGACCCAGTTCTTACGTGTTACTAATCACACAGGACGCAGAGGGGCAGGATCTCTTCCAATATTTGTTGCTGGCAGATGACACACACCATCTTTACAGGGCAATTGGACTGGTGTGGTCTCCTCCTGGATGGATTTAATGCTTGGCTTTAAATCCAGGTTCTTGCCTGGGTAAAGCCAGATGTTTCTCTTGAATACCTAAAACGCAAAATTTTGTTGTTCAGACAGAAAATAATGTTGCTTGCTAAATTTTGATGCTGCCATAGAGTATGCACTTTATGTGTATTTGGTAGAAACAAATACAAATAGGATCAAAGCTCTCCCAGCCAGATTCCTTAGCCATACCACTCAAATGATAAGGTATTGGAATATTGTTAGAGACATTGTTCAAACAGATACATTACACACTAGAATCAAAAATAGCAACAATAACAGATTTTTAATTCTCTTTTCTATTTACTGCAAAAATGCAGTAGTGATGATAGTAATACCTAATTAACCTAATTTACTTGTACAATAGTAGATGTGTAAGGCCTTAGCATGTAGCTGACTATTATGGTCTGATGATGGCCTGGCTTTCTAAGTAACAAAAAATTGGTGCAATATGGAGCTGGCCAAACAACTGAATAGAGAGAAATAAGTTGATATAATCATAAAAAAAAAAGAGTGAAGTCAGGTTATAGGTGGTAGCATTGCAATTAGGATAATTAAAGTTCTGCATTTATAAGTCATATCTACACATTCATTGTAGTTTGCATTCTACCCCCTTGGACATAATTTTTTTTTTTACCAAATGCAATAACCCCTCTTATTTGTGGCCATTTAAGTGCACATTGATAAATGAGAAATAATACAGGCTCATTACTGAACTACTGGGTGTATTGAGATAATGTAGGTGTCTGCTAGAAGACAGAAAACAAGGGATTACTCACTGCTGAAACCTTTTGGCCAAATGACTGCACAAGCACTGTGCTCATGTGTTAGGACTCATCATTTTGTTGCTTGTCCACATTTCCAGAAGCTAATTAGAGAAAAGATAAAGCTTCCTTTTTGTCCCTCCTCCAACTGAGTTAGATAAGTCTTACTCTCTCCATAATACTCTTCCATCCTTCTAGCAATGTCCTAGGACAACCAGGTAGGACTAAATCTGCTCATGTTGATAGAAGTTCTTCATGGGGACCCTATTTCTCCCACCCTTCCTTCCAGAAAGGCTTCACCTTTTCCACATATAAAATTACCAGTAGCTTTATGAAAAGGTACTGCAAGAAGTTGCAGTGCAGCAGAACTGAATCCCCTCATCACCATCTTGCAATATAGTCAGGATCTCACACAGCTTTAAAGTGTACATTTTCGAAGCCAGCAGTCCATTACTCTGCAAATTTATATAAAACTGATTTCAGAAGAAGGACCTTGCCTGTCTTACAAGAAAGGCAGACTTGGCTTTCTCTGCTGTATCATGGCACTGAATTGATATACTGTGTCACCAAGGTTTTACAAAGTTATCCATTAGATCCATTTCTAGTGGTGAAGGAGTTACTTGGTCAGATCCATAATATAAAATACCTTTGCATTCAGGCACTTTTGACATTCAGGCACTTTACAGTGGGAAGGATGAAATTTTAAAAAGGATGAAATTTTGTAGAATTACTGTTAACACTTACTTGGTTGGCTTTGGTTTCCGTTATGTACCAGCTGACACTCAAATTAAAGAACACATGACAACTTTTCTCTTTTTTTTCCCTTTCAAGATCTTTTTCTAATTATTAGCTTCTTTACAGTGTTTCTCTTGGGATGGACTGTGCCATTAATATTCCTATAAGCTCTCTGCAGTTTAAAGCTTAGTGTATTTGACCTCCTACAGATAGACTTTTTTCACACCCCGTGCAGCAGCAGTAACCTTAAAATCTATGCTGATGGAGGTCATCAGTTATGTTATATGTATTTTCTCTCTTCCTTCTCTCCACTTCAATATTTAAATATATTCATTTTTTTCCTGTTGTCTGCCACGAGTTTTTATACTTGCAGAACATTATGGGAGTTGACAATGAATGTTTCTCTTCCTTACTGCTTTCCTGTGTGCTGTATGGAAAATAAACAGGAGGTTTAAGACTATATTTCTCACTTTCCAGCAACTGAGTTCAGGATTCTGTTGCTGAGACTGAATATAACAGGGTACATGGTGAGTTTATTTCTTAGCACGGAGAGCTGCAGTAGAAGTACACCTTGATTAAGAAATGCCATGAAAAGCCAGAAAAGTTGAATTTTATTCCAATCTCTGATTTTTATTTTGCATTTAACCTGGATAGGAGTTCTGAAATATAACTGTTGGTTTGTTTAGAAATCTCACCAACACTTGAATGGCTCTTCTGGGATGGATGTTCTGGGGAGCTCTGTTGCAAAGCTATCTGAATGTAGTTGCTACTTATGTTAGCCAGTGTTCATAAACCAATTCCCCAAACAAAATACACTTTATTAAAGTAAAGATGGTTTTGTTGGTATAAATTTACCTATGCATAGAAACAAAATCGTATTCCAGAAAAAAAATTCAGTGTCTACTATATACTGTATGATGTATAGTAGCATCTATCTTCTGAACATGGGTAGTCTCTGTCCAATGACCCAATGCAAGCATCTGTGAATCTACAGATCTCACTTTGAAAAGTGTCAAATGTCTCAAATTCCCACCGCTAAAACACTACCTGTTTCATCAGCCTGTTCTGAGACTAAATTATTGTTTTTAACATAACACACAAGTGTTTGAGAGTCTCTGTATTAGTATTTGTTAAAATTTCCCAAAATTTACAATTTTCAAAAGGTTGCAATTAAAATTCTATTTTTATTACAAACCTTTTAAAACTTACAGTGACAAATATGAAGATTTTGTCACACTTGTGATTGGAGCAATTTTGTAATGAAAAAATGGCACACACTGGCATTTTGCAAAATAACAAGGTAATAGTTTGAAAATTTTCTGTGGCACATTTTTAACATGTTTTACAGTAATAATTATCGTTTCAGGTACCTCATGCTTACCAATATTGTGGCCTTTTTTTTTTTTTTAAAATCTTGATTGATGAAAATCAGATTACAGATAAAATGTTGGAAGCTACAGGAAGTCAAATGGTAGGAATAGTGATCAACATGATGCATAGGGATGTAGGGCAGTACAGAACAGAGGAACAGATATGGTATAAATGTAGAGTTTTGTTGGAATAAAGTCCATGAGAAGAAGAAAATTAGCAGAGGTTGGAAGGGACAGAGGGAAAGCAAAAAGACAAAAGGGATGTTTTGGAAAATGGTTGGGAAGTAGAGAATGGCATGACTGGGAACTGGTGGGATAGAAAAAGGATAAAGATCAGAAAACATTATGCCTTGTGCATGGAAGACAAGAGGAAAGAAATGGGAATCCGAATTTCATAGCTTGATTCTCAGCCATGTTACATTCTACTGTATCATCACAACTTGATCATCTTCACATAAGCCAACACCAGGAAACCTAATCACTGCAGTATCTGCTACTTATCTAGGGAGGTAAAATGTTGGACTTAGCATCCCTTGGGGTCTTCTGGCACATCAAAAGATGTTGAAGCAAGTCCTGAGAAGGGACACCAAGATGATTAGAGGAATGGAGCACCTCTCCTATGAGGAAAGGCTGAGAGAATTGGGATTGTTCAGCCTAGAAAAGAGAAAGCTTAGGGGTGACCTAATTGTGACCTTCCAGTACCTGGAGGGACCCTGCAAGAAAGAGAGACAGAGACTTTTTACAAGAGCATGTAGTTGTAGGGCAAGAGGGAATAGATTAAAACTGAAAGAGGGTAGGTTTACATTAGATATTAGGAAGAAATTCTTTACTATGAGGATGATGAGGTGCTGGAACATGTTGCCCAAAGAAGGTGTAGATGCCCCATCCCTGGAAGTGTTCAAAGCCAGGATGGATAGGGCTTGGAACAACCTCATATAGTGAAAGGTGTCCCTGCCCAAGTCAGGAGGGTTGGAATGAGATGATCTTTAAGGTCCCTTCCAACCCAAAACATTCTGTGACTCTATGATTCTATGATCTGTAACAAAAGGAACTAAAATAGAGTTCTCACTGACATTTGCTTCAGTATCTCCTTATTGTGAAGGAGATACCCAAAAAGTTTTAGGAGTTTTCCTTTGACTTCCTATTGAGATCAAATCTGAATCCTGCTTAGTGGAAGATGGGACAAGGAAAGGCCATTAAAACTTACAGTGAATTAGGCCATGTCTTTATTATCAGATTCTGAAGTGTTCTCAGGTTCTTGGATTTCATCTGCATGCTGGCCATGTCCATACTCCACCCTGGAGGACAACCAGGCATGCATCAAACATCATTACATCTCTGCATTTAGGTGTCCATTCAACTGCATGACCTTACTTAGTTGGTAGGGGACTGTGACTCCAGGGTTTATGGCAATGGGTATGTCAAATGCAGCCTTAAGCAAAGAAAAACATCAGATCCCTAAAACCTTAGGAGTTGCTTTTTCATTTTTCTGTCAGGAATGTTAAATATTAGTGATTTCTAATAGTTGTCTGATGTCTCTTAGGGCATACTGCTGGTTTCACTGCCATCAGGCAATAAATTCAGCTTCTTACGCAGATCTAAATTTCAACTAGTAATATAGCAACAAGAATTTGTGCATTTTTCGAGTTGATATGGACATGACCCCGATTTAATTAATTTATCTGAATACCTTGTGACAAAAATTACAGTACCTGTTTTTCCCTTGCTTCAAATATGATTTGTACATAAGGCCATAGCAGGATCTAGTGGTAGACAAAGTGTAGTCTTGACATTTTTTTAAGTATTTTTGTAGGACTTATTTGGTGAAAAAAAAAAATAGACTTTCTTTTTCTTCAAAGAGGGTGTATGGCATACTGACAGCTTTAGGATTTGAGTCCAGTACTGGCTCAAAAATAATGCTGTGCAATTGACAACTAATAAAATACCCACATAACAATTCCCACGTGGCTGAAATTCTTAACAGTATTTCCTAAGGTAAGCAGAGACTCCTGAGATTGTGTACTGTGTCCTTCTGAATAACATAACCAGCCACAAAACCTCCCTAGCAATTGCTGGTTTCGTTCCAGTGACATATTGAACCTGCTACACACATATAAATATTTTATTTATATTTCTATGTATGTATCAATTTTACGAACTTACACAATATTGAATTTAAAAATCCAGACTGTTTCCTAAATGAGGTAGCATGTGTAGTATGATCACTGGGTCATACAGTGAATCTCTAACTCAATTATTGATGATAATATTGAGAGTAAATATTATGTTTTATTAGGTGTGTAGGCCTAACAGAAACAACACCACTCAGCCTCTACTCGTGTTTGCCATTTTCAGTCCCCTGAAAGAGAAAACGCAAATTAAAACTGATGACAAATGCATTCATTGGGGTATATCTCGCACAGCTGCAATAGGGATAATTGGAAGCTTAAACCCTAATCCTGCAACACTTAAACGGTGCTTAACTTCAGTGCTTGCAGGTTGACTCAAATGCAATTACTCATTTTTTCAATATGCACTTGCTAAATCATATGATAGAAAGGGACAGAAATGGGGCTTTATTTAGCAATGAACTGCTGAAACTGTGCAAAGAAATGGACCTGTAGAATTGCAGTTGACTCCTACAACATTTTCATGTAGCACACAAGCATGTGTATACAGTATTCAGTTCTCGAATATTCTTCAAGGATATTGAAATTATTGATGGAGTAATATATTTATTTTCAAAAAGAACAGTATAAGTAGAAAAATAGAAATCCCATAGCAAATAGCAGTATGTTTATGTTAATCTTTATGCATGCACCTGTAGTATAGTGATTTGTCAGTAGGAATGTGTTGTATGGCTGTAGTTATTAGTTTGTGCCTATCATGAACTCACTCACCCTAAGCAAGCTCTGAGTTTTCTAATGTTATAATATTCTTTAATTTTATTCTTTAATCTGAAAAAGCAGCCTGAGATCAGTAAGGGGATGGTTTTATCTTAATCATCACTCCTTTCTTCATAAACATGCAGATATTCAGCCTTCTAGTAACTCCAGTGATGATTTTTTCATGCACGAGGACAATGAAATGAAGTAGTTTCACCTTAAACACTATTAAAACTGGTAGTGTGGTTATATTAATATCAGAAGGACATATTGCTTGTGCCTTTTTAGAAGTTGGGAAAACATCACGGCAGAGCTTAGAGTGAAGTTGGTTTTTTTCTCCTTTTACTCTCTAGTGACAGAGTGTAACATTGACAAGAATGTTGCTGGGCTTTTTTAGAAAGGTGTGTTTGAATATACTTGTCTTCACTATGATCAACAGAATTGGCAGTTTCAGATATCCTAATTTTTCCTAGTGGGAAGCTCTTAGCCAGCACTGCTTCTTCCAGGAAAACACTGAATGGAAATTTTTAAGCGTTTATCCTCCATGTATGTAAAAGGTTTTAAGTGAGTTATGTATGTAATATATTAGTAGTTGAAAGTGGTTCTAATTCAATAAACTTTTGGCTACCTGTGATAGAAAACATGAATTTTATATCCTTTTGAAATATGGGAGAATTTATCTTACATTTGTTTCATTTGTTTTCTTAATTTCTGTACCTTGGATGCCAGAGGAAATTAGTATGTCAGGGTTAAGAACTGAATGCAGAGGAAGCTTGTTAATTGAGAGATGGGTAGGCAGGAAAAGCAGTTTCACCCAGCCTGTATTTGAGACCTGGAGCTTGTTTTCTCGTTTTGCATCTGGATGCACGTTCTAGCTACAGCTTGCTCCTAGGGCTAGGTGAGAAGGTGTCACATTTCATGTGAAGTCACATGAAATTCTCTTGATCTCTGGTGGCAAGGTGTGACACTGGAACTGACGTTACTGTTATTGGGGTTTTTTAAACAGGTATTTATAGAGATTTGTCTTATGTCAATAGCTCATCTCTATCACATTCTGGTTTTCACTGGAAGGAAGAACAGGCATGCAGATGTCTGGATATCACTTCATAATTGGGCCAGGCCTCTATCTGAGTGACTTGAGGGCAGCAGAACTGTATGGTGCAATGTGAAGCACACATTCCAACAGCTATAAAAGCCTGTGTGCGCACAAGTGAGACACTGCTGATTTTTTTGTGTTAAGTCTCCACAGGGTGAGACAGAAAAGAAAAAGCTTAATGTGTACCAATAGGATGTACTAGACAAAGGCGTATTTTGGAGTGGATGGGAGTTGTGACAGAAAAGAGGATGATACACCTAGAAGACAGAGGCATGGTAGCCCCATTATGCCCTCTTCTGCTGAATGGAGTGGCTGGGCTTAATGCACGAAGATAAAAGTTTTCCTAGTACGAGAGCTAAAGGGTGTTTTTCTTCCATATGATGTGCACCTGTGTTTTGCCAAGTTGGAGTCACCAGGTTACTTTCTTTAATTTGTCTGAGTCTAGCAAAAATACTTGCACTAAATGTTGTTCTAAAATGCAAACATAAAGTGTTAATGTGAAGTACTGTTACATGCATACCCTTATTCATATGCATATAGTTATGACGTAGGATTATGCATGTAGGAAATTGCTTAGGCATTTAACGTAACAGTAATTCACAGCAAATGGCCCATTAAATAGCCAATGTTGTTAGTGTACCTGGAAATCTGGTAGCAAGTTCCTCTATGACAGGATGTGTCCATAGAGTACTTTGAATTACTTGTTGTTTGTGTTGCATTACAAGTAGCTTTGGGCTCCTTAAATGATCTTGGCATAGTTTCATGTGAGCTAAGATCTCATAGCTTTTGTCTTTTAGTTAAGGGTATAGCTGTAGAATTTCTGTCATGACTGCTCTGAAATTTAGTGAAATAGGTCTGTAGCCAAATGGTTAGTAAAGATTTTCTGAAAACTTTTAGGAATGTACGAGCAAAATGTTTAGCACTAGTGTCACTATAATATGTGTGAGTTGTGTGTATCTACATACATATATATGCACATACAATGTATACAAACACATATACGTATGTGAATATTCATTCGTGTATTTTGTGACTTGCTGATGTAAAAATCTTCAAGATTACTTTAATATAGGGATTTTTGAATCCTGGAATTATATCTTGTACTCAACAGGAAATATGATCACTCCTAATGGAAATTCTTTCCTTGATGAGATTGTATTTGTATGTAGAGGAGTGTATGTAATACTTTGTCAGGTCAAAGCAGACAAAGCTAGTACTCTTATAATTATTTTGTTTTCACTGAAAAGGAGCACAAAAGAAGAAAGGATACTTGCCAAACTAATAACGGAAGCCTATAGAAATTAAATCTGATTCAACCATGAATACTTTATATATTTACCTGATGAGAGAGGGAAATTCTCACACCTGTTGCTCAAGTACCTACATGAGTTTGGGATTTGGTGGTTGTTTTGTTTTGGTTTTGGGGGGGGAGTGTTTCTGTTTTTTACCTAGATTTTAATTTAGATGGAAAGGAATGGGAGTGTCTTTGTGGTGTCTGTGTAGTGTATTGATTTCAATGTTGTACTTTAAAGGGCTAATTTACCATCTGTATCTTATCTATATGAGTATGTCCTTCATGTCCAGTCTAATAAATGTTAAGTTCCTGGGGTTTTTTAGTGTGACTGGGATAAATCAGTCTTTTTTTTTTTTTTTTTTAATCCCTAGGGTATTCTTCTCTGTATCACAGAGTTGCCCTTTTACCTGTTCAGTGTAATTTAACTTGAGTCAGGAAATCAGTTGAATCTATGTCTGGAAAACAAACAAATCTAAGAAATAAATGCTCCCCTGACCCCTGGGGATTTAATATTTTCCATCACTATCGTATTATACATGTAATAAAGTTCCAAAAAGCAAAGTAAATAAGAGAGGTCATTCTGTTCCTAGTCCTCAGGGACTAACTGGATGCTTAAAACCAGTTTGGTGAATGTCTGTCCAATGAAGTTGCTCTTTTTTTGTATCTACTTGTGTTTGATAGTTCTCCAAATCTTTTTTTGGTCTCTAATTACACAAATCATGGTGAATTTGAGGTATGGAAGACAGTAGAGTAAATCCTGAGTTCTCTACTCTCCCATGAACTCTTAAGCCTCAAAGGGCAGCATGGCCAACAAACAGGCTTTTATCTCTGAATTTCTGGTTTCAGCCAAATACAGAGAAACCTTTGACTCTTATTCTTCATAAAAGGCTTGGTTTCAGTATATGTGCCAGAAGTCTTTAGAAAAAATGGATTTGAAATGGTGATACTAGTGTAATATCTCGACAAAATAGCTGCAAATTCCAATTGCTTCCCTTAAGACTTTAACCTAGAATTACTCAGGCACAATGAAACACATCTAAGCAAATGTGTCATCTTAGACTTTGAAAACCTTAACCATTGCTAATTTGTAGGGTTGGGAATGGGGAAGGGCTACCTATGGATTTCTTTGGATTTCAGTCAGGTTTCACATTCAAGTTTATGCTGTTATTTGTAGCAATAACAACAATTGCAATTAGAGTTCAACAGATTTCATCCATAGGTGCCACATTTGCATTTCAAGGGCAGTGCATGGTGAGAGCATTTCGTACAGTCACTCCTTGATGAAAACAGCAGTGGTGGTGGTGCTATTAAAGTGGTTAGTAAGGATGCCTCTGCCCAGGCCACCACATAGCAACTACTATGTTTCCAAGGACAAATAGCTCTTGCCTGCCCTAAGCAACTGGACGAGAACATCAAAACATGCCTTGTGAGAGACCTCTCATACCCATTAGTGTTAGCAACTGTTACCTCAATCATGAATGACACAGCCCTAATTATTAAGGTAATTAGAAGTTATAACACTGGCAATATTAAAGGGAGAACTTCTAAAGCCCATTAACAATGTTACTTTAAGTGATCTGGCTGTGAACTGTTCAAATCTCTAATTACATTATATGTCTGTCTTAAAGGGTGATGTAATTAATTGATGGGAGAGGGAATGAATATATAGTGACTACTGTGCTATATTTTGTAAGTACTATTTTCATTGAAACCACCCTCAGTAATGTCATTATGTCATTTAGGGGTGGGGGTTTTTGCTGGACTGAATACCACATGTAGCTAAAAAATACTTAGAATATATAAAAATTATATATCGTAGTTTAGTCTAATGATATTGTCAGAATGAAGTTGGATGGGATACATTATTCATGTATGACAAAACCACCAATCTGATGGCTTCTTTCGTGCCACCTCAAATAGCACTACACTTCAACATCACCAGTGAAGTAGGTAAATACCAATATCCTGTATATCCTACATGAAGGAAACTATTTTAAATATTTTAGAAGAAAATACATAAAATGGTACAAAAATGAGTCAAATTTATCAAAAGTTAACAACAGTTATGCTTGAGTAAGAACTGAGGGCAGACTTCTGCATTTTGACTTTTAGGTGTTCACATCATGAATTTTAATTGAGCACTAGAGAACGGAGCTTAGCATCAGTCCCTTCTTTTCAGATTGGAAAGAAAGGTGGAAGAAAATGGGAATGTAGTGGAAAACAGAGTTGGATGGATAGAGGACACTGTAATTCTCCAGTCGTCTTTAGTGAGTTTTCAAGATTGCTTTTCATGAAATAAAAAAGTAGATTAGTACTTTCCCACGTTCAGTAAAATATTCATTAGCTCAGCACAGAGAAACAAAATCAAGTAATTCCCTCTTTCCAGTTCTTTTTATTCAGAAATTGGCCATTTTTTCTAAGCATGAAACCTCCAAGTTCTAGAAGACAATGGGATCTAAGTGCTAGAGTTTGGGGGTTTTTCTGCCTTTAGCAAAACTTCACCATCTGTATGTATATGGCGTCACAGTAGCAAAGTTTGTTTTTCAGTTATATGGTTATATTTTTTAAATGTTTATTCTAAATTCAGTGAAAGTAGAAGAGGTCCATATACAACAAATCAAATTAAAATCTATGCTCTTTAATTCTGCTTATCTTTTCACATTTGATGGCCCTTCATGAGCTGAGAATTCTATTTTTCATATTTTTAGAGATTATTAGTGGATGACCCTTTTACTCTTCCTCCAAATTCTGTGGGGTGTCTAAAGTGATGAAGATTTGTTGGCATACTCAAACAAGCATGGCAAGGTCTGACTGTCACTTGGGTGTGTGGAGACATTGACCAGGATTGAGCCCTGTGTAAATGCTCTCCTGCTTCCAGAGGCACATAGAATCACAGAATTGTAGAACTAACCTTTTACAAGACCGGATTTTAAAAACTTTTTAACAAAAGAAAAGGCAAAAAAATATATTTTCCCTCTTCAAAGAAGAAAAAAAAAGAGGATAGAATTTTACTGTTTAAAAAACAGGTCATTGTTAAGCCATGCATAGAAAATATGTAGCTTAATGGGGATTGGGCTCATCAGAAAACTGCAATGTGAAAATTAAGATTTAAAGTGAACTTTTCAGATTACCTTAGCTTTCTTTCTTGCCCTAGTGAAAGAACTGATGTGAACAGAGGCCCTGGTTGGAAATATCTCTTGTCAGGAAAGCACTCAAGCTCTTTCTTAAATATTTTCCTGAATATAGGCTATACACAAGGATAAAGTGTATGTTCATGAATGGTAGTTGTAACATTTCTCTTGACTGCCGCTTTACGAAATTGCTGGTGTACCAGGCACAGAGAACAGTAGAATATGATCAGTCAGCTTGTTTCTTCTTATTGCCTCAAAGCAAGAAACATTTTTGGATGTACTACATTAGGTCCTGCTTCACATGCTAACAGTTTTCTCAAAGATTTGGAACAGGCATTTGTGAACACATGATCAAAAAATAGTTCCACAATTTGGGAGTATTGTTTAAGTCATCTCTCTGTCATGGTAAAAAGTCATCAGTGCATCCATTCCTGGCTAAGTCCCTGTGAGGTAACATGTTAATACAGGTCTTCACTTGAACTAATACCTCTCTGTTGTCAAGGTGCTTGCTGCTGAACTCTGTTGGCCAGAGAATTTCTGGCAGAATCAAGGGTCTCAGGTTAATGGCTGGGAACATGTTTTTCACTCCATATTTGAGAGCTGAATCTGAGACATACGATTTCACCCTGCAAAAAAAGAAACACCCTTCTCTCAGAGACAACTGATCATTCCTATCTCAGTTTGAAGGCAGAGAGTTATATTCCTAACGTAGCAAAAAGAAAGAATGAAACTAAAACCAAAATTTGTCTTCTTTTGGGACTTTAACAAGTAATCAATACCTTAGTATATAACTGAAGTTGGGTGTAGAGCCCAATCAATAGAAAGAGCCAGGCAAGTCAAAGTCAGGCATTAGAAGAGTAAAGATATACAAGGCAAGCATCTAGGCAAGACCTAGGACCAGAAGCCAAGCCAAAGGACAGGAAACTGGATACAGTTGTACCAAGTTGAAGGGCAAAACGAAAGGGAGGTCAGAGGCAGTGGTCAGAAAGCCAGGGAATTACAGTGCAAAGCAGAACATGGGAAGGGGAGCAAGACACAGGAGGGGCCAAAGGCAGAGTAAGCAGTTAGGGTGTGATTATTCCTTTGACACGCAGGACAAAGGACCAGCCAAGCTCAGCTGGTTGTGTCTATCAGGGCTTCAGGGGTCAGCAAAAGCTGGGAAAGAGAGGCCTGGCAGGTCCCTGGAGCTGGAGTTGAAATGGGAAGGTTATCTCTACTTTCTACTACTCAGTCAAACATAAGGCTTAAAACATTTCACCCTGAAAACAGACATTTTTAAACAACTGTTCTGAGATGAGCAAGAAAATGCCTGAAATAAACACTCTGTGCATAATTTACTCGGCTACAGGTATGGAGCCATGGATATTGAAATAGTCAGTGACCTGACCTTGGTCCCCAGACTTCATAGGACATGGCACTCAGAGGCATTTTTGTCCCTAGTAACTACAGGCTAAGTATTTCTATGAAAATACACTACAACAATAGGGATAAAAGAAAGAAAATGCAGTGAGATACCTTGCTTTGGTTGGTATGAGGATTATGAAAGTAGGTTTTTAAGGCTGCAGGAACAAGATACCGTGGGCAGATGGTATAATGATGCATAGGAAGGTGTACGGTCATAAAGCCTATTCGAATTTTTCTGTATTTTAAAATACATTCTGAAAGAAAAGCCATGCCAAGTTACACAGCACCAATATTATAATGGTGTTTAAATTCTACTTAAATTGATGTTTAAATTCTGGAAATTATATGGTGAAGGATTTTTCCCTGGAGAAGGAGACATCTAGGCTCCCAGATCTCACTAAGAACCAAGAGAAATCAGGCCTTTCATTCTCAGTTTCATCTTAATCCCCACTGTCTTTCCTGATCCTGAGGTGCTGATACTGAGAGGGGCTCCACATGACCTTACAATTTAAATTTTTTCTTACCTTCCATAGACATTATAGTACAGTCCTTAATTTCATGATTGCTTACCTAGTCTCAAATCCCACAACATAAACAATATTATTTCTTTGGGCATCTTTAATAATAGTTAGAAATGCTCAAGCATTCTGTTCTCCCTCGCGCTTCCAAATGGAAATATGAACATTACACTTGATGTGTGGGTTTTTCTTAATTAAGGCTTCTCAAAGATGCTGAGAGCATTGTATTACAAGAAGTTCAAAATGCTCTACTTAAATAAAATGCACACAACACAGGTGGTTTTGATAGTATGACTAATCAAGAGTTGTTCACAAATCAATAAATTGAAGTCATACCTCTCTTTGGTCTGGAGAAGAGAGGGGGAAGGTGGCAGACAAGTGAAGCTCTGACACAAAGGTAATGCTGAACTGTTGTTCACAAAATTCTACATTATGAGAAGTAGGGGCTGCTCGGTGAAAACAGTAGGAGCCTGAATTAAAGCAAAGAAGCAGTCAAGCCTTTTACCCACTGGATAGTGAATTTCCAGAACTTGCTACCACAAGAGGTTGCAGAGGCAGACCCTAAGATGGTCATCAAAACAAGAGCCAGAAAAATCCATGGACAACAAGTCCATAAAGAGGTATAGAAGGACTAGACAGGGAGGTGCCCTCTGAAATCCCTGGTGTTTCTATTTGTGTGCTGAGGGAATACGAAAGAAATGAACTGCAAATAATGACTAGGCTCACATGCTGTCCGTGAATGACATCTACTTTTGCCATTGAGACAAAATACTGGGGTAGATGGACAACTAGTACAACCCAGCAACTTCTCACATTCCCATGCATTTTGCTGCTTGTGGCTTTGGGTCACCTTACCAACATACTATCTGCTAATTCATTCTTTTTGAAGCAGTTTCAGCAACTCTTTTGCACCATACACTAAGGATTTCTCTGCTGCCTGGCCTTAGGGAATCTCTTGTTGTAAAACAATTGCTTGGATGTAGGTGGTGAGGTGGCTATTCGACTAAACTAATCAAGACTCAATGGTGCCCTGTACAAATTAAATGCGAACAGCTTGTCAGAGAGAGGAAGAGGTGCTGAGGAAAAGACCATTTACTAGACCCTGGGATAACTACATTAAACATGATTTTACTCTGTCTCCAAAGGTTTTCATTATCCTTTGTAACTATGTGGTCAAATCTGGATTTTGTAACAAAAACAACAACAAAAAAAAATGGATTTGTTTCTGCACTAGCCAATCTTGTGGTGAGGGTAATGTAAGAGACTAACTGGTACACAGCAATGCACAACATTCCTATTGGTAAGGTGGTAATAAATGCTGAAATACTGGAGCATTTCTGAAGTTCCCAGCAATGGGGACCATTTGTTGCACAGGCTGGCTTGAGCACTGATGCTGCCAGCATCTATGTGAAAGAGGCACCCTCCTACAAACATATTTAGACAAGTAAACTCCTTTAGTTGTAGTAGGACAGTGGAACAGTGACTTAGAGGGATTTGTATCAGCAGCATTCAAAATCAGCACAAGTATATGAATTCTTAATGTTGTCCTTTGTCCAACTGCTTTGTCCCAGTTCCAATTTTCTCATGTTTTTCATCATTCAGAGTAATCTGTTATTATCATATTGGTCATAAATTCCTGGTTGGGAAATATTTGACATCAGTTAACCAAGAGAATTCAGTTACAGGTCTTCTCTAAGTTGAACAAAGACATTAGGAGTGATCAAGGAATGTAGCTCACTGCAGATGGTGCTTGAGTGGGAATCTGGGACTCCTAATCCTTGTTTTTCTACCAGTCTGGTAAGTCACTTCACTACCAGCTTCAGTTCTGCTTGTTTTCTCCAGACTAGAAGAGGGAAATGATAAAACAGCAAGTCTAGAAGTTACATTTTATTCTTTGGAGTTTTGCTCAGTACCTTTTCTGATTCAGAATTTAAATTTTTGTGTTAAGATACATGGTTCACATGCTATGTTTCTGTCTCCTGATAGGAAGAGGGAAAGATTCAGGAAAAGGTGAACTTCTGCTTACTAAGAACACATTTTAGTGAATGTTGTGCAACATATATTTAATTATATTTTATTTATTTTATTTTATTCTTACCAATAAACTTAATTGTTAGAGTATTTTTAGAAGAAAAAATATAGAAGTCTAAAAACATATAAAAAGGAAAGTCACTTAAAGCGTGACTATTTGAGGGCATCTTCTGTAGCTATGGTGTTTAGTTTTCATTAGTATCCAGTTCCTGGCAAGCATACAAAATTTGGAAATGCAAACTGCAAAATGAGCTTACCTGTCTGTTAAAGCAATGTCTGTAAGATGGAGCCCATGGTCTGGTGTGTGCTGACGGACCAATCTGCACAATGTATTGTGGCCAGCTTCATCTGGTGAGCAAGAAACTTTTATTTAGGTAACACCGAGTCCCATTTTTTTGCTTTATGTGACTCCCGCTCCCCTTTTTTTATTAAACAGGGTTCTGTGATAGCAAACACAATGTAAACTGTTTCTTAGAGCCGCAGCAAAAACAACTTGAACTACTTCATGTAGATGTTGTCCTTGTATGTTTTATTTTATTAGAATTTTAGATAAGTTTAATATTAAACATTTATCAGACTGTACAGTTTACAGTTATAAAAAAATATATCCTCTTAGTAAGACCTCCATTCACCTGAAGAGTTCTGATAACATGTATAAACCACTCAAGTTCCATTTTTGTTTGGTTATTGCAATATCAGATCCTCAGTTGAACCATACCCGCTTCTGCATTATCCCATATTAAATTTTTAAGCTTCCAGCTTAATATTGTTCCCCCTTACTATTCATCAAGTAGATAACTGAGAAAGTGTTCTCATTTTTATTGTGATTTATATGCTCTGTAAATACTTCAATCCATTTTCTCCCAAAGTTTCCTGCAATACTAAGTTGAAAGCCAATTGAAATTCACTCACTGAAGGTGCTGTCTTGAACTGCCTCAGCTTTTTCCCTAAACCATGAGGTGCTTCTCTTTTAAATCACTGCAACAAACTTTTTAAGGGCTCATCTGTGAGTTCTACACACAATAAACTGGCAAATTCCAGAAAAGTAAGGAAAGGAATTTCATATCATCTGATGGAGTACAGTAAATTCTCTTTCTGCTCAGAGATCACCTTAACCATTCCCCTTACTACTGTACATAAAACATGGTAGCCTTGGCTCTGGCCTTCTGTCACTCTGTTGCACACATTCCCTTACCATGTCAGGTTCTTTGTTGGTTTTGGTTTTTTTCTTTTTTTGCCTATAATTAGTAGTTGCAGACATTTTCTGTAGTCATTGGTTATGCTGCAAAAGTGTAATTTGGTGAAGGGGCATTTGCACAAAAGAGAAAATGGAGGACTGATTTCAGTCGTAGGGGGCCGAGTGATTATGAAGCAGAAAGAGTTTATGTTAGTTAGAAAGCAGTGTAAGGTCTATTAAAAAAAAAAAAAAAAAAAAAAAAGACTATTATTCCAGTATAGTGTCTATGTAGGAACACAGAGAGTTACACAAGAAGTAACTGCTGCAGCATTATAATTATACTGCCATAGTTCTGCCAGTTAATTTCCTCACATGGACAAACCCTCAAATTTTTACTTGCAAGGTCTCCAAGAATTTTTATTCTGGATTACCTTCATGAATACCTGGTCTCTTTTTAAAAAATCATTGCTTTTTAAAACATCAATTTTTATAAGAGCTATAAATTCTCCCCCAGATATCACTATGTCTTTGAAGCACTGTGCAGATTTTATAGTGTCTAAAAACATGATTGCATTTTGTCACTGAAATGCTATGCAGACATTACAAACTCCAGAGATGGATGGACCTGACAGCATTAATAATAACAGCCTTTGCAAAAATTAGTATAGCTGCTAATTGCCTTTCAGGCATTAGGCCCGTTAAAGTAACAGAGTAAGAGGTATAAAATAGGAAAATGAAGGTGTAAGGTGAGAATGGGGGTCCGAAGGTCAGACTGGCAGTTCCTTGGAAAAAAACAAATTTATGTTCCTGTATAAGGAACATTGCATGAATGTCTTCCTCACCCAAAGGGATAGAAGTAAGGGAATAGGAGAGCACCACATTACCACTCTTAGCTACACAGAGATCTACTGTCCTTCCAGACAGGGCAGCAATATGCACTCACCCACAAAGGGCTAAGCTGTCTCTCATGCAAACCACCGGCTAAGAGACTGGCAGTATTGATGTAGTTATCTAAACAAGTAAGTTTGGCTTAGATAGTGGAAGGCTATGACTGGAATTATTGGCAGAGGACACCTTTCTAGAAGTGTATGCAAACTGTAATGATTCTCTGTATTCATTTGTGATATACAGCCAGCTCACCTTCATTTCCTTGTTGCTGTTAGACATTTTGTTTGCTTGCATATTTAAATATTGTGAGTGTTTTATTCCATTCGTAAAAGAAAGAGCATAGCCTTGCTAAAAACATAATTTGAAATACATAATTTACTATGGAAGGCAGTTGTTAGAAACCTGGACTCAAGAGGGAAAGCCATGAAGTTCTATTGTCAACGTCCTAAACAAATTGGAGTAAATGCCACATAACCCTGACAGTACAATTGTACAAAATGTTTTCACAGTATTCGCAGGAAACTTTACAGGCAACAGTCTCCCTTCTCTCTGCATTACTGGATTTTGTTACATTCCAAGGGAAAGTGTTATTTGCTCCATGTAAAGCTCTGATGCATTCTCCTGTTACACTAAGACTGAATTTTCAACTGGGAACAGCTTTCGTATTAGGAACAACCAGGTCAAGAGCCTTCAGAGGTCTTCACTGTCAGAAGACGAGTTCTCATGCTCTTTCAGACACCTCATGTACCAGCACCAGCTACCAGCATCAGGTGTCACTGCAAATAGAAGCTATATTTGAGCTTCTGGGCTTATCTTTCAGAAATACTTAGCTTTATCAAAACTTTTTGCTTTAGTCAGCCCCTTTGGTAACAAGATTTGTTCTATTAGTGATCACTTAACCTATCCTGATCCACTAGTTATTACTGTGGATCTGGGCACACCAGGAAAATTAGCTATTTCCTTGAAATTGTGTCTTCTTATGTTTATGAATAGGTTTGTATGGGTAGAGTCAGCTACACAGAAAAATGAACCTGATGATAAACTAAAAGGTCACTTTAGGTGCTGTAACTACAAAGAGAATCAAAAGATACACCTAGACCCACACTAGTTTCAATCCATGATCCCCAAAGAAGGGTTGACGACAAACACGTCTGTAAGAAAAATGATCTGTCTCAGTAGCATTGCTTTTATTAGGCTGAAACAAGCTCTGTAAGGTGTGCTTACTTTGAAGTCTGTTTTGCCTGTCTTAGTTAAAATTTTTGCATTCTATCTCCTCTGCTGGGTGAACAGAGTGTGTCTGTTTTATCTGATTATTCTGGATAAAATTCAGAACAATTTAAGTTTTTTTGTAATTTGTCTGTCACAAAATAGAAACTGGGGATTTGGCAGGAGGAAATATAGTTTTCCATTATAAATTCGTAGATGACAGAGTCAGACTGACCACTGCAGTTGCTTACTGTCATGGAGAAGCACACTACAGAGTGTCCTGGAATTGTTCTATGTTTAATGAACATACACTCTGTTTAAAATTACCAGTCTTGAGCAACCTGTCACAAATCCTTGGCCAATAGAATACCCTCATCTGCTTTGCTTCATTGAAAGAAGGAGATGAAAGTGAACTTAATATTGCAAGTTTTACGTGTGCTAAAAATACATGTTTTTTCTGTCCTTAACAGTATTGCTGAGAGGGAGGTTGATTTTTCTTTCTTGAGGTTTTACAGATTGTAGTGGGTTTGTAACCCTCCCTGGGATGGAAATGGAACTAGGATAGGTGACCTGATGTATATTTTACCAATAAGCTATTCCATACCATGTTACGTCAGGTCAGATATAAAAAGATGAGAAGGAAACAACTCCCTCTCTTCTCTTCCGGGACAGTTGCATGGGATAGACAGCTGTTATTCAGAGGAGGAAAACACCTTCTGTGGGGAAGTAGTCTTTATTATCAGTTTTCCCTGTGTGTATAGTGCTTATAGTTCTTTTTTTTTTTTTTCCCCTGTCTGTGTAAATATAAAACCACCTTTTTCGGCAGTATCAATTTTGCAAGGTTTTTTTTTCCCTCTTCTTTCCCCCCTCCCTCCTCCTTTTCCCTGTGTGGGGGGAGGTTGGGTGGAGTCTCGGTGGACACCGGGCCTTCAGCCAAGGTAACCACTAACACAGGGGCCAGGGCAGATAGGTTTACATAAAAGATGCAAATAGGAGACTACTTATTTTTTAAGTTCATGTTTCAGACTCACAGCTTACTGATATGGTGGGAGCTGTAGTGCCAAAGCAAAAGTTTGAGTTTGACAGTTCATATTTATTTCACTTGCAGCCAGTGTTCCAGGTAAAGATTTCTGGGAAGACAACAAAAATCCCAAAGTGTGTGGTGTAAAGCTGACAAAACAAGAGAAAATGAGAATAATATCAGAACTCATAGGCCTATAGTTCTAACAACTCTGCTACTAATGCTTTCTTCCTTCATTTAAGCTTTCAGTGGTTTCCCTGTGTTTACTGCTAATTTAAGAAACTGTCCCTTAATCCCAACCTTTCCTATTCTCTATCATCCTCTTGTTACTTCCTTCTCCTTATCTTTTAAAAGCTTGCTCATTCACTCTCCACCCCCACCCTGGCTTATTTCTTCCATATTAATAATAATCTTAGTACTGAGCACTTATATCGCTCTCTACATGTTCAAAGTGCTGTACAAACCTTAGCTAATTAATCCTCACAACACACTCCCCTCCCTCCATAAGATAGGTAAGTATTATTATCTCAGTTTTACAGATGGGGAAATTGTCGCAATGATTCAGTGGCAGAGACACAAGCACGGTAACCTTGTTCTTGCAACCTCTATTTTGAAAATACCTTCTCCAATCCAGCTTGCCTCTATAAATACATTCCCATCTCCTTTGTCTCCAAAATCGTCAAGACAAATCCACTGCCTACTCCTGCCGCCACAGCTCCCTTAATTGTTGCCATCTCTTGCTCCCTTAGACACCTCCGGCAGGAGCTTTGCCAATGCATTGCTCCGCTGCCTCTTTGAATGCCTTCCTCTTGTATCTGCAGTTTTCATCTCACTTCCACCAGGCAAGATGAAAGTAACCCCTTGCCAGCCTCACTGGTTTATGGCTCTTCTTTGTTTCTGCCCCAGGTTTGCATCAAAATCAAGGCGTAAGTGCCTGACTCAAGGCTGCACATCAGGGATCTGGATCAAAATGCTCTGAATTCCCTCTACATCTTTTCCTAGTACCATGGCATTTCTGAAGGCATTCTGTGCCATCAGGAAAACAGCAGACATAGGTTTGTTGGTAGAATTTATGCCCTCTGTATGCATGCAGCTCTGAAATGGGCCAGAGCACTCCTGCTCAGGACTGCGTTGGTTGAGGTTGGTTTGTGTTTTAGTGAGCTGCAAATTCACCCCACAGGCTATAACACTGCCTGACTATTGAAGATGCTGACCTCTCCCACCTGACAGCTTTGTGTGCCCTAAGCCACCTTCCTAGAGGCTGGATTTTGATGCTTAAGTAACCTTCTTGAAGTAGATATCCTGAATCTGGCCCTGAGAGCAAGTGGATTGACAGAGAATATTCTTAAATTTAGGAAAGAAGTGTTCACATTTATATTTAAGCACATCCAGGATTTAACTGCCTTTGTGGTTGCTTGTGCCTGTTGTATTGCTTCCTTGGTCCTGTATGTTGTAAATGAGTGATCCTTGTTGTCATGTTCCTGTGGTCACAGAATATGTGTGACACTTGAAACACTGGATCCAACTACTAATTGCTTAGATATTATCCCTGATTTTCTCTCTCTGGAGTGGTGCTGTTGGTTTTATTCTGACTAATGAGTAACAGCAGATTCCGATAGTGTGTTTCACTGAGGATCTTGCTTAGCTGCAACCTTAAGTTTTGTCAGTCTCATGTTTCAGACCAATTAATTAGACATGACTACATGAATTTGCTCTTTAAAAGACTCTGCCATAATGTCATGTGCTGTCAAGAACAAATCTGTTTAATGGATCAGTGCTCATTTTGTCATTTTGTGTTCCATGTCATATGATACAGTATCATACCTCTGCAGGTGAGCTATCAGTATCTATGGTGCTGTACTGAGGACTTTTTCCTTTAAGATGCCTTCAAAGACTTGTTGTAACGAGACTCCACAACAGGTTCTTACTCATGCTCATCCTAATGAGAGCCTAACAATGATGTACTGAATGCAAAGGCATGTCTCTTTTTTCATCTGCAGTATGCATCAGTGTCATAGAGGTCAGAGACTTCGACAAAGAAATTGCTGGCTTCTTGCAGCTAAGTTTTTCTAACCCATACCCACTTCTACTGCTGCCTTTTTCATTATTTTATATCAGTTTAGTTTACACACATACTATCAATCCATCATTGTGCATTGGATCCTCACCTTCTGCAAAGAGTGAGCAAGGAAACTGGCCAACCTTAGCAAATGTTCTTGGTGAATCGAATCTCTGTGACAAATGTTATTTACTTAGTGTTTGGCCTGGTGCCCATAGCTGAGGTGATGGGAACAATGTGTACCTTAATGGCCTGCTTATGTCTTAGTTCAGGTTTAACACAGTCTCTGTTATGCTAGGTTTAGAAGGCAAAAGATATGGCATCGCTGAATAATTTGCATAAATGTTTGTTCTGAAAAGCACTTGACATTTTGGATTTCCCCTTCCTATGTTGTGCCCTCCTCCTGCTAAAAATGAACGCTAGAGGGTGTAACCTACAAACCTCTCGGCTCTCCAGGGGTCATTAACTCTGGGTAGGATTGGCATCACTTTCAGGCAAAAATGGTCTTACCAGTTTATTGCCTGTACACTTTTGTGGGTGCTTTGCTTCCTCCTCAGCAGCAGCATACTCTGCATAGAGACCTTTGCGTCTCACTGTACCTCCCAGACCAAGTGACCTTGAATACTGGCTCTGACTTCTCTCTCCTACCTCCCTACCTCTCCCCACCCTAGCCTTTTTTCTGACTCTAACTCTTTTCAATGGAAGTACAAACAGCTGCTCAGGTTACCAATTACCTAGGTTGTTTGCTTGAGGGATGAGGGAGGCTGTTTTTCCTAAGGACCTGTATTGGGTTTGCATGGCAGGGTTTTAGTATTGGGAGGGCTACAGGGGTGGCTTCTCTGAGAAGCTGCCAGAAGCTTCCCCCATGTCCAATGGGGCCAATGTCAGAAGACTCCAACTCAGAGCCCATTAGCAACAGTTGTAGTGCCTCTGTGATAATGTGTTTAAGAAGAGGGAAAAATTACTGCAAATGCAGCTGAATCAGAATATGTGAAAAAAAACAGCCCTGCAGACCCCAAGGTCAGTAAAGAAGGAGGAGGAGGATTCCAGGTACCGAAGTATAGATTCCCCTGCAGCTTGTGGCGAAGATCATGGTGAGGCAGGCTGTTCCCCTGCAGCCCACGGAGGTCCAGAGCGGAGCAGCGATCCACCTGCAGATCCTGGAGGACCCCACACCAAAGCAGCTGGATGCCCAAAGGAGTCTGTGTCCTCATAGGAAACCTGCACTGGAGCAGGCTCCTGGCAGGATGTGGACCCATGGAGAGAGGAGTCCACACTGGAGCAGGACTTGTGACCCTGTGGGGAATGCATGCTGGAGTAGCTTGTTCCTGAAGGACTGCACCCCACAGGAAGGAGCCACGCTGGAGCAATTTGTGAAGAACTGCAGCCCGTGGGTAGCACTCATGTTGGAGAAGTTCATGGAGGACTGCCTCCCATGGGAGGGACTCCATGCTGGAGCAAAGAAGAGTATGTATGACTCATCCTTCCCCCTGAGGAGGAAGGAGCAGCAGAGACTATGGGTGATGAACTGGCCGCAGCCCCCATTCCCTGTCCCCCTGCACCACTGAGGGGAAGAGGGAGAGAAATCAGGAGTGGAGTTGAGCCTGGGAAGAAGGAGGAGGAGAGGAGGTGGTTTTAGGTTTTTATTTTTCATTAACCTGCTCTGATTTGTTTGGTAGTAAATTTTTATTTTTTTTCCTGAGTATGTCTTGCCCATGATGGTAACTGATGAGTGATCTCTCCCTGGCCTTATCTCGACTCACAAGTCTTTTGTTATATTTTCTGTCTCCTGTCCATCTGAGGAGGGGAGTGATAGAGCAGCTTTGGTGGGCACCTGGCATCTAGCCAGGGTCAACACACTGCAGTTTAGTCATTGGCCTCAGAGCCTTTTAAGGCTGCAGCTGGAAATCTGCATTATTTTCTGGGAACTGGGGCAGTCATTTGTGGCTTTGGGAAGTTTTTCTACCCAGTGTAAAGTGCAAAGATCTTTGGTCTTTTCTAAGCCTAATTCTGACCTCAACATTCAATATATTCTTTGTGTTGTCTGACTGCTCTGTGGAAAACCTATATATGAAAAGAGCAGTCAGGATTCAAATGAGCTCAGCGCAAGGCCCAGGGGAAGACAGGGCTACAAGCATTTGAACACTGTTTCTGGCACCAGCCCCCATGCCTTCAGCCACTTCAATAGACTTTTTTTTCTATTTCTTTTTCCTACCTACCAGAGAATAATAGAGTTGTGATATTATCCCATGTGTATGTGCTTACTCATACCTATTTACCTACCTACTCTACTGCTGTCTAGTGGAGTGGGTCCAGGGCCTTCTAGATGGTCATTCGGCTGGGTGACTGGGTGGCTGTCAAACCCTTTTGGAAAACAGTGTCTAGGTGAAACCCGTTTGCTGCTGGATTTTTTTAATTCTGTTGTCACAGGGAGTTTTATTTGATATTTCACTGAAACCTGTGTTCTCTAGAGTAGAGTTGATGGGAAATTTAGATTATCTCTAAAATTTTTCCCTTTTCCTATTCACAATTAATATTTTCCCTTTTTATTTATTTTTTTCTAAATTCAAATGCTATTTATTTTGCCTATGAAAAGTATCAGCTTAAGCAAACTCCACTTCTAAGGGAATCTTTTTTTTTAATTTCAAACATTTATATGATACTTTCTAGTTATCTCTTTAAAATGTTAACAATTTCTATCAGATCCCCACATAAATAGTTTCAGCAGGAAGAACTGTCTATTTAAAAATATTAAGTTATGTTTTTGAAAATGTTCTAGGAATAGTCTTGCTGAATCCACCAAAGCCCACAGCTTCCTTGTGGTGCATGCCTTGAATGAGAGTATCACACAGCCTTCCATAAGACTCAACATTGATGACTTAACTGAAGATCTAAGGTGCTACTTCAGCGAAGTGTGCAGGCAGGTGCTTTATGTTAAAGTTAGGTCTCAGAGTTCAAATGTAGGCTCTAAGCTTTCTAGCTCTTCGGCCCACTGCAACAAGGAGGTAGCCACACTGGCTGCAGCTGCTTAGGACTATGCTTTTCACTTGGACAACTCTGTATTGCTAAACTTGTTACTCAATCTTCCTCACTCTTGGGTATAGTTTGTTGTGTTTGTGTTGATTTCTACCTTCCTGTAATTATGCTCTCAACACCCACTGTCACTCTTGCTCCCAGAGAGGTGCTCAGAGCATTGCTCGGGACCATTTCCTCACATGCAGTGAGGACAGCCATGGAGACCCATCAGATTTTTTTTGAGCTGTGTTCATTATTAAGTACTTTGCTGAATCAGAGCTAAATGTTTAATAAAGCTGAATGTGAAGTAACAGAGAGAATCACATGCTTTCAGGGCTATTGTAGACTACTTGTTTTCCAAGAATAATAACAGTAGCTACTTCTCCTTATTCCACTTGTATTCTGTCTGGATGTCTAAAAGTGCCCTGTGCATTGCTAGTGTTTATACTGATTTTTTAAGCACTGAATGTTTCATTCCAAAAAGTTGCAGTGGTAAAGGATTTTGGCCTTTGCCAACTTCTTTAATAGCAGAAATGTTTTATTATATAATTTTCTATCTAAGTAGAAAATCTCTACATTTTTAAAAGAGTAAAATTTCTTTAAAAGGTTATATATTATGACCAAACCAATAACATTTCATTCAGTTAAATTGTTAGCCTAAGTAAGCTGCCTGTCAGACTACAAATTGCTGTTTAAGTAGCAAACTAAGGTTAAAAATGATCTAGAGAGGTCAGCACTTTGTATCCAATATGCTTTTGCAGTTTACTTTCGTTCTGGTAAGCAGATGCTTTGAAAACTGTTCAGCTTCAGTTCAGACAAAGGTCAATATTGGGCCAGTCAATATATAATACAAAGATCCAAATCAGTATCTTATGAAAGGAGACTCAGAACCTTCTGCATAAAAAGTATCTAGAACAGAACTTACTTCTCAGACTCAAGCTGTCCTGGGGGATTTCCTTCTTGTTCCTGCTGGAGGAGTCCGTCACGATATTGCAGTAATTGGTAATCTTTTAACCACCTATCCATGTACTGAATTTTGTGATTTAAGTGAGCATATTGATAACCAGCCTTTGCATTTTTAGTACATAAATGTTAGGGTACCAGGCTCATATTTTTCAGATACAAGTTCAGCAACTATTGCCTGCAAAAGGTATTTATTAGGGTCTAAGACTAGAATTCATCATAGTAAGTATGGTTATTTACTTTATACATTTATTCAGTGTATCAGTCACAGCTTTGACAGTGCTCTGCAATTTTTTTTTCACATGAAGGCATTCAAATCTAAGAAATATATTCATACCTGCTGTCAACAAGTGCAACTCCCTTGGAAAGCTCTGAGCCAATTTCAGCAGTGACGTGAATGGCAGCATAAATTTTAGGTCTAAATTAGTCAGAAAATAAGTGAAAGTGGGCATAATTTGCATGGTGAGGACTGAAAGGGGAAAAGTAGCTAGCAAAAAAGGTGTGCAATTAAGGGGGGGAGGAGGGGCAATAGAGGATCTACTGGCATGACTGTAGTGCATCAAATTTGTTTCTGAATTCAGACAACTACAAGCAAATGTAAATGTTATACTTAATGCAACTAGCTATTTATAGTGGAGTGAACACACTTTCTCTACCTGTTATGCTCATTGCTTTGCTAAAGAATAGACTGGAGAATGTCATGCCTAGGGTGGCGAACATCCAGCACATATCTGCATGTATGTGTTGAATATGTTTCCCAGTTCCCCAGGGAGCTCTGTAGTATGATCACAAATATACTGACTCTTTGTGGAAGGGAAATCTTGAGAAATTAAAATACCTTGATCACCTTGAATATGATTATGCAGTCTTCCAGGCTGCTGAGGTAGATCATGCAAGGTGAGGGATATTTGTCACTGAAGCATCTCTTCTTTGGTACCTGCTCAAAAGAAATTGCTAAGAACTGTGTCATGAAAGAAAGGCAGTATTTGAACTATCAACAGGAATTGCTCAGCCTGGGTGCTGCCGTGCTTCCGGGCAGCTCCTGGCTCAGCAGGATGATTCAGTGCATCTGGGGTAGACATCTCAATTCCAAATGTAATGGGTGGGGAAATATGGCAACCTCCAAAATCATTCAAAGCAGCTAGGAACCTATCTCTCTCCACTGTCTGAGCAGGTCACTGAAACTCTCACCTACCAATCACCTGGGAAACCTCTCAGTGTAGATCTGAACAAGTGTTGAACCTCAATCACCTTCATCCACTTGAAATCCAGAGCACTGAGTTGTCTCTTGAGAGCAAGCAGCTAATGATGCAAGAGGAAGAGGCAGCAGCCACTTCAGAATAACTTCATTGTTTGAACACTCTTACAAGAAGTGGGAAACATAGATTTTAAGCCTTTCTCAGACTGAAGGAGTTTGAACCGCAATTCCCTTTTTCTCGGAGCTTATCCTACCCATCAAACTAGAGAAGTTCTTCATTCTGCTCACTGTGTGAGCCTTTGGAGCAGAGAGAGAATAGGTAAGAGGGAGCTTGATTTTGCAGCCCATTGGTTGAGGGCAGGCCTGAGAGAGTCCTGAGGCTTGGTCCCAGCTGTCACTGCTGTTTAAGTATTCTTTACTGTTAATTTTTAATATAGGTGCTCATACGGTCAAGTAGACATGGTTTATAGAATGTAGAGACTGTAGTGTTTCATTCTGTGTGAATTTGTGATAAGCACCAAAAATGTGTGAACCAGATAGTGCCCTGAGGCCTGACTTTCTCACACCCAGTGAAAAGCACCTGAGACTAGCAGCATAGTTGCCTAGTTAGGAGCAGAGTTGTTCAAGGCCGCCTGCAAAGATAGTTGAGAGAGAAAGGAAATTGACAGGAAAAGTGAGACCCTTCTTCATCCAAATCACATCCTGGAAGTGCATGTTCTTCTCTGTTGATTATTAAGTGAGCCTAGGATGATAATGTTCCCCAAATGGGATTTAGCATGTCCAAATCACAGGAATATAATCTTGTTCTCAGTTGTTTTGCAGTTGTTTATTTCTGCTACTTTCCACCTCAGAATGGTGTGCACCTCTGGAGAAAGATACAGTGGAATTGTCTAAACACAGTCTAAGTGCCAAGACTGCTACCTAGCACCAACATTTCAGGGTGAAGTGTGGGAGGATTTAAACCTTCCCTTTGCCCCAAGGAATTTGTGTACTGCAAACCTCTCACTCTTTCACAAAACCAGCACACCCAGAATAGATCGCATTGAAAAGATACACTCCATAGTCAGTCCTGAAATGTTATGTCAGACAGCTGTTCTACCTACTTTTAGATCATTAAATGTATCTTCTCCATCAAAGCACTATGCAGTTTCAAACTATAAAATGCATTCATCATGTTGGGATTTTTGTCACCTGAGAACATGTTCCTTATTCCAAACAGTGGCTCTCCTAAAAAATGAGAAGTCCTAGAAAAGTAGTGACAAAGTATGCAACATTGCTGTACTGCTAACACAGCTTGTGGAGTGGTCTGTAGTGGAGAATCCCACCCTTTGAAGTTCCATCTTACGTATTTTCAGTATTTTATGATCTAGCAGAAACACACCTCTTGTTATTAATATGCTTATGTAAGGAAGGTTGTTCACAGAAGAGAGAAAGAAACTCATTGCTGTGAGCGTATAAACTGGTAGAGTACCATTTAGCCAAATACAGAGGAAAGGTACCCTCAAGTGCAGGTATTTCAAAGGGATCTCTGTATTACAGACTCAGGCCCTAGGGGTAATTCTGGAGGCATAGAGTCTTTGGCAGCAGGCACTACATCTTCTTATATGTTTCCAAAAGTTCTTATTTTTTTCTGGGGCCTGATGTCATTATTGTAGTAGCAAAACCAAAATTAGACCACTGTGTATTATTTTCATTTTTTTCTAGGATATGCCTTTTAGGAGCTTTGAGTGGAGGAACAACATTTTGTAACTGTAGTCCAGAATATATACAACTAGACCCTGTCACAAACAGAAGACTTTTCCAAATCAGGTGTCTTCAGTCCTCACCACTGGCATAAATGACCTGTCCTTCCACCAGTGGAATTGAAGGGAAAATATGGAAAATATGAAGACCATATTTTCTTTGAGTTAGACAGTTTCAACAAACTAGTAGAGACAGTGAGAAGGCTTGCCATTTTTGTTTGGGAAAGGCTTCGGTTATAATGTCATAGAAATGACTCATCAGCCTTTATATCTCTGCAGTGTTTTTCACCTATCTCGTTCAAAGAGGATGTTAACCTGTTAGTAAGAACCAAATAAAGGTCATATAACATGAGTTGTCTGATGGTCTCCATGTATTCAGCACCATCTTTCATAACTGTAATGATCCTGTCATCCAGAGTAAACTATGCACAACCTAACTGGCCCAGGGAAGCTTCTGGAGGAGCTGGTTACAACAACACAGCTACCACCTCCCTGCAGGTAGTCTGCCATGTAGCGGCACTTTGAACACAAAATTTGAGGTTTTTTCATCTCTGTGGGATTTAGGAGTTGTGGTTTCAACAAATTTTCTTAGGATGATGTATACCTTTGTACCATTTTGATGAGGTGACTGACTGTGTATCTTCCCCCAAACCATTCACAGTTCTTGAAGTATCCTTTTTGTCTGATCAGTTCAAGAGCCATGGCAAAGGTGTTTGCCTGCTCATTTCACTGTATTAGTTGACTTTATTCCAAAAATAAGTAGCATGGATTGGAGAGGAAGTACTAGGGAAGAAGCAAAAATGTACTTATTTAATCTATAGCCAAGATAGCTCTTGTTACAGATAAAGAAAACACCCTCCCTTTGATTTTCCTTAAACCTCCTCCTTCTTCTATGTTACCTTTAAAAAACTTCAAAACTATGATGCTAAAAAACTAGGGCTAATGTATTCCCTCCTGTACTATCTAATTTAAATGTGAGTTTGAACAATTATTCACATTAATAACTCCAAGTTAAATCTACCAGCCTTGCCAGAAAGGTCAAATAGAGAAACAGCAAAGGTACCAGCTGAACGCTATTCTAAATAGTGAATTTCTCCCCAGGGCACAGCTTTCCCCTCGTTTGAGATCTCTTCCATGCTGGTAAGGATAGTTTTGCCTATGGATTCTGGCAGTTTTGCCTATGGATTCCTTTCTCATTGTTTTGTTGTGCCAGTGTGTTATCGGAATATTTAATTTCACTTAGTAGTTCTTGTTTCCTGTTACAAATTTTCAGATTATTTCACCAGCATTAAGTAGTAAGTAACATATCACCTTCTTTGCAGAGAGCTGAAAAGATTACATTTTAACTGATAGGAAGGATTCAGAAAGAGACTTGTTCTCTCTCTAAAAGTAACTTTTCCAAAAAGGTATACTGAAGTTATCAATAATTTAATAATTTCTGTGCTAATTCAATGTGTGCTTTCATCTTTATTATTATTACTGTTACTGTTGCTATTAAACACTACAGTTGCTTTCTACTGCTTTCTTTACTGTACTTGGGTGTCGTTATCTCTTGCATCTCTGTGGATAAGCTTCACTCTCCCAATCCCATAAAACCCGATGTTTCTTCCCACTCTACCCTAACCTGTCCCAGGACAGCTCTAAGCATACAGCATTGGACCTCCTGCCAGGGTTCCATTCCTACAGCTGCTCCACACACAGGCTAGGGACACCAGTGGGGCCGTGTCTGGCCAGATGTGCTCAGGCAGGGAGGATGCTGTGAAGCAACAGGAGCTTGCTTCTGCTGTGATGAGGGCTGCACTTGTAGGTTTGGAAGTCAGAGAGCAGGTGGGGTTATGCCGGCAGCCTCAGGATCCCCGTAAAGGCAGTAAAATTCTAGAGCCACTGATGTGCCCACTGGTGTCAGGATTTGATCCAAAGTCTTTCTCTGGGTGCCTTCCACACAGTGGTTCTGAAGGCAGGGGTCTGTACTTAAGCAGGATCTGCCATGTGATCATGTGGCTTATTATAATCAATGGATTTTTTCCAGGTACAAGGTCACTCCTATGCCTCTCTTGTCACAGTCTGTTCTCTCTGTATGGCTTTGTGTGTGACAAATAATGTCCCATTGTCTTTTGACTCCATCATGCTTCAGCAATTCAGATTATAGGTCCTCCAATGCTTGGCAACATGTTTTTAATTTTAGGCTTTCTCTAACGGTGCATGGACATTTACAGGAATTTTACCTTTGTCTATGTACCAGAGTTTATTTAGCTCTTTTATTTGATATTGTCATTTTTAGACAACCCTTCCCCTATGATCTTATCAATATCGCATGCATTTTAGTTGATGTATGAACTTTAGAGGATTACTTTTGTATTCCTCTGCCTATCTGTAACTGTTACAGCTTTTGTCCTGGAGTGTTACTCATTCTAAAAAGTGCTGGTACTTTGAATATCAAACAGATGCCTTAGTAGGACCTCTGTGCTTCTCAGCACCTGTTTCTTCCCACTCCTGGTTTAAGTAAATACACATAATAATTAATTTTCCAAGCCAGTAATCTGGTTTCATTTTTGTTAGGCAAAAATCTACCCTTGCTGTACAGGTGTTCTCTTTTAAGGATAAGCCCAAATACCTTACAATATGGTTATGTTCTCTTTCTACCATGTTCACTTCTTAAATGGGGATCTTGACATCTGTCCTTGTCATTCCATTTATATGGTTCTTTGTAGAAAACTGTCAGAGAAAACTACCTGAAAGCCTGCAGCATCGGTGTTTGATAATATAAGCATAAATCCTAGATTTATGCCTTTCTCTCTGTCATTAGGATCAATCTATTCCCAAGAGCACAGATACCTGCTCTGTCTACAGATCTAGGCATTAACTGAGATCCATGCCCTGCATAGTCACAGAAGTACTGATATTTCTACATGAATGAAATCCCTATTTCAAAAACTCATCTATAGCAAGATACTTTCTTGGAAAGTCCTCTTTAAGACAGAAGGCACACTTGCTTTCTTCTACCTGTCCAGTCAAATGAGTTTGTTTCTCGTGTATGCCTATGGTCCATTTTCACCATGGGAAAAAAGGGATCTTTAGGATCAGCAAATCTAGAGCCTTGGTTTTGCAAGCAGTGCATTATGGAGAACCCTTGCTGGCCTTTCAGGGGTTTTTTACAGAGTCAAGACTTCCAGATTATGTGGGAATAAATGCCTAGAATGCAAAGATCCAGCAAATTAAACAGTAAGTTCAGTATATCAAGAGGAGATATAAAGCAGTAATTTTTACATGGAAGAATTTCTTAAAGCTTCTTTGGCCCAAGGGGAATGTCAAATTGTGTAGTTCAAATTCCTTAGACTTGGTTGGAAGAATTTCAGTGCCTGTATCAATAGATCAGTATTTTCCCAGTATGGTTAAATTTGCAACAGCATTATAACCATTCCTTGACATTAGATCATGCAACAGCATCAGTATATGATAAAAATAACAAATTAGCTGAGCTAGACAATAAATGAGCTAGATGTAAAAATAATCAAAAGCTGGGCTGCAATCTTCACAAGTCTCTTAGGTATCTTCTACCAAGACACATAATTATGATACCGTAAGACAGATGATCCATATGCCAAAACCTATTCTATGTACTCGAGTAGAAGCAAAGAATCATAGAATCATAGAATCACAGAATCAACCGGGTTGGAAAAGACCTCTGAGATCATCAGGTCCAACCCTTGATCCACTACCGCTGTGGTTACTAGACCATGGCACTGAGTGCTACATCCAGTCTCGTCTTAAAGACCTCCAGGGACGGAGAATTCACCACTTCCCTGGGCAGCCCATTCCAATGCCTGATTACCCTCTCTGTAAAGAATTTCTTCATAATATGTAACCTAAACCTCACCTGTGCATGTTGGTGTTTTGATGGGGAGAGAGATACTGAAGGGAGGAGGATAAGATATGCTGTTCAGCTGAATAGAGGCGTAACCTATTTTGTACTTGCAAAAGAACCTTTTTCAATTTTATGATCTCAGAATAATTACGTGAATATATATCTGAACACTTGCACTTTCAGCTACTTGTTTGCTGATAGCCATAGCCTGGAAAAACAGGCTGGTGCCCAGGATAAAATGACAAGTTAAAAATATTAATGTTTCAAATATCCAAATAGTTGGAAATTGCAGGGGAAGAATATTTTGGTAATAACACAGATTACAAAGCACAGTACTACAGTGCATTCCCCAGATCAAAAGAAGTACAATAAAACCAGCAGGACACATGCACTTCTAAATAACCACCTATAAAGCCTAACTTGAAAGCAAATGAAGGTGTTTGGGAGTCTGTGAAGTAGATTTCTCTTTAAGGAAGCCTATCATCAGCCCTAGCTACAGACAATGGCTTCATCTTGGTATATAGTTTTGACTTAACAATAAAAGAAAATCTAAGGCTTCTTAGGACTACAGATTTGTGGTCCTGCTCTAGTTGCTTCATGCATCACTAAGCAGTATAAGAGCATATATTGCAACCTGACGATTTCTCCTTCCAAGACTACTTTGGTGTAAACCACCAATTTCGTACTTCATATAGCAAGTTTGATCTAGAAACAGGATCATGAAACAAGAGTCTTCTTTCTAACTTTGGAACCACAGTATATAGCCTGTATATGTTCTGTAAACCCAGGGACTGACACAATTGCTAAGTTTATGTAGTGTCACTGGACAGTCTTGAAGTTCCCCACCAAAGGTCTGATGTGGCAGCACTTAGTGGATGTCCAAGGCTGTTACTCCCTGGTCTTCCCTTGTTCCACCTACACTGCTGATGGTTTTCCAACACCAGAGATGACTTTGATAGGGCTTCCATCATCTAGTTTTAGATGCCCACATCTGAACTTGTCATCTCCAGGTATCTTCATATCCAGTGAAAAAAAATACCTGTAGTTCTAGAGAAATACATTTTTGACATGTACTTTAGGAAGAAACCAATCATACCGTTTGTTTCCACTGACTTTACAGGGAGTCCAGATGACCAGTTCAGAAAGAGAGTTTGAGAACACAGACATTTGTCAAGGTACATCCTACTCAGCTTGCCTCAGTGTATTTTCAATCACAGAACCATCTGCAATACCGATTATCTGAAAATAAAAAAATAGTATGTCATTTTTCATTTTCTTCAATGCAGATCACCCAAATGTCCATTCTTTGGCAGCTATTTCACTTCCAAATATTGCCTGCCGTGCAACTGTTAAATTGAGCACAGTTGTTTCCTTTTCTCTTCATTGACCTTCTAGCAATTACCCTGTTCTCTTTATTACACTCTATTTTAATGTCAACACTTTTATGCAAGAGTTCAATCACTTAGACACTTGAATGACTTCACAGTAGACCAAGAATGAGAAAAAAAAGTCCCTTTAATATATTTAGATTAAAATTACATTAGATAATTAACTTGAAAACACATTTTTGTAAGCGCAGTTAACTCAGTCCATACACCCAAACCAAACATAATTGAAGTTATGCCATTCATTACTTGAACTGTGCTTCTACTTTGTGTGTTCTCTAAGATATGCCATTGATTTTCATAAGATAATTTTTCAGCTTTTATTTCCAAGCCAGACCAGCAGAAAAAAAAGACATTCAGTGTAAGGGTCTCTTGAGTTCCTAAAGATTCTCCAGGTACCGCCATGTCTTTAGGAAATACCTGGTTTTACTTTGATATGCAGAGCTTACCACATAAACTGTCTTTGGGAGGGTACAGAGAGATGGAAGAAGTAGAGATGGAAGTTAAGAATTACCATATTTTGAGTAAGATTCCTTTCTCATTGCTGAATATCAGGAATCCCACATTAGCCACTTCTGCCTATTTCAAAGGAATTATTGTGATTCAAAAGAATCTCAAACTTTTTGTTATCACAGGGCTTCAGAAGAATATAATACAAAAATCCTTCTCATTTCTTTGGTGTCTTTACTCTAAATAAATATAATGAAAATCATTAACAAGCGCAGCGTTCCCCATAATTAATCTAACATCCTTACATGCTTTTGTATTTTTTTCTGGTATTTGTTGGACATAGATGGAATAAGTGGGATCTTTATAAATTTCTGCATTGAGTTTGCCTGAAAGAAAGCACCTAAACAGAAATGCATTAAAAAAACCCAACCAAAGAAAAAATGTCTAAAAAAGCTTCTTGTGGACCAGTAGTATATTACTGTATCTGGTTTTCTCCTTCTCCTGAAGAGAACATTAACTTAATTCTAGGTGTATTCTAGTATACTCCATGTCATCCACTCAAGTCATTGTTTTCTCCCATTGAACTCTCTTTGGCATCCAGCGGGAGCTCTGTGGAAGAGAAGACTGATCAATCAGGACCATAAAAGCCATTTTAGGATTTGGGAAATATCTTTTCTTTTGAGATATCTGTCTCAGGTCATATCCACAACCATTTATTTGGGCTTAAGTTGTGTTTCTCTCTGCCTTGTGGACAAAAGCCAGACTTAATGACACTGGTAGCAGCATTTTAGTACAGCCAGAGGTGGTATTTAATGCAGAGGTAATATCTTGAGGACATGAAGAATACCTCTTGTTCCTGTTGGAAGTTCAGGTACATTGATCACCTCTGTAGAAGTTATAATTTCTGTCCTTCAGGAAGAAATAGGTTTCCCTTAATTTACAGATTAACAACAGTACAGTTTAGGTGAGTTTGTTTGTGGTCTTGGTTCAGCAAACAATGTCAGTGTTGATACAAAACTATGTCAATGCTTCCTTTTATTACTAAGTCATAGTGCATTGTCAAAACTAACTTCCTTATAAAAAAATCAAGCGTGAAATTATGTATCTGTTCTTCCACCACTGACAAGAGATAGAATATTGTCCCATGTTCCTGAACAGAACCAGTGTGTAACTTTAGGAAGTGAGTTGTAACTTTAGGCTGTGAGTTGTAACTTTAGGCTGTGAGTTTTAACTTTAGGCCAGACACAGAAAGAATCACTGTGATTTTAAGACAAACTCACCACAAGCTGTCCACTGCCGTTTTCTTTTAAAATCATATGTACATCTCACTGATATCTGTACATTCTGTCATCCAATAAATATTTCGATAAACAGAAATATGTATCCTTCCTTTAAAAATTTTTAAAATATGTTATTAAAATGCACAGAAAGCTACACAACAGATGTTCTAGACTTTTGTAATAAAATATATTCTGGGAGAGATAAGATAAAACATAATTACTTTTCTTTATGGTAGTTTTAGGGTTTTTTTTTAGAGAGACCAACTGAGCTGAGATAGTAAAATTATTAAAATCTTGTGTAATCACTTAGAATTTTTTTATCGTGTTCATTTCTACATTTTGAAATATTTGAAAGTTATTTTTATGTAAATTTTTATTTGTCTAAGTAAATGCACATAACTTCTCTACCAATAACTGCTTATGCACCTGTTGAGCAACTAAGAAGTTGCTTTTCTCACATGAAAAAACGGTTAAGCATCTTAAAATATGTTTCCTAATGTGGTAAAGCAGGTAGGCAGGGTAGAACTGTCACTGTTTGTAACTCCAAAAATCTTAAATGATGAGAGTTGAAATTAGTATGATTCATGTTGCATACAAGTATGCAAGTATCTTATTAGCCACCATAATTAACAAGACTGGAGATCTTGTTGCTTTGTGGCAAATAGCAGTCCAAGGCAGCAGCAGCGGTGGTGGGGAGCAGGAGTGGTACTACAGCCCTCGCTATACCTTGGGGCCCAGCACTGCAGACAGGTGGGCTGCAGACTCAACATCTGCCCTCCCTTACCCTCTCATAAATCTGCCTCCAGGGGAAGTGTGGCCAAGGCAGTCCATTGCACAGATAGGGTTAGCTGCAGACAGCTGTTCGGAGAATTCCCAGATCTTTGATTTACTGTGATCAATTGCATGATTAGGCTGGATGCCATTGAGGGTGGTGATTATCTAATGGGGGCACTGTGATCTCTGTTGCAAAGAAACTCTGATGGGGAAGAAAAAATCGCATAAGACATCAATATACATTTATACAAAATACCTCAGGGCATCTTTGCAACCAACATACTGTAAGTTAATAGAGCTTTTTCTCAGTTAAGCCAGGGAAGGAAACATGCTTGCATTAAATTTATGTCAGAAAGTGAATCTTAGTGTGAGCAGTTTTCTTTCAGCTAATGCATTTAGCCAAACTAAGGTATGAACTTAATCACTGAGCTATTCGGGAGGTATCCAGCACAGACATTAAATAGGATTATGCAACAGCCATCTGTGCTTGCTAATTAAAGTGTGGAAAACAGCCAGTATCAAATTATTTTGTTTAGACAATTCGTGGCAGGGTTACGTAGTTCAGCATGTATGCAGTGGTTTCACTCTTTGGTAAGACTTTTATGATTTCCCAATGACCTATGTCATTCTAATATACAGACTCTAAGTACAGCCAATGTCATTGTGCCCAAAAAGAAACTTTAAACTTTTGTACTGAAGTAGGATTTTTAATAAATAACTGGCATTTTACTTATGTAGTTTGGAAAACATACTGAATATAATTTATAGAGCCTGCACTTTATAAATTCTGTCCACCAGTAGCTTCAGCTAACAATTTCACCTACACTTTAACTACATCATGGTCAGTCCTTGCTTTTAGAAAACCATTCTTTAATTTAAAAAAAAAAACTTATTTGAGCTACAATTCTGCTTTTAAATGGACTCACATGAGTCCTATAGAATTTGCTTTCTAATGGTCCCTTATTCCAACAAAATTTACTTTTGCAAGACTGAGTTGTAGTCATGAGTTGTACCAATGTGCTTCACATGTATTCAGCAAGCAAGATCCAGTCCAGAAAAACATTCATTCAATCCTGTAGCCTATTCCCTGTGACCACCAGCTTGCTGTGAGGGAGCTGGAATCTGGATGAGTTGTTCTGGCAGTTTGTATCCTGTAACCTTCTTCCCCAGTGTCCCAGTACACATCCCTGCTGCCCCGACAACATGACCAAAAGTTCATGCCTTGCACACATGCACTACCCACAGCCCCTGATAAATGTCATGCACATGTGGGAATGTCTGTGTCTGCAACATGCTACAGGGACTACCTTCCTTTATGCTTTTTTGTTGTACATTCTCCAACCTCCTTAGGTGACTGCAGCTGTATTCTTTTTTGTAGGGTGCACATGCTCATCAGCATGCCCAACAGCCACATGTCTCAACGTTTTAGGCGAGGGAACTCACTGGCATACATGCCACAGCTCTTTTCCAGTGCATCCAAAAAAAAAACCTGAACACAGGGATGGGATGGTGTGTACTTCAATCTATCTCCATCATGGAGCTAGGCCATTGTCTGAGTTGTCTCTCCAGAGCAAAGGGCTAGGAAAGCACACCTACATTCTACAGTGTGACACAGCTCATGTGGCTCCCTGTAGCCAAAAGTTTGGTCACTATCGGTCAGTGCTTGAAAGCTCAGTATGTGCCATCTCTCAGAGTCTTGTCAGTTAAGTGAAACCCCAAAGGAACCCTGGTACAAGAAGACATGTGACCATAGGTAGGATTATGACCACTGTGGTTGCTTCAGTGACTAGTGTAGGGGGTCTGGCACATCTGTTCTTCTCACGGTCATTTTGTTGGGTCCCAAGTTTCTTGTTTCTCTAAAGAAACTATCCATTGCAGTTAGTTTTCTTCTTGAGCATGCTACCCTCTGTCCACTTCAGCATTCAACCAAGATAAGTAGGTTTGTGTTCATTAGAAATATCACTGAAATGATCAGCACAGGAGCACAGCTTAAAAAAATGGCATTTATATTGTCACCATTATGATTTAGAGTCCGTGCCTGCTACAGATGAAGAGAACTGCTCCTATTAGACTTCCCTTTGCACTTCCTCTGCAGTACCATCCACAAATGGTTTCACATCCTTCTAACATTTTGACAGTCACCATTAGCAACCCAAGAGCTAAAAACTTTTTAAATTAAGTCTTGGATTTCACTGCACAGTTCTGTGGCAGAGTCAATTCAGTGACAAATCTGCAGCCCCTGCAAAGGAGTAAAAGGAAGCTAGATTTCTTCAAACTTAGGAGTTAGAAGAAAATATGGTTTGAATAACTCTTCTAACAAAACAATCTGGGGTTTAAGCAACATAGATTCAATAGAGAGTCTTAAAATCAATGAGCAGAAAGCTTTAGTAACTTCCCCAACCACTGTTTTCTTCCTTGCATGAAAATGGCTCATTAAAAGGACACATCAAATTGCTTTCCATGTCTGAAAGCGAACACCAACACAATTGGAGAATTTGCTAAACTGTTCCATTTGAATGTGATACATAACAAGAGGGTTAGGAAGCTTCTGCATTAACACGTGGGAGATGTTAAGAGAAAAACACAAATGTCAAGTAAGAATAGGGAGGAAATTTCAATTTGCAATTATGCTTTAAATTTTTTTTAACAGACATTGCAGTTTGTAAAACAGAAAGAAGCCTAGTTTGGTAGTTCGTGCTCCCAATTTTCAATATAATTTTCATGTAAGTGTACAAAATGTTTTGTTTCATGCTTTAGGTTTGTTTAGGTTTTGTTGTGGTATTTGTGTTCTCCATCCTACACAGAGCACTCATGACATTCATCTCTCTCAGCTAGAAACAGAACCACATTTTTAGGCCACATACAGACATAAAGCGAAGCTTGATGTTTACCTTTAATGATTATAGACTGCTAAATATAGAGATTTCATAGCAAAGAAGTCCTTTAAGTGAAGTGTTGTATTAATCACAGAAAATAACTTCTACCCATCCTTCAGCAGGCAAACCCCTAATAGGGCCAAGAGTCAGAAAATTGGACTGTAAAAAGAAGAAAAAATAAAATCTGCCTTTCCCTCACAAAACCACAAAGTCCTAAAATTAGAATGGTCCTTTTTTTTGGCTGAAAAGGGAAGTTGCACCATGCTTGGATTTGGGGCATGGGCAGGAGCATAACAAGCACATCCAAGAATGCCACTGCTTGATAGTCAAATGCTATCTTGAGAATGTACGTCAAGCTGCATGCATGGTGCTTCTCCATCCTTCAAAAAACTGCCATCTAAATCATCTAGCAGTGGATCAAGCTGAGGTATCACCTTCTCAAGCCAAAAACATGTTCCTTCGTCAAGTATGCAGAAATAATATAAAACACAGCCCTATTTCTTTGAAAGAGCCACAAAGTATTCATATTGCTCCACAAATTAACAGGATGAGCATCCCCTACAGCCTTGCCCCACGAACTGTGGAAAGAGGCTTCTCCAGCCTTCTCTTGGCTACTTACCCTCCTGGTAACTTTTGTTTCAGGCTTTTGGACAGTGTAAGGGAAGTGAGCTCCCAAGGACCTAAAGACGAGATGCAATCAATGGGAAGTCCTAGAAGGGTCTCACCTCTTGAAAGCATTGAAAGAGTGCATTTATAAACATGATTTCACACTCAATTAGAAAGGTGTAAACCTTGTGAAACTCAGGGCGGTTGTTCCTTATTAATATGTCTAGCTGAAAGCAGCAGTTGAATCTATGTTTTAGCAGAAAAGGCTGTTTACTCTCATAATTAAGGAGGGTCAAACAGTTAATCTATCTATAAGAGCTGTGCCAGTCAGTTCAATAGAAGATCTCATTTTCATAAGGAGTTCAGATGGAATATTCTGCATGCTATTCTGTTCCAGAAAAGAATCTAGTAATACTGCATTAAAAAAATATGTATTGTTTGAAGCAAATACTTCATTAATTTGACCTATCTGTGATAACATTTTTAAGGGCACAACAATACCAGTGAATTTTACTACTTGCCAAGAGAGGCATGTTACTATCAGGATGCATCCTGAATGTGTTCAGCTAGTTCAGCTCAAAGGAAACAATGGAGTTTATAGACATGGTAGGCTACCATTCAAGTTGGCAAGGTTCCCATTACAAATATTCCTTGTTTTGAATATCTCTTACCATCCAAGTTCTACATGATGCATATAATTTAAGCATTCTCCTTAGTGAATCACAAATGAAGAGCAATGTCTACAAGAGAATTTCAGGGGAGGTGTGAGTAGGATCCTGTGTTAGACTGAGTGAGCACCTTCAGAGCGGGCAGTCAGAGTAGAGGCCCTAGCCAGAGGTTCTTGGTGGGAATATGATAGAAGAAAGCTTTGGATCTAGCCCAGAGAGGGCACACCACCTCTCCAGAGGTGTTTAGATGCCAGTAGGATAAAACCTCAGCTAAGTGTATATATAACTTAGAGGCCTAAATGTGTTTTTTGACATTTAAGGATAATATGGCAGATCTTGACAAGCCAAGCTTTGTCTGATTAAAGAGCATGACATAGCACCCTAAATTACCAAAAATAAAATGCATATTGTTATATATTGCTACTATATGTTTTCTACAGTTTGTATATGAGAAAGTATGATTAAAAGTCGATGAGAGACTGTTTATAAATTTTGATTGCTTCATAATTTTAACTTTGAGCAACATTTTTATCATAATTATAGGCTTTCTTAAAGCATTTATGCAGATTGTTTTATTCAAAAGGGGTTTATTCCATATAAACTCCACTCTTTTATCTCTCCATGAAATCAGTGTGTGAATTCCCAGCAACCACAACTCCATAGATAGTCATCACATTAGTAGCAGAGATATTTTCAAACAAGGCAATATTCCTCAAATATTCTGAACATTATTTCCTGCCTTCCCAGCCAGTGAGTGTCATGGTGGTAAACAGTAATGATAATCGTTAGCACATTTGTTACCTCTTTATCTCTCTTTAAAAGTATTAGCAAATTTGTAGTCAATTCTTCTGTGATGTTCCCGTGTGCTATGGTAGTCAGCATATTTATGGTTCAGTGAAGGCTCAGGGAGATTAAGCCTGATATCTCACACCTCCAGTTCAAGGAGATTTAAGTCCAGGATTTATATGCAGAGTTTATGTTCAGTGAGAATTTTGTGTCTAAATATTCTGGATCCCTACAAATGTTGAAATATAAAGGACTTACCAAGGACCCGAGGCTGGTTTTTAATTGCTATTAACATCCAGTTGATTGAACTGTTTCAATGCATGTGAACAACTTTTGGGATCTGCAGCGGGGACTGAGTCCATGGCTCCCACTTTAGATTGGCCCATGGCTATAGTGCCTATGAGGAGAGGGCTTTGGGGAAAACCATCCTCTCTCCTTCCTCCCAGTTTTCTCACAAAAGATGTCCATCCCAGCCAAAAGCCCAGGATTTCTACAATGGCAACAATTAGGACATCAGGACCCTTGGCTGAAGCTTAAGGCAACAAATTGACAGCACAGCTGGACCTAATGTAACAGAAAAGCAATTCAACCCTTGGGTGAAACCAGTGACAGTCCTGGTAAAATCACAGAAGTGAATCATCTTCACTGGAAGAGGAGCTGAAAGGTTTGAATAGTTTCATAGCAGTCACTGTATCAGCACGCTATGCCTCATTATGATCTTCTCATCCCAATGACTTGAGAAGGCACTTCTCCAGCACTGGAACATCTATAAAGTAAGCAGAACAAAATATATACCCTCTACTTGCATATACTGCTACGGCATCAAACGGAAAAGGTACTATCACCTCCCCCGGGAAATACAAATATATTATGTTAAATGTATATAAACTATGTGCAAACATTTTGCCCTCACAGTAAAAATTTGATCTTTAATACATGTGCTCAGATACTCAGAAAGAAACAGATTTGTGAAAGCTGTAACACGTTCTGGTGGGCTCATGACAGTGATGACAGTCTCTAAATGTTTCATTCTACATTCAGAAGGGTTAGTTTGCCTCAGTCTCTTCAATACCTGATGCTATGCCATGCTCCATTTTACAGCACTACCTTCAACTTCGATGATTTCCTCGAAGGACTGGATCACATCACAGTGGGATAACCTGAGCTGCACCCCATACTTTCTATTCACAAGCCATTTGAAAAACTGTTTTGCACTTCGGTCTTGGAATGTATATTCTGCACTTGAATGGTGTGGTTCAGACTTCAGACCCTATTGAAAGGGTCTAAGGCCTTAAAAAAAAAAAGCACCAAAAAAAAAGTTAAAACCAAAACTACAAAACACTAATGAAGCAATTACATTGCTATCTGCTGCTCTAAAATGAAATGAGAGAATCAACACAAACATCGTAAAAAATGAGTTCTGTGCAGAAATGCGATTAGATTTTCCCTGTTGATTTTTATAACTTGCAATCTTTATGTTACAGGACTTGTAGCTTCCCTCTGATTTCACTCTAGTATGGATTAGGCATAATTCCACCACACTCATTTCGTCAAGGAAGACAAAATTTTGGCAAACTTTGGTTTTCCTATGTACAGCACAAACACCATTTAATCCTTAAATGCTAAAATCATAATCATCTTTGTTTACATTTCCCATGTTATTTTAGTCATTTCCCAGCGCTATCATTAGAATTTGTGCTATGATATTTCCTCCTTGAAAACATGCTAATATTAACGTTCGAAGTACGGGAATAAATATAAGTTGAGTGCTTGGATTTCTTATGACACTGCAGTTGGAGAGGGTGCAACTCTGTATTTCAGAGCAATTGTAGAAAAGGCATGTTGTCACTGGACTTAATTTCAAGACGATCAAACTGCTATGTCTGAGGAAAAAAGTATTTTGCTATGTCAATTATATTCTGAATTCTGAGGTTTGGAACTGTTTCATTGCAGAATGCTGAAAAGGGGGCAGCTGTGTCTGTGAAGGAAAGCAGCAATTGTACAAGTATATTGTTAAAAAAGCAAATACATTAGAGGTAACAAAGTGTTCATTTTTAGGTGGCAAGAGGAGATTTTTAGTATCTATCAAAGATATTGATAAATATTTTTTGCAGATTTGTTGGTCAGTCAGTTGTTTGAAAATAAGGGTCGTGTTCTACCGTAGCCTTTCTTTGCAGGCAAATGGGCTGCATACAGGAATTTTTCTTGTGTGAGGGAATTGAATAAAGACAGACCACGGCTCCTCTCTAGAGCCAGGGACCGGCCACAGAGCCAGCCTCACTGTCCGTCACAGTTGCAGCTACAATTGACTTAAAACAAGTTGGAGGCAATTATTCCAAAGTAAAACCTGATTTCTTCTTCGACGATATTAACCGATGCTAGACTGTAGCTGGCCTTGTCAAGGCATGGAAAAGACCTTACCTCCGGGCTGGTGCTTGGGACCCGAAGAGTCCTCAGTACCCTCAGCCTGGAGCACTCTAGACGAAGCGCTAGGCTTTTTTTAATATAGTTTTTTAAATCTGGGATTTCTGAAGCGACAACTTTCAGGTCAGACCCGAAAGGAGAGTGTCTGCAGTACTGGCCCAAGAGTCCTGGTAATGGATGCGGGAGGCTCCGAGCCCCTTTCCGAGAGCCCAGGGCTGAGATCTGCAACCCCGGAGTTGCGGCCAAGGGCCGCTGCCCGCTGCCCACAGAGCGGGGTGACCTCCCGTCGGGCGCGGGGCTGCGAGCATCCACATCTCCCCTTGTGCTTTTTGAATACCTGGGGCAGAATTAGCCAGTCTCAGGCATTCATCGTAGTTCTGCAAAAGTAAGTGTCTACAGCCCCCGCAAAACAACAAACAAAAACCTGCGAAGAGGAAAACGCTGTAAACAAGCAGCAGAGCTTTGGGGAATTTGAGATGAGCGTGGAGAGAGTTCGGATCAAATGGGATTTAAAGTAGACAGCAGTAACTGCATGTGATCAATAATCATCCCGTGTACATTCCTCTACTCATTTGACATCAGCTAGGACCGTTCAAATATTGCAACTGAGTACTCGGCAAGGAAATCAACTGAGCGTGTATTTAAACTGTGGTTAATTATTAATATGAACAATTCTTTTCGATTAAATGTTTCATTTAATCCCCTCATATGGACTTGTCTAGGAAGCTACATGTCTAGCTTCGAAAATGATAATATGGGCGCAGACTTATTCTAGAGAATTTGATATAATCCATATAATATCATTACTGAATCATTTTCTCTTCTTGCTTCATTCTAACCATCTGAGGCAACGAACAATTTTTGGTGTAAATATTTATGACGTTTTTTAAATGTTCAAAGGAAATTTGTCAGGGAGGTCCCTCGAAGTACAGCGGAAAACCGTATCTCAGTGAAGATATGAGTCTTGGAAATGTGAGTTCAAAAGAAAAAGCAGTTCGTGTTTCAAATAGTAACTTCCGAAGAAATTAACACTGAGTAATATTTCTTCCCGCTACCGCTCAAAATCTCTCTTGCCATGTTCTGGACGGGTGCCTGCCATTCTTTTCAGCAGGTCTGGCCACCTCCTTGCACGGTCCCTCGTTCATCCTACGGAGTCTGTGGTTGTGCTCGCTGCGTCTGTGATCTTTCCTTCCCCTGCCGCCTAAATCAAATCCCTCGGGTCCCGCTTTAAAAAACAGTCCCTGAACCTCAGAACCTGTCAAACCCTTCTTTTCCTTCCCGCCTTCCTTCCCTTCTTTCCCCCTTCCTTCCCTCCTTTCCCCCTTCCTTCCCCCCCTCCTACCCCCCTTCCTTCCTTCCTTCCTTCCTTCCTTCCTTCCTTCCTTCCTTCCTTCTCTTCGGACTTGGAAGAGCAATGGTGAGTTGAATGTGCCTTGGTTTCTCAGTACACATGGCAATCAGCCCCTTTCAACAAGCCATCATATTTGTCCTTAATTTCGACTTTTCCAAGCACTGTTCTCATATTCCACTGTTTGAAATGTAGGAAGATTTAGCATAATTTGGAGGTCAGATTTCTAAATAAGCCTACTTTAAATAACAAGCCCACACGGGAGATTGTCAGTATCTCTATTTTGTATACAGTTTACACACTGGCACCGCTTTTTAAAACCCTATATGTGGGTTAAAACTCAATTTTACAACCCCCATTTATATGAGATGTAGGTTTGACATCTGTTTGCCAGAGTGTTTTGCACTTAGCCTAACACCCACTATTAAATGACAAAATTGTGGCAGGCTGTCAAAGCCAGCTGACTGACAGCTGCTCTACTTTACAAAAAAGCCCCATTCAAATATTTGCAGGGTTGAAGCTTTCTGTAACGCTGTCGCCATTCTCCCCGTTATTTAGCATGTAAAATATAAGTCAAAGTTTTAAAGCTGCTTTCCAAAATGTTGCCATTTTTCCATATAAAAAGAGCGAGCAGCGGTTGCTGGCGGGGATCCAGCGCCGAACGCATTGGGTGGGTATTTCGCTGGGTCCCCGCGTTCCTCCTATCTGCACAAACCCGATAAAACTGTCATTTAGCAGCGTTTCTTAATATTGCAGCTAATTAGAGCCGGTGTGTTATTGAAGTGAGAGCAAAAATCCACTTAAAAGAGAGCGGAGGGAGGGGGGGAAAAAAGAAGGGAGGGGAATTTTCCGTGCAGGCAGAGGTACGCACCCGGGCATGGAGCACAGCGAGACTCCCCTGGGGAAAGGGACGAGCTCTGGGGAGGGGACACCGAAGGTATCCCTGCACCCCCGCGGCGCCCTTTCCCCCCCCCCCCCCCCCCCCCCGCTTTCTGCCCCCACCTTCAGGGATCCCTCTGGGCAGCTCTGGAAGGACGTGCAAGGGAAAGCGCTAATGGAGAGCGAGCGCTGCACCTTGGCCGAGGTCTCTCCCACTTCTATTCCCACGGATGAGGATGTAACATTTAATTTAGGTCGTTAATATATATGCCCGTCCGTTCCCTTGTTCCCCCTTCAGGCGCTAATACGAGTCTGTAAAGGGCAACGATGGTTTAACTTTAAAGCAATCTGCTTTTTATTCCAACATATCTAATGATTGTATGTGACTGAGCAACTCGAAATAGCTGACGAGGTAATCCCTGCATGCTAAGGAGTCTTTGCAGAAATGGTTGGGGTGTATTTGAACCTCGGGTGCTTCCCGCAGCTTTTGCGAGACAAGAAGAGCTCTGGACGGCAAGAGAATGGGAGGTTAACGGTGGGGGTAGGAGGATGTATTTATTAATTTATTTTTTAAATGAGGACTAGATCCCTCCGCAATAAGAGAAGAAGACAGTCCGGCCACAGGAAGGCGGCTGCCCCCGGTGTTCATTCCCAGCCCTGGCGCGGCTGGTCCCCCATCAGGGTACAGGCAGCCATGACCCGCCTGGACGCTATAGCCGGCTCCACTGGCGAGGAAAACCATATCCTGTGTCCCCCTCTGCCCTCTCTCTCCACTGCACACCCCTGGCACAGACGGACAGGAAAACACCCGCACAGGCGGAGCAGAACGGAAAACGGGGCACTCTCAGCTTTACCTGAAAATCTTTAGCTGATTTGTGTCCATTTTAATAACATCTATCTACTTGCTTTCCTAGAACGGTTGTCATGTTGGCAGAAAGGGACTGGAAAAGAGTATTTCGGGGAGGGAAAAAACATGCAGGAAAAAACTAACGGCGCTGTCTAGGAAAGGGGAGGTGATCTCAGTGAGTGGTACAGGGTGGAGGAGGTGCGGACCCTCCGCAGCGATCCCGAGCGGAGAGGGGGAGGCTGACAAAGCCCGGTTCCAGCTCGGGGAAAGCGAGGGAAGGCCGAGAGAGGGGGAGCGAGAGGGGCGGAGAGGGGCTCTGAGCCTCCCTGTGAAATCCAAGTTTATTGTCAACAAAGGAGGGTCTGGCCAGGCTCGGAGCCTCCGCCGTCCCGAGCTGCCAGAGGCAGAGTACGGCGGGGGGGGCGCGGGAAAGGGGTCCCTGGGCGGCCGGGGACCGTCAGGACACAGCGAGGAGAGCAGGAGCGGGGGCTCGGGGAGACCGAGGCGAACGTGGGAAGGGACGGGCGGAAGCGCGGGGAGCCCCGCGGCGTGGCACAGGTGCGGGAAGCAGCACCCAGGGGTGGCTCTTCCCTCCCAGGAGGCATCTCCACCAGAGAAAGGGGCAAGGAAGAGTGGCCCAGCAGGAGCTGGAAGGCAGAAATGCAAGCTTAGAGGAGAAAGTGCGTGTGAGAGAGGTAAAGGGGAAGAGAAAGAGGAGGAAGGCTCCGAGCTCCACCTCCCCGCTCGGCGCGGCGCTCCAGCTGCTCTCAAACCAACTGCTCAATTCTATTCACTGCCGCGACGGAACAAAAAAGTGGCTATTTATTAGAATACTTGTTTGGTATTGTTCGGTGCCACACAAAAGGCATTTCATTATGTTGGGGTGGGGAGAAAAGCCCCTCTCTTTTTTTTCCCGTTTCTTTTTTTTCCCTTTTCTCTCCAGACCGAAACAATAACTTGAAATTGTCTTTAAAATCTTTTCTATCAATAATAAATTTCATTTTCTTCTCTCTCTCCCACTCTCCCTCTCTCCCCCTCTCCAGTGCAGTGTGTGTGTTGCGCGTGTGTGTGTGAGGGGGAGAGAGAGAGAGCGAGTGAGCGAGAGAGCGCGAATGGTGAGTGTGCGTGTGTCGCCGGGCACTCGTGGCTCGGGCACAGCCGCCTGGGAGCTGCGGCTGGGCGAGGGGCGAGGAGGAGACCGCCGGCTCCATGTCGCGCTGCCCTGCACCTGCGGGCACGGTCGGATGAAGGTGTGAGCTAGGCTAGAGCGGGGGGGGGAGGGAAGTAATAATAATAAGGCTGCCCCTTCAGATGATATGTTGGGAGGAGGCTGGAGCTGGAAGAGCAACTGTAAGTGTGCCTCTAACTTTTGAGGGGGTCTTCACCCTGTCTTGGGAACGGAGGAGGGAAAGCCGGCGAAGGGAGGGCTTCCAAGTTACTTTTGCTGCAAGGAGGGAAGAGCCGATTGCATTCACTGGGTTATCGGCTATGACACGGATTTGGGGGGGAGGGGGGGAAGCGCGGGCGACAGTGTTTTGGGCTGCCCCCCTCCGCCTTCTGGGGAAGACGCCTCATGGGTTTTAAGGCGAGGGAGGGAAGCGGCAACCGGGGCCGGGGACTGCGGACGGGTTGGGGTGGGGAGGGCGCCGGGGGCGACGGCGCTGCCTCCCGAGCGCGCAGCGCCCGCTCCGGTTACACGTTCAAAAATTAACATGTCGGTGCGCGGGTGCCATTTAGTGAAAGGTGTCTTGGGCAAAGAATCAATTTCGTTGTGACTGACCGGTGGGCTTGGTTGTATTAATACTGCCAAAAAAAGGGAAATCAATAGGCATAGCAGCCCTCAGCTATTACAACTAACGCCTGCTTAATCTCTGCCCCTCGGAACGGGCATTCATATGGGCTCCCAGCACTGCTAATGCGGCCGGAATGAGCCCGGCTCCGTCTTCCCAGGGAACGGGGATCCCCGGATCCGGTTCTCTGTGAAGGTGACAGCTGCCGGGACCTCTCGACAGGGAGGTTGTGCCCAGCCTCTCGAAGTCAAGTCCCGGCGAAAAAAACACTAGGGGTTTAGGGCTACCTGGGTTGGTCCGACCCAGGGTCCCACCCTCTCTCCCCCACTCCAAAGTGTCTGTAGAGCTTCTGACTATTGCCAGAAAGTATCGGGATATTAAAACGGTGACATGGATTTTTCCTCTCATATTTGACGGTGGTGTTTGGGGTCGATCAACAGGCAACGGAGCAAGGTTGTACATCTATCGATCAGGGAGGGGACTGGTTTTGGCTGAATCTCTTTTCAGAAACAGGTGTTTAAACATGATAGCGGCTCCAGTCAATTAACCCATTAAAACCCCGTTTTATCGCATTGATTCCCGCGGGCTGCCATAAAAGGTTATGGTTTGAAAGCCTCTTTGTTAAGGGGGGGAGGGTAGATGGATGGATGGATGGAGGGGTGGATGGAGGGATGAACAGATGAAGAGATGGATAGATGACGGGATGGGGTTAGGAAGGGTGGTTGCAAATTGTTCCCAAACGTACAGTATCAAGCAGGGAGTAAGATGACGAACTACCATTTCTTCCCACCAAGCCGGACTGCACCAGCGTCTTAGCGCGCCCAGTCTCCGCCCGCCGCTCCTGCTCCCGACTCCGCGGAGGGGCAGAGCGGCTGCTGCGGGCCCAGGGGGCTGCCGCCATCCCCTGCCCGCCGTGGGCCGCCCGGTTGCGCAGCCCCTGTGGCAAAAATTGACACATCCACCTCGGGAAAGGGATATGCCCCTCGGGGAGGAGGGGTCCGGTCGGGGGCGGGGGCTGCCTCCCTGCACCAGCGGCGGGCTGGGTCAGGCTGTGGGTGCAGATAAACTGTAGCCTTAGATAGTTGCAAGCGCTGTTATTCCTAAAACAGGACAATCTATGAACAACCTGCCCTCCCTTCCCCACCCCACCCCCCGCCCCAGCACCTTTTTCAGGTTTGCCAATCTTTGATGTAAATTATGTATTTGCTAAAGGCGTCAGTAGCCTTTTTGCTATCCCGCCTTACTTTGACAGCCAGGGAATCCGTGTAACGGGAATGTGAAGTATCAGTCAGCGATCTGCTGAAAAACAGATCTGCGACAAACACCGCTTTTCCAAAGGCAAATAAACACGGCTGCGGCCAAGTAATCGGGATCTCCCGTTGGTGGGAAGGAAACTGGTTTTTTCGCCTCGTGTCTCAAGGGTTCATTATCCGCCTTCCCATGGCCAGAATGCTGCACTGGATGGAGCAAGAGGATCATGTATTTCCTCTGGGTACCTTTAATTTCCAGACCAGCGGTCTGAGATTATTTAGATGTTTCTAGTTTTCCCCTTGTTTGCTGTTTTCTGAAGTAAGCACTGGATGAGCGACCGAAAAGGTTTGAAATCGTGTCAAAGTGATGTTTTAATCTCATGAAAAAGTATATTAAATGAGAAGATGTAATTTGTGGGGGATGTTTCAATGAAAGGAGAGATTGGAGTGGATGATACTTTCACTCTCCTGCGAACCTCGTGTCATGTTTATATTGAAGCCTATGTAGCTAATCTAATTTGCAATAACAGGATGGCCTGCAAGAAATAAGCTTCTACATTATTTCTTTTTTTCCCCCTCTCGTTTATTTTTTATGCAAATTCATTCTGACTTGCCCTGAATGATGCCTTTGCAATTGGGGTATAACTGACGAGGATGCAAACCAGAAATATTACCTTTACGGTGTTCTGAGCGACGTGCCACGGACATAACCAGCCAGGTTACCCTTCTGGAAATGGGATGCCGCACCTGGGCTTGTGAAGCTCTTTTTGCGTGACTGACATTTCAGCAGCACAATTTTAAAGATTAACTTTGTACTAACTTCCCGTGTCATGCTAGTCCGACAGACTCTCCATCCCCATAGTCCTTCCTTTTCCTTTAAAAGTTCACAGTTACAAAACAATACTTTTAAAATATTTTCTTTTTGTTGGAAAATAAAATGTTTGGTAGGTTTTCTTGGGGTTCGTTTTGGATTCTTTTTTTTTTTTTTTTTTTTTTTTTTTTTTTTGTCTAGAAGGCCAATCGATAACTCGATTGTAAAAAGTTAAAGGTGTGGCCATCCACTTAGGTAGAAGCCCCAAACCCTAGGAAAGAGGATAGTGCAAACCCTCTTCTCCCGCGAGGTGCTGTGCCATCTGATCAGCACATATTCCTGGCATGTGCCTTAGTAATAATAATTAAAAAAAAAATCTGAACAGACTTGAAAATTACAACTTTTGTGTAATGTAAAAAAGGTGTATTCAGCTTGTTAATTACAGGGAGTTGTGTCATTGGAGTGTTATCAATGACCCATTTAATTTTACTGTAATTACTGACAAAATAAGACAAGGACAGATCACAATACAGGATATTCCTCTTTCGGAACAATATTGTGCTGGAAGTCGAGCTAATGCGTAGCATAAACAAACATTTTTAGAAAATGCTCCTGCTGGCAAAATTTCGTAAAGTCACGATTCCACTTTTTCTACCGACTCGGAACTCCCATCGGGCGAAGGATCGGGGCCGTTCCAAGGCGAGGGGCAACGCAGTATGTCCTCTCGGGGAGACGAGAGGGGAAGAAAATCTCTGCTGAGGCGCTGACTGACCGTCCCGCCCTCCCACCGAGGTGTGCCGTTCCCTCTGCAGTGTCGGTCGGGGAACTGAACTGGGAGGTGACACTCCCGGCCCACCTGCCCACCAGGACCTGCTGTCGCCCTGGTGCGGCCGCCGGCTACTGCGGAGATCAAACGTGTGGGGAGATCGATACTACTTTTAGGCGCAGAGAAAAGATAAAGCTCATTTTCAAAGCCAGTAGAAATTAGAAGCTAGAAACTAGAAAGGAACGAAAACAGAAAGTCTTGGATAGACAAACTCTTCCGAAAGGGACAATTTATCGACATTGGGGAGGGAGTGGTGATGTAGAATTCTTTTAGAAAAACGGCTCCAGCCCCCCTTCTATCTGGCACAATAAATAAATAAATGGAAGTACCTACACGGAACAGCCGTCTGCCCTCCGGACGCTTTGATTTTGCCCGGAACAGGTTGGCCCTGAGCACACCCTTGTGCTTCGTGTCGCGCCCCGTCCCCGGCACCCGCGCCCCGCAGGGCGGGCGGCTCCGGGCAACCGAGCCTTGCCGGCCCCGGGCGCGGAGGGCAACTGTCTGCTCTCATAACGACTTCAGAAACCTTTCGGCCCCGTCCCGTACCATCCTCAATGGCCCCTGCCATGCCTCCCGACTTTACCCCAGGGCATCCCGCAGGGCAGTTTCTGTGCTGGTGGCCCAGGTTGCCCCCTCCCCTCATGCTCCCAGCGCGGCGGTGAACGACCCTTCGGCTGGGGTGCAGATACAGGGAAAGAGGCCTGGGAGCCAAGCTGACGTCCCCCAGAGCCTCCCCGGGGAGCCGCAGTGTGGTCCCGCGGCGGGGCCGCCACTCGGGTTGCGCTGGTGTCGCGACAGTCCGGGCTGTCTGGGACCGGCGGCCGGGAGCGGGGTGCGCCGAGGCGGCGGCAGGACAGCCCTTACCCTCGTCACGCTTCCAGTTGGTTGGTACGGCTCTCCTGGGCGAAGGGGGGAGACATTTATCGTCAGGGAATTTTAGCCCTTTCCTTCCCCTCCCTTTTCTTTTCCCCCCCTTCCCTTTCATTCATAAACCTGGTGGCTATAGACGCAGCTTGAATATTGACGTCTCTTCCCCCAACTGCTCCACCGTTAACCCAATTACAGAATTCATCAAGAACTGTGTTGAATTATCTCTTTCCATACAGTATCAGCATTAGCCTAATTAAAAGCTATAATGTCTGATATAATGATTAAATCGTTAGCTCTGCTGTAGGGAAGCAATATTTTGTTTTCCCTTCAATTAGAAGCTGATTGAGGTTTTCAGAGCAGGTCAGCTGTGAAATTTGAATTATATGTGTGAGTACCGTTCACAGGGTGAGCCCCTACTCGAAAGCTCCAGAGATTCTCCATACGCTTTTACCCAGCAAGCTGGGAAAAGACAACAAAACACAGAGAGAGCCCGTAGCTGATTTGGACTGGGGTTGTAGGATCGCACGGAACAGCAGTTAACACTGGAAAAGAAAGCGAGACTTTATTCAGGTGCCCTTTTTCCACCATCCCACCTCGACTGGGTAGCAGGTCGTCCACAAGTCTCCTCCGAGGCAGGAAAGGGCTTCCTCTCTCCCCCTTGCGTACCCTTTCTGCTCCCTCATGGTTGCTCGCCTTGGCCCGGGTAACGGCACCCCGGGGGCGAGGGAGCGCTTCGCATTTCATGCGGGCCAGCGGCTTTTGCAGTGAAGTGCCAGAGGAGCTGCAAGCGATCCCCCCACCTCCCCATCCTGCGTTTCAGGCAGGGCTGGCGCGGGATCAGTCAGCATCACTCTTAATAATCTCCCCATAGCATCGCCCCGGCGCGGACTGGCGCTCGCCGGTCCCGACCTGGGGCGAGGGTGCGGGAGGCACGGCGGCAGCCAGTAGACGGCGATCGCCGCCTGCTCCGGGGCGCCCGGCTCGGCCCCGCCGCCCCTTGCCCCCCTCCTCGTCCGCAGCGGCACAGAGAGCACAGCGTCGGCCGGGCCCGCGGCGGGCGACCCCCGCCCCGAGGGGGCGGCCCTCCTGCGGCAGCCGGGAGCGGGGGGAGGCGCGTCCCGCCGCACAGCGCGGAGGTGGGGGGTAGCGGAGGCCGAGGGAGGCACTTGTCAGTGCGGCCGGCCCGCGGGGGGGGCCCCGCCAGCACCTGTCCACTCCGCGGGCTCGGGCGGTGGCCAGGGCTGCGAGCTGACTTTTAGTTCTTCCCGCACTGGGAACAGGACTTTCCCTTTGGCTCCTCTGCAGCGTTAACCCAGCACACACCGCTTCCCCGGGCCGCCTCCACCTATTCCTTTCACCACCCGATCCCTGGTTCTTGGCAACCCACTTTCATCTTGGGGAAAGCCCAAGTACCTCGCATCTCCGGGCACAGCCCCCAGCTGCATCATTCTAGCCCCGTAGACCTCTCTTGGCTTTTCTCTCCTGTCAAATGACACTCGCAAAAGTGCTTGACCTCGTTCCTTGTCCCGCGGACCGGGATCCGCGCTACCTTTACCACGGAAGAAAAGCCCCTGTCTGCCCTCCCGAGCTGGTTTTTGTGTCTCCTCTCCCACTCCCCTCTACCCCCTGTTCAGTCGATACACATCCTCCAGCCGCCGGAGAACTGGGTGCGCCTGGGCCAGAGGCAAGAGGGCTCACGGCAGCAGCATATCCTTGCTCCCCGCTTCCTGTCTGCATTTCACCCCCAAAAAGACCGCGTTCGTGGTAGTTTGGTTGTTTTTAGGAGAGGGAAGGGGCGCTCTGTGTTTATCTGCCGGGAGTGGAAGGAAAGAGAGGTAAACCCCACACGGACAAAAATCCCAGAAGAGGGGCAGCCTCAGGGGCTTCCAGATGAGCGATTGCCCTCGCACCAGAGAAGGGAAGACAGGGTCAGCCTCCTCCACCATTTACTTGCATGTGAGGGAGAGGGAAGCTGATGTGTTTCACCAGTTCCCAGGGATAAGCATATGTTTCCAGGGGACTTCTGGCTTGCAGGATGCAAGGAACTCCTCTGGAAAAGGTTGGCCTACAGAGATTCGACCCATGTATTTATCAGGAGGCCTTTAGGTACCTTAATATCAAATTTCAGGGAGAAATACCACTAAGGCCTTGAGTGGATGGATAATGTGGGAGCCATGTCATTTATCTCGCAGTTTTTACTCCTAATATCTTCATTTGGCCATCCAAGTGGAAACGTGCCTTTCTGCAGAAACGTTCTCTCCCTTCCCCCTCCCCTCCTACCTCAAGCAATTATATTTTAAATACATAATTTAGCAATCACAGCAGCCTCGCTTGTTTTGCCACAGCAGATGTGGTAACTTGAGAAAATATCAGCTGGAGAAACATGTGTCCAATCCTGCACTCCCTCCTGTCCCCTCTTTGAACCCCTAAGGCTGACTAGAAGGGAACAGAATCCTCCCAAAAGCATGCCCATCTGAGCTAAGATCATCACTCAGGTTGAGCTCAAAAGACCCAGAAGCAGGCCAAGCCTTTGGACAGCAGAAATTGAGAGGTGCTTTCCTCTTGCCAGAAAACCCAGATTATCATGATGAGATCACTATTTCTCAACAAGTCATTGAAAATAGGGAAAAAAAAAGTCTAATCGTAGCCCAGCACCTAAGGATGGTGCTTTGTGCATGGTGTGTACTATTACTGCAGAAAACTTCTGGTGGTAATAACAGTAGCTGGGGAAGCTGCAGCATGATTCCAGCCTTGGATGGCCACTAGGGTCAGGAGAATTTAAACTCACAGACCATGAAAAGAGCAAGGATGCATGTGTCCCTTTCTCCACTTGACAAAAGATGATAGGGGCAGCAGTTTATATCTGCGTGGGCATTTGTGTGACAGACTTGCCATTCCTATGGCTGCAATTAAAGATCGCAGCATGAATTTCCACGTGGACCATTTTCTCCTCGCTGTAAAATAACTAAAATCTCACAGGACAGCCAAGGCACAAGGGTAGTCTTTTAATATTTTCAAGGGGGGGAAAAAAAGTCATACACCTGTACTTACTATACATCAATATAACATATTTTTTCATGTATCTTCTTTAGTCGCAGGTGATTTTAAATCCCCTAGGACTAAGTGAATAATGTCTGCATCCAGACTCTGCTTCGTGCCCGGGCCTAGTTTTACCGCTGCCTCGTGCCTGGGAGCAGTTTTAACACCTGGGAGAGACGTCTGAGGGGACTCTGGACAATCTCCAGAACGGACGAAGTCCCGGGGAAAAGGCGGGCTTAGGTGCCGCTCGCACCGGTTCTGTGGCGGGGCGGACAGCCTGGGGCACCTCAGCCCCCCTAAATACCGCTCGACGGTCGTGGCGCTGTCCGGGGGGCGGGCGGGATGGCCGGGTTGGCCGGGATGGCCGGGATGGCCGGGATGGCCGGGTTGGCCGGGATGGCCGGGTTGGCCGGGATGGCCGGGATGGCCGGGATGGCCGGGTTGGCCGGGATGAGGGTGTGTTGTGTCCCCGCCTCGGGGGTGCCCCTCCGCCTGCGCGCCCCCCCGCGCTCGGCGCGCCCCGCCGCACGTCACCGCCCGGCGCGCGCCATATGCAAATCACGGCCCGGCGGCGCACCCCCATTGGCCGCCGGCAGGCGATTTAAGGCGGGCTCGGCGCGCGCCGTATGGCTGCGGCGCCGTTCGCCCGCGCGCCCGGCGGCTCCTCCTCCTTCTCCTCCTTTCCCGGCCCCGTCCCGGCCCCGTCCCGGCCCCTTCCCGGCCCCTTCCCGGCCCGTCCCGCCCGGGCCGCGGGAGGGAGACCACCGCCAGCAAATTACTGTGCCGCCGCGCCCCGGCCGCCGGGCTCGGCGCGTGTTTTGGTTGGGCTTCTTCCCCCACCCCCTCCCTCCCCTGATCCTCCTCCCGCTTTTTTTTTTTTTTTTTTTCAGTTAACGTTTAAATACTTTTTTTTTTTTTCGCCTCCTTTTCGCGTGGCGGTGGGTTCTCCTCTCTTCTGCTCCGTTCACCTGCGATCAGCGGATGCAAGTCACACACGCTCTCTCCCCTCCCTCCCTCTCTCTCTCCAAGTTAGCAGCAAAGAACAAAAAAAAAATAGCTCCGTTAAGGATAAGAGAGGGAGCGGAGGGGTGTGCGCGCGTCTGCCGGGGAGCGCCGGCGAGCGGAGGACACCGCCGACGGCTCCGCACACTCCTCCCGCCGCGCCAAGTGAAGGAGCAAGTTTGCCGTGCACCTGTTTGAGCAGCTCGAACTCCCGTCGCCGCCGAGCCCCGAAAGTGGTTTGCAAAAGGGAGAAAGTTTTTCGCCGGTGGGGTCGCCGATCGCCCTCCTCGCGGTTTTCTTCTCCTCTTTTTTTTTTTTGTTTCCTTTCTTTTTTTTTCCACGGCGGTAGCTACCTAGATACGAACGGGTTTCACCTCGCTCGCTCCCCGTCCGCCCGGGCTCCTCTATGTTTGATTCATTTTTCACGTCTGGCGCCGGTGGAAAATAAAAAAGCTACTTGAATGTACAGCATGATGATGGAGACGGACTTGCACTCCCCCGGCGGAGCCCAGGCCCCCACGAACCTCTCGGGGCAGACCGGAGCGGGAGGCGGCGGAGGAGGCGGCGGCGGCGGCGGCGGGGGGAACAAAGCGAACCAGGACCGGGTCAAGAGACCCATGAACGCCTTCATGGTGTGGTCGCGGGGCCAGCGGCGGAAGATGGCCCAGGAGAACCCCAAAATGCACAACTCGGAGATCAGCAAGCGCTTGGGGGCCGAGTGGAAAGTCATGTCGGAGGCCGAGAAGAGACCGTTCATCGACGAGGCGAAGCGGTTGCGGGCGCTGCACATGAAGGAGCACCCGGATTATAAATACCGGCCCCGGCGGAAGACCAAGACCCTGCTCAAGAAGGACAAGTACTCGCTGGCCGGGGGGCTACTGAGCGCCGGCTCGGCCGCGGGAGGCCCGGCCGGTGTCGGCGTGGGCATGGGCGTCGGCGTCAGCCCGGGCGGTGTTGGGCAGCGGCTGGAGAGCCCCGGCGGCACGGCCAGCGGCGGCTACGCGCACATGAACGGCTGGGCGAACGGCGCCTACCCGGGCTCGGTGGCGGCGGCGGCGGCGGCGGCGGCGATGATGCAGGAGGCGCAGCTCGCCTACAGCCAGCACCCGGGCAGCGGGGGGCACCCGCACCACCCGCACCCCCATCACCCGCACCACCCGCACAACCCGCAGCCCATGCACCGCTACGACATGGGCGCCCTGCAGTACAGCCCCATCTCCAACTCGCAGGGCTACATGAGCGCCTCGCCCTCGGGCTACGGCGCCCTGCCCTACGGCTCCCAGCCCCACCAGAACTCGGCGGCGGCAGCGGCGGCGGCGGCGGCGGCGGCGGCCGCCTCCTCGGGGGCGCTGGGCGCCCTGGGCTCGCTGGTAAAGTCGGAGCCCAGCGTGAGCCCGCCCGTCACTTCGCACTCGCGGGCCCCTTGCCCCGGGGACCTGCGGGAGATGATCAGCATGTACTTACCGGCCGGGGAAGGCGGTGATCCGGCGGCAGCTGCCGCCCAGAGCCGGCTCCACTCCCTGCCCCAGCACTACCAGAGCGCCAGCACGGGGGTGAACGGCACCGTCCCCTTGACGCATATCTGAATCCCCGCCGGCACCGGAGCGGCGGAGGCAGGCTCGGGTGCGAGCACCGGCTCGGCTCTCGGGCCCCGGCCGCGGCCCCGGGCCGTTCCGCTGGACTGCGCGCCCCGCCGCTGCCACCGCACGCTCAGCCCCGGCCGCCCTCCCGCGTCCCGGCCCCGCGCCTCTCCTGCCCCGCTCCCAGGTTCCCCCTCTTATTTTTGCCTCTCGCGCCCCTTCCCTCCCGCCCTTCCCCGCCTCTCTCTCTTTTTTTTTTTTCTTTCTTCCTTCCTTTTTGTACAGAAATGTTTTGATGTTCTTGTAATAATAATAATAAATAATAATAATAATGACGAGAGAGAAAAAAGGTAACGGTTGCTTTACTTACCTTTTTTTTTTTTTTAGAAGGACTAGTTTATGAAACTAGTTTTAAACTGAACTTCCGTGTTTTATCGAGACTTTTTGTACAGTATTTATCATTCACCCAAGAGGCGTAGTGCGTTTATTTGCAAAAGAAGAGAAAGAGAAAATAAGGGAGGAAAAAAGGAGAAAGGGGGGGAAACGATGGTGAAAAGACAAAAAAATACCAACAAAAAGTTGTAGGCGATGCCAACTTTTATACCGCGTGGAACTGCTACGATTTCAGTCACGGATCGCTTCTTGTGAAGGCTTTTTATTGACTAATTAACTCGAAGTTGATGAGGAAACAGTTCTCATTTATTACTCATGTACTAAAGCAAATCCAAAAGAACAATTAAAAAGTTTTTTGTAGATATTCTCGCGGTTTTGTTGGGTTGGGGTTTTTTTGTTACTTGTTTGTTTATTTATAAAACTTTTGTTTTTCTTTTAGAAGCTACATTTTTTTTCCTGAGGTTTGTAAAATTTTATTGTATCTGGATATTTTTGTTTGTTTGTTTTCTCTTCGGTTTTGTTTTCTTTTTGTATCATTTCTTGTAAATGCATTGTGAAATAATTTTTAGTTAGGCATTATGAAGGAATTCAGATTTTGTACATAGTTTACTAAAAAGCTTTTCTGCTAAACAGAAATCCGAAGGATGCGTCCTTTTTTTTTTTTTTTTTTGAGTTAAATAAATTTCAAAGCGGAAAAAGTCACCTGGTTTTTAAAAACAAACAAACAAACAAAAATTTCCTGGAGAACTTAGTAGTGTTTACCATGGTAAACCCAGAAATACAGCGGGTAAACCTAAATTTTGGGGAGGAAGTTTTAAACAGCAGCGGCAAACAGAATGAAGTGCAATCTGCAGTAAATATCGATGTTCTCTAACCTGTGTAAACCGGGAGGGATGAAGGTAGATTTATTTTAATACTCGTTCCCTACTGCAAGGGAAAGCCTCTTACTGCGTTACTCTTCCAGCCGTGAACATTTATTTTGTGGACTTTATGGCTGGACTGGTGGTCTAAACCTTGCCGGGGCAGTAACTTTCCCCCTGGGGGTAATCGGGTGCTGCCCACCCCTGCTCGCCTCGGGTCCCCACTCGGCCGGGAGTTCCCCCCGGCCCAGGGGGGGCACCTACTTCCCTGGGAATCGAGAAGGCACCGGTCAGCGCGGCACTTCCCCTCTAATTAACACCTTGAAAAGAGAAAGAGCTTAGTTTTGCTCGTCTCGAAAAGAAAAGCGACCTCTAAACCTCAAGCCCGAAAAGCAGCCCCGTCCCTCCGGAGCATCCCGGGGAGCGAGCGGGGAACGGAGGGGTCACACGTTTCTTTCCCCTCCGACGTCCCCCCTTCCCCCCCCTCAATTTTCAGCGACTGGTGCTAAAGCTGTCGAGCAAAACGATGCATGTCAGTTCGTTGCAGAATGTTGTTCAGTGCTTTGAAATTTAATTTTTTTTCTAGCTGTCGGTCGATACTTTTCGATATGTTAGAATTAAAAGTTTGCTGTAAACTTCTGTAGCAAATGAATTTTTAAAATAGTTATAACTACTTAAACAAAAGGAAACAAAATTAACTTCCGTGACTGTCATGTCGGCGGCAGCAGGCTGTAGGACTTTTTAAATTATCTTTTAGCGCTGGCGAATAAATACTTCGTCCATAACGAGTGCGGAAGTTTTAGTTGGTTAATGAGGAGCGGTTTTGGTCCCTGTTAGAGATTGCACTTCTTCTATAATGCTTACATGTCAATTGACATATATAACTCTTCCGAGTTATGTTGATAATTTTGTATAAATCACTTATGCTTTAAACTGAACACAGAATTTTCATGGAAGGTGTCTGTTGATTTCAACCGAAAATAAGCCCCACACATTTTTTTTTCAACTATTTGAGCCTTTATCACAGCGAGGTGTGTGCGGGTTCAGTCGACAGGCGACTTTTGGAAATATTCAGCCTCCGAACAGAGCGCACAGAAAGCAGGAAACTGTGAGAAAACTTCCCTGGCGTCGGTTACCTCCAGCCAAACACAGTCCTAGATGTAATTTAAAATATTATTAGCCGTACCTTTAGATATGCAGATTAGGCTGGCTACCTGTTGAACTGTCTCTTGAAATGTGTTTTCCTTCATGTGCATACTACGTACTCGTAAATATCTATACACACTGTAGATAGCATCATGACCAAAGAGGAGTGTGTGTGTGTGTGTGTGTGTGTACATATGCACATGCAGACACATATACATCTGATGCAACCCTGTTACGTGTCTTTTCTTTAAGGGTCATAGCTATTGAAAATCACATTTGCTGACTATGCAGAATAGAAAAATCCCAGTGAGACGGTCCTGTATCGCTGAACACGTCTGATGGAATAGGAGGATTGGGATGGTCAAGGGAGAAAAGCAAACAAACATCTGTTTATTTGCGTCCAAACAACAGAAATTCTACGGGGAAACGCTTAAAAAAAGAAATATTACTGTTCTCTAAATGATCTCCTTTTAACGAGTTTTCCCTCCTACTCTCAGAATTTTGCGGCTCAATGGCGTTATGCCTAGAGTAATGGGAATACCTGTACTTTCAACACAAGTGGATTAAACAGACCCAGTCTCGGTTATATTCAAATAAGCTTCGAATATTCTCATCCCGCCTTTCAAAGAAATACATTTTGCTCTGCGAAAGGCCACCCTCCAAAAGAAAAAAAAAAAACCAAACAACACAAAAACCCTATCAAACAAAAAACCAAAAAACTCCACTACAAATTCCAAAAACATCCACCCCCACCCCCCACCGCCCTCCCCGAAACATCATCAGGGTAGAATTTTTTGCTGCTTTTTTTGTTGCTTATGTTTTACTGGTTGATTTGGCAGTTCACTTTACCCAAGTTAAACTTCACGTTTGGGTATACAAACGAAACAACTTTCCTAGGCAGATGAGTTGGGTTTAGGTACAGTAAAATAACTAGGTCTTCCGGCTTTTTGCTGTGCGAGTTATATATAAGAGAATAATTGAATATGCAAAACTAAGAATAGGTTTAAGCGATTTATGGTTTAAGTACATTAAATCTAAAATTGTATGAAATGTTCCTCCTTTAACATGATTGACAGAGCTATTAAAATCGCGTATGTGGAAGAATTAAACCAAAAAGTCATCTCGTTTTCAGTAAGAGGAAGGACAATCCAGGGAGTAAGGCGAAGGGGAGCGTGGTGGAGGTGCCCTCTGCGGAGTTAGGCTGCGTGTAGCGTGGGGAGCTTGGGGTCAAGGCCCCCTATGGGCCAGATCCGCCCCCGCGGTCAGCGCTCTGACGGAGGGTCCATCTGCCCCGGGAGGGGGGCGGCGGCAGAGCAGCCAGAAGGACAGGAGGCACAGAGCGATAACAGATTTGATCCGCTCCAAACTTCGAGCCAAAACGCAAACTTGGCCTGAACTCCACTGCTCTTTCCCAACGGTTCTCCCCCCACTTTTTTTTCCCCCTCTCCTTCCCCCCACCGTACGTGGCTCGCCGAGCTCGTAGGAGTGGCGCTGGGCGCCGGGGAAAAGCCGTTCCCTCCAGTTCCACTCCTCCGTGCCCTCAGCCGGAGTCACACCGCAACAAGCGCCGGGCGGGGCATCGATAGGACGGCTCCGAGCCTCTGGGAGCAACGGAGTGGGGAAGGAGGGCACATTAAATCATCCATGAAGATAAAAAGAGGGACGATTCCAAAAATCAGAGCCAACGAGCCCGGAGGGCTACAGCGGGACAAGAAGCCCCCCGAAATGCTCCCTCACTGGACAGGGGGGTGGTGAGGACCCTCCCTCCCAGCTGCGCCACATGCAGATGACATCAGGCCGGGTCACCTGAACGTCTGACGAGGTTATAGCTTTTATTATCATGCGTAAACTGCCATGGAAGAAAAAAAAAAAACAACCTTAAAAAAAAAGGCGCCACAACATCACACATACACACTCCCCCGCTGAAAACTAAATGAAACGGCTGATCTGAGAGCTGCTGTAGAGTAAAATGGAACTAAAAGACACGAACTGGCAGGGGCTTGTGGGTTATCTGGACGAGATGCGCTCCCGGGCCTGGTGCCGACGCTCTCCCACGCCCCGCAATACCCCCGCCTTTCCCGGGCACTCACCGACCCTCCCCTGCCCTTTTCTGCCCCGCCCTCACCCCTTCGCGCACACTTTCTGCCAGCTCCCCCCAGTAAGCTCCAGCTCTCCCTTTCCCTCCTACACTGAGCAACACGTGGGGAGTGCCGGGAAGGGGCAGTCCCTTGGACGCGGCCAGCGTCAGGGTGTCCGTCTGTCTGTGTGTCCGTGTGAGTGTGCGGGGGCCTGATCTTGCTGGAAGGGCCTTCCTCGCTAAGCAAGTACCCCAGAGTCGTGGAGCAGTGGGCCTGGGGAATGTTGTTCGTGGGGTGCGAGTGGGTATCTGCGAGCTGCAGCCCCAGGAAGTGAAGTGCCCCCGATGCCGTCGGAGGGGCTGCAGATGAATGATGCAAGAGGGAAACGGGGGTGGAAGGAGGCGAGAGGGGTGAGAGAGAGGGAGGGAGAACGCGGGGACAAGGGCGGGGGGTGGTGTTTGGAGAGCGAGGGATTAGCGAGGAGAGTCCTGACCCCGGGATCAACGGCCAGTCAAACCCGTTTACAATCACCGGGCGGAATACCGACGGCTCCCGCTGCAAGCCAGCGGCCGGCCGGGCAGCCAGCGAGACGACCCCGCCGTGGAGGGGGGAGTCTGGTGGGGGAGGCCTCGGCCCTGCTGCGGGGAGAAGGGAGATGCCACAGCCGGGAGGGTGGAAGAAGAGAGGTCCCAGCGGGAGGTCGGGGAGCTGCAGCGGGTGGCGGCGAGGAGAATGCTGCGGTGCGCCCCATCTTCCGACCGCAGTCTATTGGCCTCTCACCGACGAGCAGGAGGGGAAAGCAAGGAGGGAGGGTTCCAGGCGTGAGAGGCGGGGGCGGCCGAGATATCTGGGAAAAACAAGCGCGTTGCTGTCAGCCGGCAAAGGCCGCCCTTGAACTCCACACGGGACCCTCCCGGGATGGGCGACACCAAAGCCCGGCTCCAGTCATGCGTTCAGCGGCGGGCGGGCGCAGGCCGCCCTCCCGGACCGCGGGCCATCTGCTGCACGACTACCGGGGACGGGGGATGGGAGTGGGGCAGGGGGGCACGCCCCGACGGGCCGTCGGCAGCGGCGGGTGGGCGCCTCGGCTGCCGCTCCGCGCCCCGCGGTGCACTGGCGCCGCCGCTCCGCCGTGCCGCGCACACCCCACGCACACAGACACTGCACAGGGAGAGGAGACGACACACGCTATTTTCTTATTTTTGGAGGGAGGGGGAGGGGAAGGGGGAGAAGCAAGTGGTCCCTCCATCTCGCGGCATATTGGCTCCTCCTCTTCCAGAAAACTCAGCGCCCCCAAAAGCGAGGATATTGGGTGGTTCGGCACTACCCCACAACCAGCACCGAGAGCGCCTCCGTACACGTTGGCCGAGCAAAAGGGGATTCGAAGCCGATGGGCCTGGCCCGGTTCGGAGACATCCCTCCTAAAAGTGCTGAGTGAAGCCCCAGGCACCTGCTGCCACGCGTGGCCCCGCTCTGCGAAACGCTTCGCCGTCTCGCTCTGCTGCCCTTCCGTCTCCCCAGCGCCACGGGCACTCACGCAGCTCCAGGGAGGGCTGGCGCCCAGGAGCGGCAGGCTGGGGCCGGAGGGTACCGGTCAAGATTAAGCGAATCTCCCTGGGTTCATGCTGAGGTTGGGTAGGAGTGGATGCTGCTTTCTGGGGGGAAAATGAGGTCTGAGTTTCCCACGGCCGAGGCGGAGAGGAGTCAAGCAGCAAAGCTTGGCTGAAAAGTGACTGGAAAGGCAAGGCTCTGCCAAAAGAGAGGCAGAGCAGAGGAAACATAAAACGTGTCAGGACACGGTCTTACAGAGCTCCGAGCCGGACACGGAGGGGAGGGCTGGCGTGAACAAAGTGGCTGCAGAGAGGGACGCGGGGGAGCGGTGGGCGCCCTCCCACCGGGCGGCAGGAGGGATAACAGATTGTGGGTGCAGGGCAGGCAGGGCCTTGCCTGTCTGCCTCGCTGCCTGCTGATTCCAACCCCACTGCGCCTCTGCTGAGTAACGTCAGAAAGAGTTTGGACGCAGGGGCGGCCCCGAGGTGCAGGACGGCAGACAAAGGAACGGGGGAACCTGGTGTACAGGTACAGATGTAACCAGAGGCTTTAGTTAGAGACGCTGAAGGGAAAGCCCGTTGACTTTTACACTCAGTGAACCATTCTACCGTTGGAGGAAAATTTGCAAAAGTAAAGATAAACCAACTAAAGGTCGGAGGCTCTTGAGGATCTTTGATGTAACAGCGGTGCTGTGTATGGGACTGTTCCTGTGGCCGCATGCACAAAGTGGTAAGGGGTGCTAGCAGGAGACCTGGAAACCCCTCAAGTCCTTGTGCCTAAACCCGGGACACCCCTAGCGATGCCTCTGTAGGGTAGGCTAGAAGTCAGTAGGAACCGACTGAGCTGAATCACACTGCTGTATGTACTGTCAAAAAGTCTGGAACTACCAAAGTGAAAACCTCATCCTTTAACACGTGTGGAGCTGGTGTTGAGTGAGGAGCAACCGCCAACGTAAAGGACATTGGTCCTTGGCTTTGGGGTAGAAGTAGTGGGGCCTTGTGACAAACACATACCCCGCCCCCAATTTACAAAGCCCTGGGGTGCCCTCGTGCAGTTTCATGCCTATCTTTCCTGGACGGTGTAATTCTCTGAAAGGAGGAGCCTTCAGAAAGGTCTCGTTTCAAGAAAGTCATTCAGTGCTTTAGCACGGCCTGTCAGGACGGATTTTGGGGTAATATGCTTCATGCTCAGTAAAATCTCATTGTCCACGCTTTCAGACCGGACACCTCTCATTGATTTGGAGAAGACGTGTGCCACGGTTAACTGCAGCTCTCAGATAGAGGGACTATCCCTCAGAAACCTTAAAAAAAAAAAAAAAAAAAAAGGACAATGAAACCGAGGAGAAGCAGGAGAGCATCTGTCGGGGGTCAAACAATTGGGCAAGTGCTAGAGGGTGAGCTGAGATCCGAGTGGGAAAACATGGCTTCACTCAGGAGCAGACCAGCGTGGGCTGAGGAATTGCAGCCGACATGAGGCGGGGAAGGACCGGAGTCTGCAAAGTGTGCGTTTAGGAAAAGAATAGCTTTCACCCGGAGGAGGTGAAATATAGTTTACCAAGGCGTAAAACTCCATAGCAACTAGGAACTAGCGGTGAACAAAGGCACCATACATCCACAGAGGGGGGTGAAGGTGCCGGGGGTGTAGGGAGATGTTTATTTCCTACCCAAAAATTGTCTCGCACGGAATTCAGACGTATTGAATTCAGGTCTTTTTTTTTTTTTTTTACCTCTAGTGCAGAAAAAAATCTGTAGGAAGATTGTCTTGCTAGAATCATTGGACAGTGGATAGTTCAATCCTAATCAGATTAGAAGAGCTACAAACACAAGTAACCAAAAGCCAGGAAAGACCTAAAAGCCCAAGCAGGGGAGTTCAAAACGAAGTATCGACATGAAAACAATTCCTAAGTGGTGGGGAAAGATCTGAAACCTGCTAAGGTGCTTCCGAGTTACATTCACTCCAACCGTGGAGTTCTTGTAGAGCACACAGGATATCTTTATCTTTTGGAAAAATCTTGTGCAATCCCTTGATCAAGTGATAAGATTAACTTTCCATATTACCTTTTATTTCACCTGTAGGTAGCAGAAGAGTGAAAGAGGCTTTGCTTTTGTTAAGGGATGGTTTGGGGTTTTTTTCTCATTATCTGTACCTTCGCGCATTGTCAGTCCTACCTTCCTCTAAATTGCTTTTCAGTCCCCGGGCAGGTGAAAGCTCATGGTTCGTCTTCGTCCCGCTCCTCCCCGGTGTTAAAATGTAGGAAATAATGAAAACCAAAAAATGCTATGCAATCGAGTCACTGTGAGCACGTGCATTTTCTACCTTGAAGGACCATGAAAAAGAAAACAAAACTAAGTGGGAAACACTTTTTAAAACACACATCTGTAGGTGAGCTCAAGCTTGTATATGTCAAGATAGAGAGACAGGAGGAGAACTGTTAATGTCAGATTCCATAATATAACTCAGGAAGAATAAAATCCGGGGGGGGGAAAAAAGAAGATACAAATAAGGGAAGCATGGAGTTTGGCCTAAAAATCTCCTCAGCGATGTGCCTTGAACTGCCATAAGAATGAAGAGGAGGGATGTAGGCATGCAGTGCATTTTACACATCGCTAATTTCCATGCTCTGGTGTCACATCTTTACTTATGTGTCTTATGGAACAGCCGAGAACAAAGTAATGGGAGCAGAACAGGCATTTCTCCTCCAAAAAGCATGTTTATGTTCCTCTCAGTTTCTAACTTTCTAGCAAGGCTGTGGAAGTTTCTGCTACTTCCAGCTAAAATGTCCATTTAACTGACTAAGTTCTGGGTCACAACATAGGGACAAATAGTCTTCTAATAGTTTTACTTTGATTAGGAAGCTGCAGAGGAAAGCCCTGCGTGATTTTCCCGAATATAGCAACATCTCAGTTTTAGGGGTCGCAGACTTAAGCTCACTAGATAAGTGGGACAAGCTCATCATGATGAACATGCCACGTATCCACATATTTAAGATAAGGAAAGCAATGAAGCGACGTTATTGCAAAAGGCATCCTTGGGTGACCAAATGAGCCTAATTTGGTAGAAACTTGCTATGTAGCTGTATTATTCAGTGGGTAGTTTGGGGTAGGAAACTAAACGTGTTCATGCACCTCAGACATGTTTTAAATGTTTCGTAATGCCTAAACTATATGTTCATGTACTCACAGTTAAGGGTTCCTATTTGAACGTCTGTTTTTATCATCTATCTTAGGGTAGCCTTGGATGCTCAATAAGACAAAATACTATGGCTGAAAGGTAAACTTATTGTCATGAAAAGAGACAAACTCAGAGTCTCAGAGTCCCTTGTTAAAACATGGTCTCTGTTCCTCAGGATATTCTTGCTGATCTCCTTTAACGAGCAAAAGCTAGTACAGATTAAAAAAAAAAAAAAAAAAAAAGAATCTTTAATAAAAATCAGTGTGTGGATACCAACTGCTTCATAAATATATGCAATGACGTCACGTACTTGGGAACATCCCATCATAGTTTCCGGGCGTTTGCTGGAGAATGCAAGTCTCTCACCATATGCACAGAGCTACGCACCAGATTCAGGGGTAGCCGAGGGGTCTTGTCTCACCTCCTAGTTTTATTATCACACACCTATTGCCTAACAGGTAGAGGACTCGCTACAGGCGTGAAAATTGAGTGATGAATGGAAGTATGGAGGCGGAAAATAAGAGCTAAAATTCACGGAGGATAGCGTTTGGCTTTTGTGATGTGAGACATAATAATTTAAAAAAAATGAAGAAAGGGCAGAAAAGATATTATAGAAGCTCCATTCGTATTCTATGAAACAGCTGGACAACATCTGGAACAGAGTGCTTTCCGTCATCGGGCATTATATAGTTAAGTGCAGCCACAAAACACTTGAAGGGGAAACTTCGGCATTCCCTCCGCCGGTGCGCACGCCTTGCTTAGCGAGAACACCCGGCTTAGAGGGATTTCCACTGTCTCTCCGGAGACAACAAACGGAACTGTGAAATGTTGATTTCGAAAAAGTCTTCGAGTTTTCTGTGGAAGAAGACTGCCTGTTTCCGACGAACAGGGAAAAGAGGATTTTTCGCACGGAAAGCAGGGGTGGAGGCAGCTGCGGTGAAGCCTCCTGCTGTCCTGCCTCCAGCCAAAGGGGCTGCTGATTCAAACCGGTCCGGACTTAAGAGGCCGTTACTCTGAAAATCAGCCTTAGACAAACTAGTTGCCAAAGGTTATTCCATGAAGCCCAGGACCCGGCTTTCCCGTACGCCCACCCCTGCCCCTCCGACAGCGCCAAGTAGTTTCTTACAGAAACTGGTGTGAGAAGCCCCTTCCCCCCCCGCCGTGGCACGTCCACCCGGGGGGCCCCCGCCCCGCCGCCCCGGTGCTCCTGCTCAAGAGGTTCACGACTCCCCCCCACACCTCCCAGCATTCCTCGTGGGGAGCAGGATTCTACCCCCTCCGTGGGGGAAGGCGGTCCTCAACGGGGTGGAGAGGAAGAGGCCGGGTGGTGGCAGCGTGGGTGCCAGTGGGGAGCCCCACACCCGGGGAGCAGCTCGGGGGCCAAGGCTGTGGAATCGCTGCGGAGATAAACGCCTCTTGTCCCTGGAGGGTGAACATGGGACAAAGGTTCACCTGACACGGGGGAAGCCGGGGGCACTCAGGCTGCGAAGGCCTCTACCCTGCGCTTTGCCGAGTGGGGCAGGCGGGGACACCCTGGTGGATTTTAGCGGGGGTTGAATCCGGCTCCAGAGGTTTCCCCGTCCCCGGGAAATAGCCCGGGGGTATTTCATGGGCCGGCACTCACTGCGGAGGGCAGCCCCAGAGCCAGCCCTGTCCCCAGGCAGTCGTGCTCCATATCCTTGCTCCAATCCTGATGCCCTTTGCTTTTATCCACTAGTGACCAAATGGCAATTTCTATGACCCAAATTGCAGTCGTTTTCTTGGCTTACCTTCTTTCTCTAACGATGTGGTTTTGGTAATTTTGAGAGAAGTCAGATACTTGTGGGAATTTGAAAAAGCATGACTGACTTTAGAAATATTTTTAGGAAACCTGTGAAAATGTTAAGCTTGGGACTGCAGTATTTTTGCATCTACAGAAAACACAAAACATGAACCAATTCAAAGGAATAGCTCAGAGAGGGAGAGGAAAAAAATCTACAGTCATTCAGCAGTAAAATAAAATGCCAGAAAATTTTCTCATCTTAAACGAGTAGTCACGGAAGAAATATATTTTCTTATATCAAAGAAGAGATATTTTAAATGTGTTTTCCTAATTGAAGCACCTCTGAGACAGGTATCTTCTGCTCCAACAGCAGGTTCTGTATTTTGCTGAGTGTCGTCGTACCACCCATACAAGAAAAATACAGCTCGAAAAGCAAGGAATATTGACAGACAATTAAAGAGTGACTTTCTTAAAGAACAGTTTACCTCTACCTGACAGCAAGATGGTAATAGAAAATAACGTTTCGAATTTTGCCACTGTACAGAATACTTTCTGAACTTGTAAATAAACACAAACTCAACAAATATTATTCTCGTTTTGTAAACTTTGCAATACAGTTACTGCAGACTGCTAAGATCACTCCACTGACCCTCAACCATACAACATAGATATTGCCAAATTGAATTCCCTTATTATTTCTCAGAGCCAAGAGCTTTTAAATAGGAGAATGAAGACTCCTTAATTTAAATGCTAGCTTTCGGGGGAAAAAGAAAGACGGGGGGGGGGGGGGGGGGGAAGAGAAAGAGAAAGCAAGAAAAATTGTGGTAAGCTGTTTTTAAAGTGAAATAAATTTGAGATGTCTGTAGGAAAATGGCCTAAAGGTGACTAAAATAGTGTTGTCTCTTCCTCAGCCTATAAGTCTTCTGCAGGTTATTTTTCCCTAGTACAAATGTAATTTAATAGCCGAGATGGATATTGTTTCACTTTCAGCTATCTGCTCTATACTCCGGTCTCATTCTACATTAGATGATTACCTTACTGTCCTATATGCACAATTTAAAGGGAATTACCTATTACTTCAATTATTTGTTTCTTATCAACTGATGTTACACTACAAGGATTTGCATTGAAAGGACACAAAGAAAGAGCAAGTCATGGCACATTGCCAAATAAAAGAGTAATGTTCTGGTGAATTTAGCCCAAATAATTTACTGCTATATAAAAGTGGAAAAGTGGAAGGTGAACCCTTTGACCAATAAATCTCTTCTGCATGTGAAACCCTTATCTTGTCCCCTCCAATATATTCCACACTAGGAAGCCATCATCATTGGCTCTGGTTTGTTATTTGTAAACCTTGATCTTCTGCACTCGGTGTCCTAAATATGGATAATTAGCATCAGTTTATCACGCCTCTGCATATTTTCTCTTCTCTCCAAACATGCATGCTTCTATTGGCTGCCATTCTGTCACAGAAGATTATGGAGACAGATTGCAGAGAATGAATGTGCTAAACGAGATTAGGAAGGAATAGAAATAGCAACTTGGCCAATAAATTCCTCGTGAGAGCCTTATCATACAATTACACGTTGACTTGTTTCACACTCTCCCAGCCTCTTAATCCAACGCCCCCACCAAGAATAAAATTTCACTAATTTCTGAATTACTGCATATCCTCATGACTTGTCACTGAGAATGGTTGGAAGGAGCAACACAGTCGAAAATAGCGCATCAAACTTCCAAAAAGAAAAGAAACTTTACAGACAGAAAGAGATGTGGCTTTAAACCGGTTTTGGCCACATGTAGAAGTTTTTGTGCAGCAGAAGGGTCAGGACTTCAACATCAAGACATGTTCCTCTGCGCTTTTACTCCCTAACTCTTTATAGCGGGTGTTACCTTATCCTTTAGAGGGGCTTGGGGAATCAGAATACGGTTCGTTGATGCTGCTAAACTATGCACCTGTTGTGCAAACGACTCTCTCCAATGAGCCTCTACAAGCTCCCCAGAAGGCAATGGCGAAAACACCTACTGCTGTCATCGATTTCTGGGACATTCCTGAAAATGCGGTAATTGGGAAGACACCAAAAGCATAACAGCAAAGCGAGACAAAATCGTGCTGAACCAACAAGAAATATCTACCAGTTCTGTGGAGTTAGTTTTGTCCCTTCTGCCGCGGTTATTTCAATGTGGACCTCAAGAAAACATGATTTCCATGACGTAATTAAGAGGCATGGCTAAACCCTTCAGGAAACATTATCTTTGGAAATGCTGGAAGTGTACACTTCCCCCCTTATACTAGCCGAAGAGGAGGACTTGCAAGAAGTATTCATGTTGTCATAATGTTGTTTACATTATTTTAGACACATGTAGAAGAAGAAGGACATAAATGGAATAAAAAGTCCCAAGACCGGAAGTTAAAGCCTTGCTCAGTTGTTCTGTACTCAGAGGTTTGATCTCACAGTGCACTTGCCTTACAATTTTGCAGAGTTAAGGACATTTTACTGTGTTTATTGCAGTGAAAGGATTTGCTTTAGAAAACAAGGTGTTTGTATAGCTCCAGTATTGTTTACGCTAATAAATGTGAATCTTCAACTACAGACAGAACTCGGATGAAAAATATGATGAAGTTGTGCTGCGTAATCCCGAGTTGCTTAGCGTCACTCCTGCCTGAGCAATTGGATGCACTGAAGGGATACATGTCGCAAGTGTTAAGGATGCGCGAAGTAAGGGGATTCATTCGAGTGGGACCTTTCCCACTCGCTTTTCCCCGGTGTGGAAGCAGTCCGGGTGGCAGTGGAGAATCCCCTCTTCCTTCAGGTTGGGGACCACGAGGCGGCCGCGACTTTGGGCATGGGAAACCCATTCTGCGAGTACCACAGAGTCTTGGCCCTCTGAGTTATCTTAAAGTGGGTTTAGTGATGCTAGAGTTGATTTTTTTTTTTTTTTTAAACCTGCCCGTTGCTTTTCTCTTGCTCTCCCCCAGAGTTTTGTTTGGTACGCAATCACTTCCAGATGGAAAACCAGACTGCAGTTGAGTCACATTCATCCAGAGCCTTAAAACCATACCGTTGCAGAAAAGATTGAGATGAGAATAGCATAACCCCGTGGGACAGCAAGACAGCCTGCTACCTATTTGGTGCCACAAGAACCTTTGTGGTCACATAAAATAAAAATTTAATAACTCTCCCTTATTTCCTTCTTCCTTTTCTTGTTATACCCATAGGCTTTTATACACATTCATATGCAAGTATATCTATATGCATACACACATATATGTATATGTATATATATATGTGTATATATATATGTATACACACACACACATACCCCGAGTGAATTGGGATTGGGCAGAGAAGCGTTTGCCATTAATCTGGGAACAAACCGCTAACCTCGGTGACTGGTATTTTAGCTTTTCTTTTCTCGCTTCTCTCAGTGCGGGGAGAGCAGTAAAGCTTGTGTGGACTGATTGTGAGGGGCTCTGCTGGAATTTGGCAGGCCAGGGGCTTGGAGAGAAGCCCCATGCTGACTCCTATTCAGCGGGCCAGTTTTCTGCGAGCTTTGGAAGTTTCACTCAGCCGTGCACTCAATGGCTTCACAAAGCTGATTACAAGCTTCAGCGCATTCCTGAAGGAGCCAAAAGCGACGCAGGTGCAAACGAGCCGAGGGAGCCCCTTATCCCGGTGACAGAATGGGACAAGCTGGGAAAGGCTTGGACCACACAAATCCAAGGCTCACCAGGCAGCAGCAAGCCTGCCTTGGGAACCGGGGATCATTATCCGCTCCATTCAGCGGGGACCCAGCGGCGGCAGCGGCACGTCCCCAGGCTGAGGACGGCTCCCGGTGCTTTCTGTCCCGGGTGGGAGCAGCGCCACTTCACCTGGCATCCCCTCTCCGCTCCCTTCGCGGCTACCTCAGGCATGGACCTGAGGTGCCCCTGTTCGCCCGAGCTGATTTGTATTCCAGCATCTGTTAGGCTTCAGCCTGCCGCCTGAAGTACCTCGCCGTTTTTTTCCCCTATTGCCCCATCACACATGAAAAGCTTCCCACCCCTGTCCCTCTTCCCTTACGCAGATAAACACGGTGCTTAAGGGTCTGTCTGGAAACCCAGCACAGAAAATGCACTGATCCGAAATGGCAGGTTCCCTCCCGACTGAAGTTCTCTAACAAACACCCTATTTTGAAGGCTGCCTTTAATTCCAGAGTGAAACCAGCCGAGAGTGCACCCGCCTCCCCTTCCAATTACTCGAGCCACTCGATTCCCACAGAAACCTCCCGCACCATAAGCGCCTGGTGAATGCTTTCTGACTCCGTGAAAGCAGCCCACGGTCCCTGCCCTTCTTGTCTCCCCGGCGAGCGAGGGGGTGGCGAGGAGTCGAGGGGGTCTCGGTGCCGGAGAGGGTGAGGCGTGATTTCTTTTAATTAGGGGTTCTCGGAAGGAGTTCCTCTCGCCTCCGCTCCCTCGCCCCCTTTCCTCGCTCTCAGCCCTTCCTCTCCAGCCGGGAGAAGAAGCTGCACTTTACTTCGCTGCAAAATTAATTACGGCCCTTCCCCGTATCAATTACGGAGGAATCAGCCTTTCCTAGGGAGAGGAGAAATAATCAAAAGGCTTTTCAGTCTTGCTGGGGGAGGACGACCTCGGACCGCCGAGCATATAATGCGGCAAGGGAACTGCCGCACTTCTGGCCGCTGGTTTCATATGCAAATGGAGAGCTGCCTCCAAGTTATCATTATGGTTTTATTTTTTTTTTCCTTAATGTTATTATTGTGTCGGGATTTTAATAGCCACATGCTCTACCCTTCCCTTTCAGCGAGGTTTCCTTGGCGATCAGCCACGCCGCTTCTTCCCCTGGCGCGCTGCCCCCGCCCCAGCGCCTGCCCCACGTCCATGTTAATTTCGCCCTATGGAAATGAAAGCGGCCCGGCCGGGCAGCTGATATTAAAGCGATCCCCCGGTGCCGGGGCTCGCTCTTCCCGCTCCTCGCAGCGGCTGTGCCTCCGCAGGAGCGCGGCGTGTCGGTGCCGTCGCCCCCCCCGGCCCCGCGGGCCCGCCGCCCCTTTCATGCTTGCGAGATGCTGGGGAGGCAGCGGTGCGTTTGCTTGTGCGGAGCACACCGCCTGCAAGCGGTTGCCTTGGCAGAAAGGTGCAGCTTTCTGATGTTCTTTTGTCTGATAACTAATTCAAGTTAATGCGATCTTTATGTAAAGCTAACAGCGGATAATTGTCTATTTTCTCGCCAACAATCTCCATCACAATCACTTATCTGGAAACCTGCGGTTGTATTAATCGTTATATTCCCCGAGATAAGCGTCTCTCGAATTATCAGTAAACACTGGAGGGAAATTAAACAAACTCCAGAGCCACTTAAGTTTCCTCTGCAGCTTTTAACCCCTTTCTCTAGGTAGGGGGTTGGGGAAGAGGGGGGAAAGGGGGGAACAACGACACCCCTCAAACCAACCTGGGACCGGAACACAACATGAGAGGGGTGTGCGGGCGTGTGTGAAACGGTGGAGAAGGGCCTGATATTTTGGATAGTTTTGATGAACCGAGTCCTGCTGAAGACACTTTCCCTTTGAGGTGCCTATGTGGCAGACAGGCACGCACCTTACGCCCCACTCGCCGGGTGGGGATCGGTCTTTAGCGGCCCCTGGGACCCTGTTGGCAATTCTTGTAAATCATGTAATTAAGTGTATTAGTCGCTGCAGGGGAAAGATGAGCAGCTAGGAGAGAAAACACCGAGAGATTAAGCAGAAGTCGCATGGCTTTAGGTCTGATGCACGAGAAGAGAGTTCTGCTTCTTTCTGAGAATCACCATATTAGCACAGTTATTGGCAATATTTATACTAAAGAGTGATCTGAACCCCAGGAGGGTAACAGAGAGCGCGAGAGAGCGAAACTACTGTGGGAATATGTTTTACTGCTCAGATCCCATCAGTTCCGTTAGGTGTAAAGAAATTATAGCAAATTGTTCTGGAAACCCCTCCAGGGAAAACACACTTGTATGACAAAGATTTTGTCTTTTTGAGATGAAGTCAAAACATCGGTGTCAAATGAAACTCATTTTAGGGGCTCTACCATGTATGTGTGTTTACTCGAGTCCTTGGGGGGGGTTGGGGGAAGCAGCCCAGATCATGACATTTCAGTCGTGAATCTGGGCCAGCAGAACTGGGATCCCAGTAGAACGTTTACAGCTTCTTCGGGAAGAGCAAAGCATCCTCCAGCCTCCCCTCGCTCCCCTCACGAAACCTGGGCTGGGGGTACTGCCCTCCTGGAGGCAGTTGACAATGCTCTGCGCGCTTCGCCTTTCTAGGAGGGTTTTCCACGTCGAAAGCGCTTTATGAACATTAAGTTATTAATCCGGGCATTTAGTTACGGAGCAGGTACCCAGGAATTTCAAAACGCGCCTCTATGATGAGCTTTATTTATTGTCGACTGTTTTTTTTAAGCAAACTGTTATTCACAAAGTTTTCCAACGGCACCACTCCCCGCCTGGGGAAAGGAACGACTAGCCTGGGGAAGGTGAGGTGTGAGATGGAAAAAGAAAAAAAAAAGAACCCAAACCAGAAAAAAAATACCTCACAAAACCGAACACAAACAAAAAAAATACCTCAACGAAACACACAAACCTCCTGTTATTTGTGTGTCGTGGCAGCGTAGTTCCAAATATGATCAGGTTTTTTAAAAAAATAAAATCTGTTAACTGCTTAGATTCTCGAATTATTTCTCTTGAGCTAAAAGTTCCCAGGGTAGCTTTTCCTTATGGCATTCGAGAATCATCCCACTTCATCTCTCACCTGAATCTTGTCATCTGTGCCATCTTGAAGTGATCTGTGAACAATACTGGTCCCTTGGACAGCCCAAGCTGGTCAATCAGGCAGAACAGACTATGCAAATGGAATGGAAAGGCGAAGCGATGAAGAACAGTGGCCCCCATTGTCTTGGGCATTTCAAAGCGAAGCCCAGCTGCAGCAGGCGTTGCTGTCTCGGACCCTTGGTTGCTACTCTAATGTCATCATTGCAAAACATCACATTTTGAAAACTCTACAGTCTGAATGCATGATCAGGCCTCCACAAAGATTTCACTTTGCCGTGACATCTTTCGAAGTCACCAGAAAAAAAGTGGGGAAAATAAAAAGTGTGAAAAAGGGAAAAAAGGGGGAAAAAAAGCCCCCCCCTCCCCAACAACTGGGGACTGGGATCCCAGCCACATTGCCCGCTCGCGTCCCGCAATCCCTCTCCCTCCACTCCTAATAACCGCAGTGCAGCTGACGCCTTTTGCAACCTTTTGGTGGACGCCTCTGCTTTCTTGTTGTTTTTAGAGTCGAGTCGGATGACGATTTAGTTACATTTAACTTATTTTCTGTCGGGTCTCTTTCAGGCACTCTAATGAGCTAATGCTGAGGAAAGGTCGCTGTGAGCAGGCAGTGAAGTATTTATTCACAGTTCCTTCCAAAACTTCAGATATGCGGAGCTTTAAAAGAGTCAGGCAATGTCTTTGCGAGTGATTAAACCAGCAGCTAAGCTGGGTATTTACGGGTCCGTTAGGAGTTTTTGTAAATACTCGGTTTCTTAATACACTCACGCAGTTGCCGCTCCTAACTATTGCTGCCAGCCCGGCTTCAGCTTCGCCTCCCGGCACTGGTCCCAAAATTAGCCCTGCCATGAGAAACGAACTGAACTTTCAGTTCAGTGAAGCTGAGGGCTGTCAGATGATTAATGTGTATTTTCAAGGGACGAAATCGTTGCCTGTGTTTCACTTATCGTTCCTTTTCATTTTCTTTTGTCTGTAGGTGACACTTGTGATCACCATGTGGTGAGCAGAGGAAACTCCCCTCTCTTCCACCCTCATGTCAGGAGCCTGTGCTCAAGGAGCAAAGGTCTGTGCCACCGGTATCTAAAAATGTTGGGGGTTACCTTTGCCTCTCCTCAATCTCCTATCTCATAGGAAATAATGAATCCAAAGCTTCTTCTTCAACAACAGTCTTACAGTGAGTCTACAGAGACAGATAATACCCCAGCCTCAGACACTGCCTGGTTCATAGATGGAGTGGTCACACATATTAGTGGTCACCTTTGAGTGTGGACTGTTTAGCATTCATGCAGGAGCAGAGAAGAAAGTTTCATCGGTTTAAGAGAGGTGAGCTAAGAAATTCTTAATTACAGTATTTTTGGGACCAAAAGTAATTCAGTGTTTCTTTCTTACCCCTTCAACTGGCTCTTTCTCTTTAGATTGGGTAATGGATTCTATAATAACATCACATAGATTGCAAAGGACGTAATTATTTAAAAGTAAATAATTATTCCCCATGATTTGATTTGCTTCCTAAAATTAAGGTTGCCCGATTCAGAATGCAGTGGTGGTAAGAAGGAAAAGATGAGAGTAACAAAGAAAACCAAAGAGAGGTTGAAGTGAATGGGGCAAATAAATTAATGCATAGGCACATCTTCTGGCTGGAAGATCTTTCCCCTTGACAAAGAGAGTTTTCCAAGGACAATTAACGGGTTAAAAGAAGACCTGTTTTCAACTACATCAGCCTCGTGATCAAATGAGTAATAACGGGAACTCAGACTGCTACCTGCCTCATAAAAATGTTTTGAAAGAGATGATATGCATTGTAAGCACCTTTCTCTGCCAGGTATTTGTTCACTCACCACCTTAAAACTTTACCTACTAGATAAATGGATCCCCCAAAATCTATGTACTGGGAGGTGTTGGACATGCTTCAGGTACCCTCTGGGTCACTCACTGGCTTGAATGCAGAAACCCAGAGGAAAAGCAATGTTGTGCTGCCAGTGCCTACACAGAGGACAACAGCAATGCACATGACCAGGTCCCAAACGCCCTGTTGCTGTGAGTGGGTACATCTTCATCCAGATCTCTGCTGAAGTACTTCCAGAAAGAGGTTGTGGAGGAGAAGCTTCAAAGAGGAGCAGCAGCTCATCAGGCCTCCTAGGGAGATGTTGCCTTGGGGATATGTAGAGGTGGGGGTCCTCTCTGTGGACACCACTGTTCCGAGTTGATGATGAGGTGGCCAGACCATGGGAGAGGGAGAGGTGCTCACAAAGTCAAGTCACCATTTCTGGCCCAGACATGTCCCTCCCCACCCCTTCCCCCACAGCCCTATTCTAAGCCCATCCTGCCAGGTGGACCTTACCCCTTCTCAGCAGTCTGCTAACCTCACATACCAGGGATGAAACCCAAAGGTGTGTTAGCTTGCTCAGGCTCTCTGTCCCTTTACAGCACCAAAACAGTTCCCATCACCCCAGGTTAATGGATTGGGCTCTACTTGGAGGGAAATGGTCCCAAATCTGCCCTTTGGGCAGGGTGCTGGGATAACCAGGGAAAACCTTCTTTCCCAGTGGCCCCATGTGCCCATGCCAATAAGAGCTAATTGGAAACAAGATCAGCTCCTCCCTTGAGGAGCAGAACTTTGCTTTTCTCTCACAGCTGGAACTTCTGCCCCTTCCCCCTACCAGCTCCAGTCCTGGTACATTCAGCCACAGTTATCTCTGCTCGTGCACTGACTGTATTTTTCATGTTTATTATCATCCAACCCAGTGTAGTGCCATCTGGCACAGGCACAACGGGGGGAAGGAAACCATATATTCAGTAAATGGAGCATACAGGGTTTAGGTTTTGTTTTGCCCTGTTTTTCTTATTCTTCCAGTTTCTGTTTAAAACTATGTGGAACAGATAGCTGAGCAACTCTCCCTGTTGCTGTCAGTATGAAAAATAAAAATTACAGAAGATCAGAGATGCTAGGAAGAGACAAGAACCTCCTTCTGCTGAAATACAGTTTCTTCCTTTCCTCCTTCTGTATTTTATTTCACCTCATGCTCAGATAATTACTTCAAAATGTTTGTGTTAACTCTTTTTATTCAGGATTTGTTCTGGTCTTTCAAATAATTATTTTACTGTAAGACATATTTTAAGCAACTACAAACCACTCTCCTCCAGAGCAGTAGAGCACTATGAGACACCGTGGACTCCTCAAAACCTTTGCTATTTTTCCTGACACAATAAAAATACTAAAAATGCATCTCCAGAGTAGATACAAAAAACACACGTAGTATTTTCAGTGGAAGCTAGCACCTCTTGCATAGCCACCTTAATTCAAAGAGTTTTGTAACAGAGTTGTAGAATCAGAGCATATTTCTTCCCTGATAATTCATGCACTGAAAGATTATCAGTGGAGTTGTCTGTGGAAAAAGTACTACACAATGCATTGTATTACCTGGTTCATTTTCTTTCAAATTTGACTTTAATTTTAATTTTGGCTAATTACTGTATTGTAATCTAAGTCAGCAATCTCAAATTAGCTATCATCTTAACTTTTGAAGAAATCCTACAAATGCATGATAATGATGAAATTTAAATTACTGTCAGTTATTGTGTAATGTCTACACCATGGAAAACCAAGCCTTCAGGTATTTTATTTTCATTTGCATATGTAGCATTGTGTTTTTCCTTCTTAATTTTTCAGAGTAAAATTCTCTGCCATTTCCAAACTATAAAAACGCTATTAAAAACCATGTTTGGGGTATTTATTTATTTTGTTTTTCTAAACTGAACGATAGCTTCAGTGAAAATGTGAGAAGAAATAGTTATTGGGAGCAAATTGTCAGCTACTTAGATTTCTTCGGAAAAGTAACTTGTTGTTTTAGAGGTACTGATGCAGAGTAGTAGAATTCTTCTCTGATCCTGCTAAAATAGAGAAACACATTTCAGTGCAATTGACAAAGTATTTGTATTTTGAGCTAGATTCTGATCTCACATCTGTTTAAAATATCCTTTGCTCAAGCCCTGATCCAGGGCTGAGTGATGTCACTGTATAAGGACTTCTAGTGGGCCATGGATCAAGGCCTTTTATACCACTATGCCTCACTATGCTGAGAAATGTTATTTTTACTACATCTTTCTTTTCCCATGAAACCAGATTAATTTGGAATGAGTTAGAAATGTTTGAACAGAGATGCTCAGGTTTACTTTTTAAAGCAATACTTTTAATTTTAAATATTTCTTACAAATAAATACAATTTGATGACAAAATAAAACTTTGCATTTCTCAGTATATTTCCACTCATCTTTGATTTTTGTGTGAATCATACTTTACTTTTACATGTATCTGTTCATTGCCTTATTTCTGGCAACAAAGCATTGAAATTTTTAAGTAAATAACAAGCAAAAAGAGAATCTGTTGTAAAATACAGTGTATGACAAACTCACTGAAAGAAGAAAAATAATTTAATTAATGGTTATTCAATAAATGTCAGGAAAGCAATCCTATACTTTCACTGATTGAGGCTGCTATGTAACTTCAAAGAAAGCAATCAAGGAGGACTTCTTATGCAGTAACGTATGGAGCTTTGTTTCAGTGGTTAAGCACATAATTAGAAATTCAGCAAGTCTTACCAAAGAGGGTCATAAACAACCACAATTAAAACCTCAAATCTCTCTCTGCTTTGTATGGCAACAAGTACAGGATAAAAAAAAGGGGGAGTTTTGGTGATGACTCAGATTAGCTTCAATTAAACTTAGCTTTAACTCTGAGAGGTGCAAAGCAAAGCAGGCAGAACTTTGCTGCTCACTGTTAGAGGTCATTTCACTTAAAACCTGGTAAAATTGCTTCTAAGCATCTCCAATGAAAGAGATACAAAAAAGAAATCAAAGTGGGAGAAGCAGTCAGAATGTTACAAATATAACACAGAATCCTTATGTTTTGGTGAGCATCAGTACGTAACAAAGCAAACTTGAATCCATGCATCACTTTCTTCATCCTGTATGCAATGAACAGGTTGAGTTTTTTAAAAAGTCTTGTCATAAATGATCCTAGTTTTCAGAGTTTAGAGTGTTTGCATAAATATTTTTAATTTTAATATCCAGAATCAATTATATTATTAATTTGAATATTCAGAATCAATGTAGTCTGGTTAAATGATCTATAAATAACAAAATTTTAGCAGTGATCAGACAGTGGCAGAATGCCATTTCCATGTGTTGAAACTATCTTGTGGTACTTATGTGGACTGAAATGACAGAAGAGACTTGTCTCATTAAACCATGTCTGGAAAGACAATATGTGGACGAACAAAACCCCATCATGACTAAGCATCCCATTTAGATTACCATATTAGTGTTAGGTCATTATAAATGGTAGGTAAGTGAAGCAATGCTTCTTTTCAGTGGTAAGCACTTCAAAAATTTTAAGGAATTTAAATGCTGGGAAACCTTTTCAGGCTCACCTACTTTCCTTGTCAAGTTTCACCTTTGATTTCCCTTTTTATTCCTCTAACTCTCCTGAAGTGGCCTTCAAAATGCATAAGAGTGGATTTATCGTAAACTTCACTGTTGCAGCACCACTGTGATTGTTCTGATCATTTCAGAACAAATGTGACAGTTTAAACTAATGAATGAACATCTATTGTGTTAGTGCTGTTTCCTGGTTATCTAGTTATTATTTATTTCCTGCTTGTTCTATTGTTTCTTGCCTTAGGAAGACTCCTGTTTGCTCTGATAAAATTCCTTATAACACGGCTGCAACACCAAGGGTTGGGTAAAGGGGGTCTTCTGAACGATAACACAAAGAGCATATAAAAAATCCATCACAGCAGTCAGTAGTATAATGCAATTTTTTTTCACTAAACATCCTCTTCACTACTGGATTAGTCACTTCACTAATGAGCAAATGACCCATAACTCACATGAGTGGGAACTTTATGTGCAGGTCTTGCCTTTACCAGTGCAGATGAACCACAGCATCCTTGCTGTTATACAAGTTCTTAGTATTTATGGCTCCTTCCCATCTTTCTTGAGCATTCCATGCACAATGGGAGTTTCAGGTGGTTGAAAAATGCAGGACCCAGCGGCAAAACAGACACCAGGACTTATATTTTTTATTGTACCAGAAAACATTAATAAAAGATGCCACTTGCATCTAGAATTCACCAGGACCCCATATGCAGACAATGAACCAGTTTTAAAAAGCAATCCTTTTATGTACTAATACATTCAAGATGCTATTTTCTACTACTTTATGCTAGGCATCTTTGGAATTTATTGTCCAGATCTCACTTTAGCAAAACTTTAAAGGGAATTTACCAGGTCATTCTCTGCATGAATGCAGCTTGTCTTACTGTGCTAGAAGTTGACTAGTTGTGAAATCTAAAAAATTCAGTTTGTCTGTAAAAGGAGAGTTTACAGTTTCATTAGAATCTAAGAACTTGTGAGATCTTGCTTCTAAATGTATTCCCCCCACCCCTTTCCTTAATTTCACATATTGAAAATCTGTGTATACAGAGCCCTGTGGCATTCCACTCCAAAAGGAAAGGCAGGACCCAACACTCAAGATGCCTGTGGTCCAAAAGGAACAACAAAAGTCAGAAGGTCTGCAAAAACTTACCAAGTTTTATTAGTAAATTATACACAGGACATGGAAATTGGTATGTTAGTCTCTTATAGCATAAACACACAATGGTGGATTTTGAATAAAAGGTAGGGTGAAAGAGAAGAGAGAGAGAGAGAGAGAGAGAGAGAATAAAGAGAGGGAGAGAGTAAGGAAGATCACAGATCCTGGCTACAGCATTGATACAAATGACGGGGTGTCAAGGGTCCTGGGGGCGCCGCTCAGGCTTCACAAGGATACCTTTTTATAGACAAGTTTTCCCCACCCTGGAGCTAAGTTTCTTACTTTCTATGCAAATTAGCTATCCTGTGCAGTTCATTTTTTCTAGAGCTTCCTGGAAACAGACAAGAGGGCTTTAGGTGTCTTTTGTGGTCTTGATCCTCCCCTGCTGGATCAGCCTTTGCTCAACAGTCCATGCTCGCTTCTTGACCTCATTCCTACACTTTCTTGTTGTGCTTATCTCAAACAGCAAGAATATTTGTCCAAGAAAACTGCTGCCACATCCTGTTCTTTCTCACAGCATGTTCTTACCATCAATCCTTGGTTGGGTCCATAGCTATCCAGCTAGCAGCGTGTGAGACATACACATTGGTTCTGTATCTTCTAGGCTTCTTCAAGGCCAGAAATTTGAGTCTATGACTCTCTTAAAAACTCAGAGTTCAGAAAAAAGTTCAATCAAAAGTATATAACATTCAAAATTTTAAGTTGGTGGATCACCCCATGTGATCAGGGAAGCAGAAATGGAAGCAGAAGTACATTCTGTACCTAATTTGGTAAAATATGATGACAAGATTTCCCTACCCAGCATTATTTTTAACATATTAAAGTAAATTCTGGGACTCATTTTGTACACTTCATCCAGAAATAGTTTGCTATAGCCAAAATAGCTTTTAGCTTTGATGATAGGGCTGAATCTCTTCTGCTGAAGTACCCGAGTTAAGTTTTAACTTTGTACCTGGCAGACCACAGAAAATTTGTCTGCCTGACACAATAAACCTCACAGTAATTAGAAGGATTATAAGCCTTTTAAAATATTCTAAATCATGTGTCCACTCACACATGAGGCTGGAAAAAAAATGTTTTCTCCAATCCTCATTAAGACCCAAGACCAACTACCACTGAAGTCAACTGTACTCTTTTCTATTGACTACCATAGATCTGAAATCAGGAAGTACCTGCAATTCTCTTCTGTTGCTTTGCATCAATGATGGTTTTGTGCAAAACCTTGGATAAAATGTTGCCAGCGGCTCTCAGGATACAATTTAGCTGAGCAGTAAAATGGAATGATTGGCTCGCTGCTGTGTTTTGCATTACATTTTATTGATGTAGCAAGTATTATAGGTATCAGGTCTATGAATACCTTTGATCTTTCCTGAATTCATTCTTATTTCAAATCGAAATCTCATGGTTAAAATGAGGGATACTTTAGAAACATATTTTATTTGGAGAATTTTCAAGGATGAAAAATCCACCACAGGCTTCAGTAGACAATTTCGCTGGTTAGTTACCACCAGCATTGACCATTTTGGCCTTTTTTTTAAGTCAAAATTTGTCTAGCTTGAACTTCTAGGTGCAGTGTAACATGTATTCCTTTGTCTGATAGACTCAAGAGTCCTCTACAGCCATCCTTTTGCCCTCATACAGATACTTTTATGATCAAATCACCTTTTAACCTGGGCTTTAATATGATTTATCTAAACTGAGTACCTTCTCTTTCTTCTACGTACTCTGCCAATAATACTTTCCAGTCTTTTATCCATGCTACCCATTCTCCTCTGATATCTTTCTAACATCCTCCAGGTTCACAGCAAGGTGTTCTCAGGCAGCTACACAGAATTAAGACTATTTTAAAGCTGGAGCAGTGGCTTGTGTTAAGTTCTTATTAGAATTATATTAGTCATAAAGGCTTTAAAAATAACTAGTAACAGCTGTTAAAAAAAAAAGGTGACATATAAAGCTGCTACTTCAGTGTTAGAGCTTTAGGGACAGGGTCTAAATGGGAATATAAAAGGTGTTTGAGCCTTCAACACTTATAGACATCAGTCTCTTCATTTGGGCTTCTAAACAGAGACACAGGATCCTGAAAAGAGGTGACATTTTATAATCTAGAAACCTCCTCCTTTTATTTATTTCCAAGTGTGCTTTAATATCCTGAAATTTTCCATCTAGCTTTGGGCGAGGGCACCACTCTTCAATTCACTCTGGGGTGGTTGCCTAATGTTTGCGTCCACTGTTAAGATCACTGCAGCAGCATGACCGGAGAACTGATGCCGTATAAAACAATGATACAATAAAGTTTGTAAAGCACTTTCCTTGGAGGCAAAAATAACACATTAAACTATATTGTAGTTGTATTTTCTCTGAAAAATTATGTTGTTATAATTCATACCTGCTATAAGATCTCCAGTGCAACTGCTTCATGGAAACGTTGCAGTAATGTGTGAAGAGACTTCTAAAACTTAGATTAGCTATTTTGGCCTGTGATTGGCAATTTGTAGACTGGGCTATGACACAGATATTTAATGCAATGAGCATTTGGCATTTCTTACCCAATCATACTGGTATTTTATGAAGTTTCTCTAATAAAAAAAATCCACTCAAATTTGGAGGAATGAAATATACTACTTTTCTGTTTTGCTGAAATATGTTTTACCAATAAAGCAAGCAATACCTCTGTAAAACTGCATATCTGTTAAACAACCAACAATCAACAAATCAACCAACCAAACAAACCTGTTACTTGAGCAAAAATTCTCACTTGCTCAGTATTCTTATGATCAAATTTTTCTTATAGCCTTTTCTGTCAGATTTTTTACTTCTGCTTCTCTTGGTTTTGTTCATGCTTTCAACCTGTCACTTTCTTACACTCTTCCTGTTTTTCTCTCTCCTCTATCTCCTTCTGCCTTACAAAGTCAATGCAGGATGAGCAGACACACAGACTATTCTGACCACCCCAGTTTTCAAACGTGGGGGATTTGGGCTCTAAATAGAGGTAAGATAGGGATCACTGGCATCAGGGCTATATTGTTCCGAGAATTAAGAATAAGACTGCAGGGAGAAAGAGGGCAAGACAGAAAAATAAATTCCAGCAGAGGGGGTTTAAGAAAACCCTCTGCTGTGCAACTCTACAGTCAGTTTCTGAGGGAGGACTATATATCTCTGCAGTCCCACTAAGCCCTGGTCCTGTCAGGGCAATTTCTCCCATTTTATAATTTCAACACGACACTAAAATTGTACATGGTTTCATAAGTCAGTGCAGTGCACAGCCATTTCATCTTCCCTCATCCCCCCTCACTCCTGTAAGATGAGTCTAGGGTGCAGCGACAGCCACGAGTCAATCAAGGATGGTTCTGATTGTAAATGCCAGCAACGGTATAAATGACAGTGCTGAAGGAGATTATATTCAGAGCCACATACATGCTGCAGAGGTCCCGCCTTGAGATTAGCCTAAAATACCACCCAGATCTCTAGGTCCCTCCCAATTAGCACAGCCAGGCAATCTTCTTGGCACTACAGAGGCAAGGACGTATTTTTAGCTCAGTGCTGTGCTCTCTCCCCTGAACTCTTGGAGCCCCGCTGAGCCAATGGAGTCCCAATCAGCGGGCTAGCTCTGATGCTGCCCCTTCACAAAATTGCCTGTAAAGCCAGTTCAGCAAAGGGATCTGTAATGAGCTCAGCAGCTTGGGGCTCTCAGTAAACTGCAGCGGTGAAGTGAGTTCACGACTGAAATGCCAACCCTTTTATTCACCAGTAGCACATCAATTAGTAGTTTAACAGGCAGAGGAAAGATACAGTGTGTGCTCATTTAATATTAGGCTGATCGTAGTCTGTATCTGTGCTAATTCTGGCAAAGTTTTTGCATTTCAGTACTTTAGGAGAGCTATATTCTTAAGTTTTTTTTTACCATTACCCATGCTACAAAGAACCTGCCAGCTAAGTTCACTTGTGATGTGTAGAATCAAAATGTAAAGATTAATAAATAAGAAGTTTAAGTAATTATTCCTATAGATTGAACAATTAATGAAGACAGTAAAAGGTTCCTGTAGGAGTCATGTATGATTTGCGATATTGTTGTTATACTTATGGTTCTGGTTCATTACTCTCAGAGACCATTAAGCATTAATGCTTTGCATTATACAGGAAACACTTGTGAGTTAATCAGTGCCTCAAGTTCTTCAGTGGTCCTACCCTTTCTTTCTTCCTGTCTTACAAAGAGATGATTTTACTACTTAATTAGTTCCTCTGGTCAAGGACTGTGGACCCAAGTGTTGTCAAAGTTAGCAGAAAGAAACATCTGTCCACTCAGCCAGAGTTCTCTTCCACCGGTAGGAGGGACGGACAAATAGTTGATGGCAAACAGTATGTTCACCAAATGATGGGCTATTATCATTTAACGAACCAATTGGAACAGTTTAGGGGGTTTTGTATTTTGTTGTTATTTATAAGTATTCAAGAAATACTTACCGGGACATCTTTCAGCCAATTTCAGCCCACTGCATGTTGGCTGAGTGCCTTCACTATTCATGCTTGCTGCTGTCCTACAGTAACCAGTTCTACAAGTCAAATGGGGTTGTTTTTTGTCCATTACTGGCGAGTGGAACTAATAAATAGGAGGTTGAACTTATGAATTAATGTCTGGTTTCTCACTGGGAAATAGAATCTCCTTTTCTTTGCAAGCAAGCAGAGGCCTACCTAGCTCAAGCTTAATATGTGATATTCAGCATTCAAGATTTCTGGACCCTCAATTCTCCTGGAAATATAGAAGATATTTTTGAAAGTCAGCAGCAATAACCAGTATTTCAGATTTTAAGGAGTAGGGGTTTTTTTTCTGATGTGTTTTTCTAGTACTCTATGATGTGAAGTCACAAACCTAGGACAAATTTAATACTTATTCTCATTAATTAGTGGTTACAAAAATCTTTTATTCTCAAATACTTTTTTGCTCTGTTCTCAGGTAAAAAAAGAACAAAACAGTTCAGAACTTTCTGCTATCCCTATTCTTCAATATGCCTGCATAATCACTGCTTTTTCTGTTATCTTAAAATGTATTCTGGGTATCAGCCTCAGTTCTCCTGACATCTGCTGCATGACAGAATGCTGACACCTTTTTCTGCTAAGTACCCCTCACTCCCCAGCAGTCTCTATTACAGCCCATCAGTCAGTTTTACTGGGCTGTACAAGCATCTCTGTGTTTCTGCCATGTGCTGAGGCTCTCTAGAAATGTAGATTTGTTTCTCCACCTCATTCACCTTTTAACTGCTCAGATTTTCAATAAACACTGCAGTATTCCTCATAGTCCCATTTGTCTGTATTTTCTGAGACTAAAATAGTCCTTTCCAACAAGGTGATATTATATTCCATACTATGATGTTTTCTTTTCATGTATTACATACCTCTTTCTCTGATAGTTATATATTTTCTGTTTTCTGAAACTCCTCTCTCACCATTGGTTCATCTATCTGACCCATTCTTCGGTCCATATGTCTCGACCCATGATGTGTCTGTCACATATGAAGTGAAAGCTTTTCTCTCTGTCTTTGAGGATCTGCATCACTTGGCTATCACCTCCCTGATAAGGTTGGTCAGAATGACTGTCACATGAAGGTTTTTTCCTCAAAATACATTCCTTTTTTTCTTTTTTTTTTTGTGGAAATGGATTAGTTATTGCCAGTGAGAACAAAACTGAATGTTATAACATTGAAAACTGTCAAAATATAAAACTGGTGCCAATCACCATGTCTGTTTCCACCTGTTTTCTCTGTTGTTTCCTTCCTTTTCTGCTCCTCAGTGGATGTCAGATCCAATATCCATTTTACCTTCCTTCTTCATAAACAACTATACTCAGTCTCCCAGACCAGACTTTATATCAGGAATATTATTTCCCAGAAGCTCTAAATGTTTGGGGTTTTCTCCTTATTCCCCTCCATTTTAAGAGGACAAGTAAGTAGGGGCAGCTGAGAAAGTCACCAGTGTCTCACTGATAGGACTCATTATACAACTTTTTTCTTAGATCCACGGTCCCAATGCTCCTTTTCCCCTCCAATTCAGTCTTGATGCTATTCTGGGATAGGAACACATTGTGACTTTTTGGGCTTTTTCTGACACATCTTTCAATTTTTTTAGTTGTTAAATTATTAATAAATGTTATTAATTATATAATAAAAAGTATAAAATATATTACATGAACACATGGCAATGGAATCTACTAATGCAGGCAATTGCACATGACACATATGTGTAAATACTCTCTCTGAATGGCATGACCATTTTTTCATTTGCTCCTCAGGCCTTTCAGGAGGGGTTCTGAGGGAATTCATTGTTATGAAAAGGATGCCCACACAATTTTGTCACTTTTGCATAAACACAGAACTATTTGTTTGTTTGTTCTGTAGGGTCTTTGCTCTGTGGTGTTGTTCCTCACCGTACTCCCTCCTAATCTAAAAACATGTAGTAATATATACACAAACTGAGTAACATTGGGTCCAGTCCCCCATTTATGGTCATGCAACAGGAACAACTATTGCCCCAGACCAGGCAAGGAAAAAGACGTTGAGGCGACTACAGCAAAATTCACCCTATTTCGGAAGGACTCATGTCTTGCACCCTCAGAAGCCTGATGCTGGCTGTGCTCTTCAGGTTGCCACAAACATTTGTCACACACTGTGGATCCCTCTGCATTTTTTGGTTTGGGAAAGACACAGCTAGGTCCCTGCCAGAACCTTCCCACCACAGTTCCAGCTGCAACATTGAGTCTCTTCTGCTGTGGTATTAAGTGAACAAGAAGCAGCAACAAATTCAGAAGGACATAAGGACAGGTACCTCTTGCAGGTACTGTCAGTGCAGCTTTCTCTTTCTCTCGCTCTCTTTGTTTAGCTATTGGAGGAGTCTAGTGGAGACAAGTTCAACTTAATTGGGGGAAGAGTCATTATATGTAGAAGTCATCTGTAATATGACTTTTTCTGAGGGAGAACACTATTAGTAGGAGCTAAGTATTTAGGAAAACTACTTAAGAGCATTACAAAACACTTTTAAAATTATGAACACTTTTGAAATTTTGATACCATTTTGACCTTGATACAGATGGCATTTATCTTCCCTTCTTGTTGTATAAATTTGTCAGCATCTTAACTGAAGACAAAAAACTGGAATGCATATTTTTTTAGTTTATAGATAAGAAACCTCTCTCTTTATACAGCAATGAAGATGGGAAACTGTACAGTACAATTCTAATATCAATTTAAAATCCCACTTGAAGAAGAATTAAGTGAAAAATAGCAAGTAAATCTGCCAAATATATTTGGTTAACAGGAGTAAAAATAGTTGACATCAGATTGTTATCTATTGAGATTTTTATCTATTAAGTTACTACCTCCTTTGGGTATAGCCAGTGTTTCTTTACACATCAGAGGTCCGTTGCCAAAGTTAAGAACGTATATTACAGTGGCAGCTGTTCTGTAATGGCATCATCAATACTGTGTGAATATAGCACAAATACTGGTATAAATGCAATACCCGATGAAGTTCTTCAAGCCACCAAGTAATCACAAGGGATATCTTTGTTTTAGACTGAGAAACAATCATAGTTTAAACAACTGATCACAGCTCTGCTCTCCAGTGACTAGCCTAATGCTTTAGACAATATATTGGAGTGTCCAAGGCTTTTCTCTCTACTCCTCAGTAACTGCCCAAAACACTGGGTATCTCACTGTTCAGCTTGAGTTTGTTAGGTGACCAAAGTTAGCTTTCAAACACATTTAGAAACCCTGGGTCTGGAACTTTTGGTGAATAATCTCTTGCCTGAGCTATTCTATGATCTAAATGCATTCAAAGGGATCTAAATACCACCTAAGTCCTGGAATAGGAATTCTCTTTCTCTCAATAATAAACAAAACCATTTTTGCCAGGAGTATCTACTCCTCAAAGAGAACCTATTCATGAAGTTGAAGTGATTTACATTCTTGTCTACCCTCTTGCTGGGAACCATGCAGTGGTACTACTCTTTCAGCATCAGCAAGATGTATAAAGAATGTGTCCGTGGAGTTGATTCAAGCATCTAATATTAGGGGGCACCTAACATATAGCATTCTTGTGAGTGCTATAGGTTCGAACCTTCTCAGGATCTCTGATTCCTGTGGGAGCATTGCAGAAAAGGGAGTGAGTGAGCTTTCACTCAGTGCTTTGGACTGTTTGGCTCTGTTGTTTCATTTTTTGTTCAGGTGGTGTAAGTTAAAGGAGACATCCTCACAGTTCTTTCGATGCCACTCCACTAAAATTGACTGCATTGAACAGCCTGAGGTGGATCATGTGTAGTGCAGAACTGGACCCGACTGCCTGCAGAAGTGTCAACGAGCTCAGGCAGCTTCTGTGGGAGCTCTAGGCATCTGCCTTTGCAGCATGCAGTATTTGGAGATCAGCTCTCTTCCCTCTGCTGAATTCACAGGGTTCTCACACAGCGTTCAGCTGGGTGTGTTCATGTCTCTTTACCAGTGCCAGCTGCCTTCAATCACAGTGGTCCACAGTAGGAGCTTGCCTCTTGTGTACCTACAGGACGTGTGAGTTTTCTTTGGTGATGTTCTTGTCTTGCTTCTTCTTATGGTTATATTTATTGTCAATTATAAAAACAGAATGAAATAAAATGCACAGACACAGAGACTACATTTTACATTATATTCACACCTTCTGGGGATTGTACTACTGAGAGAACTTGGGACCCTTGCAAAAAGTGGAGCTGGCTGGTGACTCCCCTGCCCTAGGATAATGCTGCCTGCAATAGCCTAATCCAGGTGTCTGCCAGGTATGCTGTGACTTCGAGATATCTCTTCACAGACTTTTGTGGACTTTCAGTGTAAAGTGACTTTTCAGTGTAAAGCAGGTCAGAGCCTGCTGGAGAGGGATTCTCCAGCGTGATGCTCTCAATATTTGCTGTGTGACATGGGAGGTGGAGTGATGGCATGGGGATGCCTGGCTGTACAAGGATCTGTGAGAGAGTTTTACAGGATGGCTCAAGGCAGCATCAGCCACAGCCAGGTGGTTTATTTGTCATGTGTCCTTCAGCAAACTGGTCTATCAACTGTGTTAAGATTTCCCTCCACCGGAAAACAAGTAGCTTACTGGAGAAAGGATTTGGGTGTGAACTAGCATGGATACAGTAAAGATGTCAGGGTGACCATGTTCTAGGCGTAAAACTAGACTAATAGTGTCTAGTGTCACAGCCTTTGTTGCAGAGTTAAACCCAGCTTCTACACTCTTAGTATTTCCACCCATCTATCCCAACAAGCCCTCATCTGCGTTTGATGGTGCTTTCAACCCTGACAGACAATATTGTCACAGAGTTTGGGTAGCAGCACTAAGAGTCACTTTTGCTTCAGCTGATGCTTAGACAGTTCTCCAGTTAGAGAGGATGACAGGGAGTACCATCCCCTGGACCTTGATGTTCCTCTAACATTTCCTCACAATTATCCCCTGGGATGCAGAAATCCAATGTGTTTTCCCAGAATTCAGTGGAAAAGAGTGACAGTCAAATTTACCAGAACTGAATGTGGTAGGGATGGCAAAGAGCTTCTGTAAGTACATAGGTGACAAAAGGAAGGTTAACAAAAATGTAGGCCCACTGCCGAAGGAGAGTGGGGACCTGGTTATGCAGGACCCGAGGTACTGAATGCCTAGTTAGCCTCAATCTTTACTAGCAAGAAAGGTCTTAAAGAATCCCAGATTCCAGAGATCAGGAAAAAGCTTGGAGCAAGAAAAATGTACCCATGGTGGAAGAGGATCAGGTCTTGGAGTACTTAAACAAATAAGGCACACGTAAGTCTGGGTCCTGCTGAGATACACCCATGAGTGCTTAGGAAGCCAGCAGCTCTCACTGTGAATTGTGAGGTCACTCTCAATGATCTTTGATCAATTGTGGTAACTGGGAAAACTGCCCAAAGGCTGGGGAAAAGCAAATATCACTCCAACCTTCAAGAAAGTCAAGAAGGACTTGGGGAACTACAGGCTGGTCAGACTTACCTTGATCCCCTGGGAGGTGATGGAATCATCCTGGAAATAATTTCCAGGCATCTGAAGGACAAGAAAATAATCAAGTCAGCATGGCTTCATCAAAGGGAAGTCATATTTGACCAACTGGATAACCTGATATGCTGAATTGAATGACAGGGTAGATGAGGAGACAGAAGCCGTTTTTTCTCTACTTGGACTTCAGTAAGGCTTTTGGCACTCTTGAATTTTGGGTTGCATGAGTAGACAGTGAGATGGACTGAAAACTGGCTGAAATGTCTGGGCCCAGAGGGTGGTGGTCAGTCTCATGAAGTCTAGTTGGAGGCTTCTAACTGGCAGTGTACCCCAGGGATCTAATCCTGTTTAACATCTTCATTAATGATCTGGATGATAGGGCAGAGTGCACCTTTGGCAAATTTGTAGATGACAAAAAACTGGGAAGAACGGCTGATATGCCAGAGGGTCGTACTGGCATCCAGAGGGACCTTGACAGACTGGAGAAATGATCTGCCAAAAACCTCATGAAGTTTAACAAGGGGAAGTGAAGAGTTCTGCGCCTAGGGAGGAAAACCCTCAGGTACCAGTGCATACTGGGGCTTGCCCATCTGGAAAGCAAGTATTGTTTTCCAGCAGGTCAAGGAAGGTGATTATTCTCCTCAGCACTTGTGGCATTGTCCTCAGAAAAGGGGTACTGCTGTATCCACTTCTGGGCTCCCCAGTACAAGAGAGACATGGACATACTGGAGAAACTCCAATGAAGGGCCATGAAGATTATTAAGAGATTGGAGCACCTCTCATATGAGGAGGACAGGCTGAGAGAGCTGGGACTGTCCACCCTGGAAAAGAGAAGGCTCAGGGGGATCAGCGTATATAAATACCTGAAGGGATGTGTAAAGAGGCCAGAGCCAGACTCTTTTCAGTGGTGATCAGTGACAAGTGGCAATGGGCACAACTGGAAACACAGGAGGCTCCTTTTAAGTATAAGAAAACACTTTACTGTGAGGATGATGGAGCACTTGCACAGGTTGCCCTGTGGGATTGTGGAGTCTCTGTCCTTGAAGATATGTCTGTTGTTCAGGTGTAGTCCTGGGCAACTGGCTCTAGGTGTCCTGCTTGAGCAGGAGTGTTGGACCAGCTGTCGGATGTCCCTTACAACCCCAAACACTTTGTGATTCTGTGAAGTTTATGCACCTAAAAGAACCATGTTCCCCCTTAAGTCCTAGTGGTTTGAGGAGACCCAAGTCAATGAAGATGACATGTCACAACAGTTATGTACATGCTGGGTCAGCTAGTCAGCTACACTGGTTGGGCAAGAGGAAGCTTTAAGAGAGCCATGGACCATCAAGTGAGGGTAAATCTCAAAGCCAAGGCAGCCTGAAATTTGTCACAGCAATGACAAAGAGTAGTGTTCCTGAGGACCATTATCCAGAGTTAATGTTTACAGTAACATGCTTTTTCATAAAGGAAGAGGTCAAATTAGGAGCAGAGGCTACTGTATTTTCTTGCTTCAGCAGCTGGGGATCAAAACACACTCTTACTATGTAAATGAAGGGTGAAATAACAGATCCTTTTACGATGTTTTTTGAGCAGACAGGATTACAGCACAGATTGTGTTGTGAAACAAAGAATAGCTCCACAGGAGCCATGACTCTTCCTATGAATCATTCTGTCTCCACTCTCCCCTTCTTATATATCCTTTCTTTTTTAATTTTTCTTAAAAGTAAATATCTTCCAGATGAGAATGCCATACTAACTGAACAGCTAGACTTAAAAATGGCTAAAGTTGGCCATTTACTAGCTACAATTTTCTTTAATAAGTAGTGACTGATAATGGTTATTTGCCTTCCTACTTTGAGACAGAAAATACACTTTAAGCATAAGCACAGGCATTGTCGAAATTATAAACATATCCCTCCCCTAAAGTGCCAAATAGAAATAAAAGTCATAATACACCTCCAATATCAGGAGAGAGATTAGGGTGGAGGGCCTGGAGAGATGTGGTATATGTTTTTCTGCATAATGTTATGTCAACAACAGCTTTGTGTGAAAAGAAATTACATATGGAGCCATGCTGAAATTTACAGGAGCTGTTTTGGAGAACCTGAAATACGTAACAGCACAAGTAGAGATTTGGAGTAAAATGGTTACATCACAGTTAGAAATAAGAGGAAACAAGCTAATGCAGTTAATTCATGTTAATACAAGTGGAGAAAGAATTACAGGTCCATCTAAGTACTGCTTGGAGAGCATTAATGGACATAGTTTCTAACTTTCAGTGGGCAATTCGTCAAATACTCCCTCATATGTTTTGAAGTGAATGCTTCTTTTTGTGCATCCAAGGTACTCAGTTCATATTCCCAAGGGCCAGTTTTGCTCCCTGGAGCAAAGCAGGGAAAGTCACAAGTCTGCCCTGATTTGCACTGACTGCAGTAGCTTTTTTTGGTCTGAGTCTAATATCAAGTGATTTACAACATAAAGTAACAACAAAATCTTTCTTTTCCTGACTTTCTATCCTGAGAACAGGCACACAGAAGTCAGACAGCACAGAAAGATAATTTAAAGTAAAAAAAATGCTATCTAGCTGCTGAAGTCTGCTCTTTCTCCCCTGAAATGCTCACTGTCTGGCCATGATCTGGCCCAAAGCATATTCACTTGCCCTAATACTGACAGATATTATGTGTCACATATCACTTCATGGTAGTTTCCTGGATTCAGCAATTATTTCACTAATGTTTTGTTTCAAGTCTTCAAAAATGCCCAAGTGAACGAATTCGATTTTTCAGGCGTATAAGTATTTTCAAGAAGCTGTGGCAGTTTTGTAGAAAAGATGATTCTTTAAGGGCTCACTGCAGGATGAATATCTGCTATAACTATTTTTTTCGTGTTTGTGCTCATTAAAATGTGAAAAGACAACATTTGAATGCACACATACTTTCCAAGTATTTTTCTGGGAATTGTTTTTTCGAATTATTCTACTGACTTACTGAATCAGAGAATCGTTTAGGCTGGAAAAGATATTTAAGATCATCAAGTCTAATCCAGCACTGCCAAGTCCACAATTAAACCATGTCCCCAAGTGCCACATTTACACATCTTTTCAATACCTCCAGAGACAGTGATTCCCCTGGTCAGCCTGTTCCAACGCTTGACAACCCTTTTGGTGAACACATTTTTCCTAATATGCAATCTCAACCTGCACTGGAACAACCTGAGGTCATTTCCTCTTGTCCTATTGCTTGTTTGTTTTTGTCTTTTTTTTTGGAAAAGAGACCAGCCCCCAAATTGCTGAAACTTCCTTTCAGGTAGTTGTAGAGAGTGATAAGGTCCCCACTGAGCCTCCTTTTCTCCAGCCTAAACAACCCCAACTCCCTCAGCCGCTCCTCATAGGACTTGTGCTCCAGAGCCTTCACCAGCTCTGTTGCCAGTCTCTGGACACACTTCAGCAACTCAATGTATTTGAAACACTGTTGACTTATGAGTCAGCAATAAACAAGTGCAGATTCCTACAAATAAGGAAAATGAAAAAGGAAAAAGGGAAAGACGGAAGGAGAGGAGAAATGAGGAGAAGAAAAGGAAATGGAGAAGGAAAAGAGATCTAACACACTGAGCAGTGAATGCAAACTTTAAAAAAACCTAAGAACTGGTCACCGGAAAAACACAAAGCAGGTACGGCTTTATGTAGGAGATGCAGTCACAAACAAGACACTCAGCTCATCAAAAGACATTTCTACATGCTTACATTTCTGAAGTACCATCTCCAAAAGAAAACAAGGTTTTCTTTTTACTGAGTACACAGCACATCAAGGCTGATCAATTTGTTCGTGTGAACATTTGAGAGAAGAGCAATTACAGCAATAAAGGTTCTGACACATAAATTAAGGTAGTTGGGTTAGACTAAAAGAATATTGTAAAACATCCATGTACCCAGCTTTGTAGGCAAAATCCGTATAATTTGGAAAGGTGGGGCTTGTGATCCCATAATTAAGGACTTCAAGGGTGCACTCACACCCGGGTCAGCATGAGTTTTGTTGCTGGTTTTGTGAATGCAGGTTTAACTGCACACACAGGCCCAGGAACCCCGTGCTCCCAGGGAGATTGGGGACAGATACTTTCCTGTTATGTAAGTTTTAACTGTTTTCCTAAGAAAATCCAGTGAGGGCTTTTGGACAGGAAAATGTCAGTATTTAGCTGGAATGTGAGAATCTTTGGGTCCCTAGTTAATTATGAGCTGCTTTGCTGCAGTAGTAGAAATAGTGTTAGACAAAAAGGGACAGCTCTAGTCTTGAAGATGATGCACTCCTACTATTATTTTATTTGTATTCTTCCTCCTTAAAAGTAACCACTGCTTATAAAGTATCCTCAGTAAATTCAAACAGTGGGATGGAGACAGAGATTGACTAAGTGAAACCTGTCCTAAGTGTGCACCCAAGATGTCAACTGAAATCAATTTGTCTTGTGGAGGTAGGTGGTTATACACAACAGCTTAGAAAAATCATACTGGAAGCCCTGTGAACACTCTCAAGAGGAAAACTGGGGGTTGCCTACTGCATATGCCCTTGCTACTGAAGAGTGTGTGTATGTGTGTGCATGCCTGTGAGTCATGGAGAGACAGAGAGCGGAGGAGAGAGAATAAGAGAAAGGGGGAAAGAAAAAAGGAAGAAAAAAAATCACTAGAGATATGCAGACGCAAAAGCACAATGGTTGTATAAAATTATTTTGAGCTTTTCATACAACTTACATAATTCTCAAGTAGAAGAAAATAAAGCTGTAATTTATGCAGTTTTCCCTAGCAAGTAAAAAAAAAAAAGTTATTTTTACAACTGCCTATATTGATTTTATTTTTAGAACACTTTCTAAAATAAGTGGAGAATTCAGTCCTACTCTCTGAGGCGTGTCAATTTGTGCCCACATAGTCGATGGAAAGATTGAACCCTAAGTGCAGATCATGACATTCTGCTGTGATAAAAGCTGTTTCTGTTTGCTTTAACACTCATGCATAGTGGTAAATGCCACCTGTGACACATTGGGATAAGTACAACTATCTCTATTGCATCCAGTGATTGCAATACACTAGAAGTTGTTTCTGAAATTTACCTGGCTCTCTCCGGTCAGATAAGTTAATTAAGTGTTTTAATACAGGAGAAGGCAGTCACATTATAGATACAAGTAAAATTCACTTGCCAGGATTTTTTTCAGAACACCATACCAATTAACAAAAAATAATACATCTCAAGAGAAAATCAGTCTGTGATCTACTTTGGGATGTGCTTGTTTCTAACCCTGTTCAGGAAAAGCCTTGAATTTTTGCTTAGGTCCTTCTTAATCATGCCTGTAGGCATTGCTTAATCAGTGCTATGGTAAATAGCCATTCTCCCAAGCACTACCCTCCATGTTTTTGTGCATGTAAGGACATGTATATTGTAATAAGCAAGACCTGGGCAGAAAAGTGTTCTTCAATCTATTCTTTTCATTCCCTCTCAGACACTGGCCTCTTCTCGTACTGTCAAATGAACTTGTTTCCGTTGTTACTAAAGTGTTGTGGCTATGAAAGCAGAATCAGAAATGCCAGAACCATCTAAACCAATGAAAATCTATTGCTCAATAAACCTGAACATTATCTTTCCAGAGATAAGAATTATAAGATTGCTAGGCTGCCAGTAGCATATTTCTTTTTGCATTGTGTGAAAGCTCAGAGCGGGCAGCAGGGCAGCAGACTGTCTTCCCATGACAACTTGTGCAACTTTTCCAACTATCTCTTCATCTTCCAGAAGCCTTTTTGAACTGCTTCAAAAAGCTGTTCACAACCTTGGACCTCCCAAGGAAGCCTGCATACTTGTTTTTTATTGGCTGTGGTGGCTACTATAGCTATTATATATTAATCAGGCTTTTGGATGGAGAACTAGCTGTCTTGTTTGTCTGGCTGAGGTTCTGGTCTCCACGCAAGCTGGATCTCGACACAGTGCCATGTCAAATTACATGGCAGGAACAAATTCTCTTTTTCTCTAGCCATGTTGGCTGTTCAGTCCTTGTCTGCCATAAGGATGAAGACCTGTCAGCTTACAACTCCAAAAATCCTTCCCTCCTCTGTGGCTCCCTCCTACACTGGCCTAGTTTGAATCACGCTGGAAAATGGATGTAAGCATCTAAAATTTTCTTTCTGTGTAAGATAATGTGCCCTTTCTAATATTAATATCTAGAGGATACCAAGATCTTCAACAATTTAAAAAATCAAGGTGGGCACTAAAATAATATGGAGTACTGACTGACCCTCTGACAATAATAATAAATAAGTGAAAATGTCTGTTTCTTAAAATTTACCAAGAAACCATTTTTGTCCCTGGGCAACATTTTGTTACTCTGCTTGCATGTCTTGGTGTGTTTCCTTCTGAGCTGGCTATTTAGTTCTATAATACAACAATACATATGCACATAAGCATTATCTATATATCTCTTGTTTGCTAAACCTGGAGTAATTTATGTAATTATACACATAATGTATTTTATCCAAATACACAAAGAATATTTTTTTCCTAAATGCCACTTAATATCTAGATTTAACTTAAACCACTACTTAGTCTATCTTCCTTAATAGGATACTAAAAAGGAATTTTATGACAACATTATCAGTAGCATTTTGCTGATAATTAGAATAACAATAATAATACTGAGATATTTTTTCAGTAATAATGGTGTTATTAATGAGATTTTTATGAAAGACAGACTTCTTTAGTATAATTATGAAAATTGATCTTTTTCATTTTACTTATTCACCGAAATCAGATAAGTGGCTTAACTACATGTATTATTTCTAATAAATATTCAAAAGAATGCATTTAAACAAGGCACCTCATTCTATTCTTGCTCATATTCCTTGCATTTAAATAAAAGTGTAATTGCTCTGCTTTTTTAAACTGCTAGTTTGGATTAGCTGTCTAACCTGTACAGTGTAGCTGTTTTCTGTTTGCATTTTTAATAGCTTTATTACCATTTGGTGAAGCCTTAATTTCTCGCTCCCTTGAAGAGTCCTGCCTTTAAGTCAGCTCTACAATTTAACCAGCAATAATCTGTCAAGATAAGATAAAGACCTACACCAGATGAAATGCAGTATTTTTGTGTAGCATTCTGTCATTGTTAAAGGAAAGATCTGAGTATGTCAAAATGTAACACCTGAAAGTTTAATAAACTTTGTAGCATAATTTTACAGTTCACATTTTAAAATAAATTGTTCTAGAATACATTAGCTTGTTCACTAGTGAAATCAGTTAAATATCTATATAAATATGTTTGGGTGAAGGGAGCCAGCAGTTTCTCAACAAGGATAAAAGTTCTTTCAGTTTTCAAGCCTCAGATTAAGTCACTTCTGAAAATCCTTGAATCCTTGCTTCAATTCAGTACTATTAACTCTGCAGTTTCCTCATAGTTCCTTCATAATATTTGGCCATAACATCACTGCAGAGGTTCATTAAATATTACAAACATTCATTTTTTTTTCCAGAGTTGCTAGTACTGAGGCAATTGAAGTGAAGCATACTCAAATCCTTGCTTTCAGGATTTGTGCTGCTCTTCTGTATTCCTGTTTCTTTTCACATTCCTGTTTCACTTATTCATGCAAGTAATTTTTCTGGTTTTTAATAGAAATATATGAAGATGAGATCCTAAATACATGTTAGGGTAAAATAGTAACTGACTGTGTCAGGTAGGTAGGTATGAACTAATCTACTTTTAGAACAGAAGAACAAAGGATGAGTTCTCAGTTCTACTTTCACTGAACTTGCTATTCCACATGCAAATGGACATCAGTGCATTTCATCTAACCAGGCACATTCAATGCAAATGTTAGAAGTGTAGGTTCTGTGAGCTAGTCCTTAGTCCATGAGAGTAGATATAGGGTCAGATACATGGCTGGGGAGGAAAAAGCAGAGCACTGTGCATAAGACTGTTCGGGCAGCCTTCTATTCAAATCCTGCACTCCTATGCTCTCTGGACAGATTGGACTGTGCTGTGATCTTGCTCTGTTCAACCTTAGAAGAGAGGAAGTCTTAGGATTTACACCCAAGCTTTTAGATATATATCTTTTTTTTAGTAACTGAACTTTTAAGAATACTTTTTCCCCCCTTAAATAAAAAGTGTAGTAAGCTAAAAAGCCAGTACTAATAGCTGTTTGCAGGCATTTAGCTTAGCTCACTCCTTGGGCTCAAGCTGTTGTCTTTCTCCACAATAAGTCCTCCCCTCTGAGGTTGGTTAAGCTTTCCCAGGGCAGCTTTGCTAAAACATAGACTTGCATGAAATGGTTCCATTTTAATGAAACATCATTTTGAATTGAAAAATATCTGATTTGCTGCCAATTCCCCAGTCTGTTTAACTTCAGTATTCCATGTTCCTGAGCTAGTTCTGCACTGAACTATATTAAGCAGCAGCCCAAAATGCTCTTTTTGAGGTCTCTGAAGGTTTGGCACCATAGACACTGTATTAGTTGCAAATATCATGGTACAGTGTATTTTCATTTCTCATAGTCAGTAATTTATAAACTGTAGAGCCAGTACTGAATAGACTTTGACTTATGAGAGTCAGGCCTGAGACTGCAAAGGTTGTTAATAATTTAGCTCTGCTTTGACATAAACTTGGTAGTCCTGAGGTCCCTGGTTATTAGTTATGAGGCAAAGAATCTGATTTTCAGAACAAACAGGGAAGACAGTTCTGCAATAAATATATCTATTGTGTGCTACATCAAACACACTACTGCCAGAAAATCTGTTCAATTTTAAGGGCCATAGGACTGTTTTGTATTACTCACATCAGAAAGGCCCATATGATGTGGCCTTTCCAGGAAGAGCACTGAGATACAAACCTCACATTCAAGAAATAGGTGCATCAGAAATTAGGGTCCTACGTCTGTTGTTAAGGTCTTAAAAAATATTTGAGGCTTAAGAAATATTTGCTAGTGGTTGCTACTTCATAGCGACCATGGAAGGCAGCTCAGTGATAGTCATTATCCCTATTCAATAAATGGTAGCTCATTTCCCATATGGATATTTGGGAGTTGAAAATGGGAATAAAGGTAGCTCATGAACAGTGTCTCAACCCCATAGCCTATGAAAAATCAAGAGAGAGCCTGCAGTGGGCAGACCTTAACAAATGTTGAATGTCTGTCTGAAACATCCTCGCTACAAGCAAGAATTTCCATTGAACAAAGCATTTAATCACATTCCTAAGTCCATACTTGTGCTTAGGGTTCTGATTTGTGTCTGAAGGACTTTTGAGAGCGGCAAACTGACATTCCTATGCTCTGAGTCCGTCTGAGAAATATAGTTTAGACCAGGAGAAAGGGTTCTTTGGCAAATGAATAATATCAGCTTACAAGCACACAAAACGCATGGGGCAAAAGAGCTTGTCTGCCAGCATCAGGGGCCAGGAGATCAGCATCTCTTACATGGAAGTTTGAAGCTGTTTAAGATGTCCTCTCTTAAAGCCATGCTAAGTGACAGCAGTACTGTGCTGAGATGTTGATCCCTGACCGTTGTGGGAGGTTACTGCTCCATCAGCTCTGTCTGTGCAAACAATCCTCTAAAGCACTTTGGCAGAAAGCAGCCAGGTTAATGCCAGCTGCCCAGCTCATCCAGGCTAACCCAGGCAGCCTTGTCCACACAACAGCAACAACAGTGACCTCCAGGAACAGGCTGGTGACACCTTCATCTGACATAGCTCTTTCCACAGTAAATATGGACTTTTAACCTGATTGTTTTCTTCGCAGTATGAAGTGAAGCATGGATGCAAATATCTCTTCCTACTAGCAGCCCAAGCATACATCGACCTGGAAAAACATTTATACAAGCATGAATCAAGACAGAAGGACAAGAAGAATCAAGACACTACCTCTGACCACGAGGAACAGTTCACCTAGTGAAGCTAAGTCAATTAGACTTCAAACTTGCCTAAGAGCCTTTCTGAGCTACAACTTTACAGCTTCTGTCAATCAAATCAATCTTTAAACAAGGTCTGGCATCCCATGTTTTTGACAACTCTCTCCACACCAAAACAACCTGAGTTTAAGACTAGTCCAGGCTGGAAACCTTTTGAGGTTAATGTAATGGACTCCATGATTCTGTCTCTTGTGTAAGTTTTTATTTTTTAAAAAGTAGGAGCACTACCCCACATGTGTCTGATGTGACAGCATGTGTCAATTACAGGTGTAAAAAATGATTACAGCAAAATGCTCTGATTTGAGTAACCACAGAGAAGCCAAAGGGCTTGTGGTTCTATAACAAGATCACTCAGAAAACCACAAGGCAGTGTGACAGCTGCAGTGACGAAAGACTTGTGGTGATATTTTTTTAAGGATTGCATGATGAAAAAATAATAATAAACATTAACAATGTTTTTGTGTTTTTTTTTTCTTTTTTTCTTTCCCATGGCATAAACAATGGTGCTCTGGTCATAAGCCAAAACCTGACAAAGGTCCAAGGTTGAAAAAGGTTTCTTTGAGCCTGTCTTCCTGGTATAATTATTGTAGGTTCAGAGGAACCAGATCTGGAGTGTTGTAAAACTCAACACAATGAACTTGACAGACAGCCAGATTTCTGTTTTCAGCCAGTTTAGGGTTACTATAATCTCATTATTATGCTTGAAAGACGACAAGTAATAGAATCTCAGGTAGCTGTTCTGTCTTTACTCAGCCGCATCTTCTCTTTTATGCCAATTTCCCTTGATTACCTGAACTAGTGAGGCTCGGTTTTCAACCACTTATCTTCCAGCAATAATCATCTGATCAGCCTTACAAGGTTCTCACTGCACTCAACAGTTTTAATGGGTCAAGCGTTAAATTAACCCTTTAACCATATCCCATGAGAATACAAAACTTATTAAAAAACAATTTACTATTCAGTCATTCTTAACTTTGCAGAGGAGAAGGAGTTCTTTAGACAGATTTGCTTGTTGTTCCATCCACTCATGTCTTGTTTTGCTGCATCTTTACCCTTACTAACACATGAAATCTTTCTAAAACTTCTGTTTAAGGAAACATTCTTCTGGTTTCTTACTTCTAAAGAAACATAAAATGAAGCCATAGGAAAAGCTATGTGTATCTTATGTTCTATTTTAAGGTAACATTTCACAAAGATTAAATTAATTTTTCCGTGTATGGAAGAACAAGTCTGAAAAAAATGACTCACGTCAGTCAATGTTGTATCTCTCGTAGAATTGTGAGGCTCGTGAAACTCTTGTGGATCCATCTATATGATGGGAAGGGTTTGCAGCTCTGGTGCAGCAGAGTATTTGTACCAGCTACAGCAGGGAAGCAGTCAAGCAAGAGGTCCCTTACTCACGTAGATATGTGTTGGTGTTCAGGCCAGTCAGCAGCTGTGCTGCTGCTCCCAGCCTCCCCAGAAAGCTCTGGAGTCTCCTCTGGGAGGAGGCGGGAGGCAGGAGCCCAAGCAGTTCTTGCAGGCTTTATCCTTCCCCAGGACATTGCACAGCCAACAGAAATAAGTCTTCTGCTTTAACTCACCCTAAGTTGGGGAAAACAAGGGATGTGTGAGAAGATGTGGCTCTGAAGAAGCAACCTTGCCAAAGCTGGTCCTAGGAGTAGGTTTGCAACATCAGGAAATGGCATCAGTGGCTTAACTAGACCTTTTCCTGCAAAACTAGGGGACCTGCCACAAGAACTGCTTTAGTAGAGCAGCCTATCAATTCCAAAATGGAGCAAACTCTCCCTTTCAGCAATGCTTCAACAGCAAAAAGAGTTGAGAGCAGAAATATTTCACATAAACCAAGGTGAGAAAGAACCTCGGCTTACCAGCTGTTATGAATGAAGTGTGATACCTCCCAGCACTGCTTCTTATAACAATATATAGTAGATCTGTACCCAGGGTACAGATCTATCCTTGCTATCTTCAACCAATTCTTGCTCACACAACATTCTCACTGCCATTCACAGGGGTATTGCCAGGAAATGACTTGAATGAAAGATGAAATTTTTACAGACACAGTTCATACAACACTTTCATCACCTTTAGTTTGTACAATCCCATCTGATCTTTGATGACAACTGAAACTGCTTAAGGGGCTTTACTAGTTCAGGTTAGTAATCATCAAAGGAATACTAGGACTATAAAATCTACTGTGTATGTTAGTCATTACAAATCTATAAAAATAATGTAGTGATTTCAGTCTGTTTATAATGTATTGGTCTTTTACAGTGGATGAATGGAAAGAAAAAAGAAGCAGTGCTTAAATATTAGATGGTGTGATGATTTTGAGTACATAGGCTTTTAAGAGGTGTCTAAGACAAACACCCCGGCTGTTCCACAGAAGAAGGACGAGCTAGAGATGAGGACATTGAGCACAGCCAGTCTTCTGGGCAGAACACTGGCAACAGTTAGCCAAGAGAAAACCTAGAAAGAGAAACACATCTTGGGGCTCAGCAAAACTTCGGGATCTTACTGTTGTCTGCAGTGAAGGTGCCTTGTCTTCAAAGTACTCCCATCATGTGGCATGTTTCTTATGAAATAGTTGTTGTATTGTATTAAAGATCACCACTACTTGTCTTCAAACACAGACATTAGAGAAAATATGGTGGTGACTTTTCCACATCATTCCTAGTGGGCAGCATCTTCTCCCGGGACACCAAGTGTCAGAGTTCAGTGACTCTCTCAGCTTGCAAGTGTCCAGCCTCGGATCTCCTTTCTACAAGTTCTTGAATCACCAGTCCACAAACAAATATTTTTCAAGCAAAAAAATTTACATTAAGAGACATTTCCCCCCAGTAATTACTAAAAGAATGTGTATGTCTGGAGCTTTACATGTGACTGGTTTTTGGGAGTTACATGTTTGGTCATTTTCTGTGCAAGCTCAAATGAAAAATTCTGAGACCAACCAATATTGTATATTTATCAGAGATGGGATTTCCCTAAAGAAAAACTACAATGAAAATATAAAATTGGATGTTAAAAAAAAAAAAAAAGCACAATGACAAATTTCCTCAAATGACACTAAAAAGAAAAGGCAAGATTCACTTTCCAAACATAGGCACAGAGTGTTACTTCAAGGCATTTCCCCTAGTCTTTGGTCAACCATTTTAGATGCCAGTGTCAGATGTTGGCAGATATGTTACAAAGCCTCTGAATTACCTATACTCTCCTGTAGCAGAAGATGGAGGCAACCAAATATATACTCTGCATGCCTAAAATAGCTGTAAACATTTCTGTATAGGCAACTGAATCCCACACCATGATTGTTTTGCCTTTGATATCAGAGCTGTATTTTTAAAAAATATTAAATTAATACTTTTTTCTTCTCCCATCAATTCCCATTTGAGAAAAAAAAAATATTAGTTCTTCTTGATTGGTTGTATTGCTGCAGATCTTCCCACAAAAAAATGAACACATTCTTGTAAGATCATAAGTAGATGTTTGTATGGAGTCCACACAAGTACATGAAAAAAAAAGGAAAAGAGTAATATCAAATTTAAAATAGTGCTGAAGACAAATGAAATCCATTTAAATTTGAAAGAAAAACCAGATAATTTCCATTTATGGAAATGGACATATGAATGATTAAAAAAGAGAAAGGGCAGATTTGGAACGAAATAAAGCAAAGTAGGAAAATGCTACACTTTACAGACCTTTATCAATGCATGTTTAGCCCTGGTGAAAATGGATTGAGAGCAGCCCTGGGGAGAAGGATCTGGGGTGTTTGTGGACAAGAAGCTCAGCACAACTCAGCAGTGCACATTTGCAGCCCATAAGGCACTCTGGGCTGCATCAGAGGAGGAGTGACCAGCAGGTCAAGGGAGGTGATTTGACCCCTCTACTCTGCTCTTGTGAGACTCCACCTGGAGTACTGCATCCAGTTCTGGGGCCTCAAACACGAGAAAGATGTTGACCTGTTGGAATGAGTCCAGAGAAGGCCACTAAGTCGATCAGGGGGCTGGAACACCTTTCCTATGAAGACAGGCTGAGAGACTTGGAATTGTTCAACCTGGAGAAGAAAAGGCTTCAGGGAGACCTTATAGCAGCTTCCCAGTACCTAAAGAGGGCTTGCAAGAAAGCTGGAGAGAGACTTTTTACAAGGACATGCAGCCATAGAACATGGGAGAATGGTCTTAAGCTGAAGGAAAGCAGGTTTAGATTAGAAGTTAGGAAGAAATTTTTACTATAAGGGTGGTGAGACGCTAGAACATGTTGCCCAGAGAAGCTGTGGACTTCCTATTCCTGGAAGTGTTCAAGGCTAGGCTGGATGAGGCTCTGAGCAACCTGGTCTAGTGGGAGGTTCCTTGCCCATTGCAGATGGGGTGGAACAGAGTGATCTCTTCCAACCCAAACCATTATATGATTCTGTTTCTGAACAGTCACACTTCAGTATAACAGGGTGACACACAAAAATCATATTCAGCTTTTCCACAAGGGGCTAATGACTTTCCAAGCTTTATGGAAGATTCTTGGGAGCATCTTATCCAATGCATATGGCCTGTATTTTTCTGACCCAACCTGAAGAACATCTATAGGTCTTCACCCAAGACTCCCTTTGTAGACAATGGGAAAAGACATATCTAGGGATCATTTTCTCTGAATAATTTTAAATATGTACTTTCAAGATGACTTGTGGTCATGAAGATTGTGGAAAAGGGAGAAAGTTATAAAATATTTGACATTGGTCATCTCAGTCAAACTATATAATTAGCATCATTTCAACTCCATTTAAAGGACCCTTTCATTCATAGAATCAGAGAATAGTTTGGGTTGAAAGGGACCTCCAAAGTCCAATTCACTGTAATGAGCAGGAGCATTTTCACCTTTATCAGGTTGCTCAGAGGCCCATTCAACCTGACCTTGAATGTTTCCAGGGATGGTGCATCCACCACCTCTCTGGGCAACCTGTGTAGGTGTTTTCCACCCTCAGTGTCAGTCTGTTTTTCAGTAAAATTTATAAGTAGACCTAATGCTCTTCTGGGAGGCCATTGAGTCCATTCAATTCTCCAAAAGACAAAAAATGCCTAAAACTTGTCAAATACAGTAGTCTTCTCCAAAGACTTTGGATTAAAAGCCAGCATCTTATTTCCTCTAGCTTGAACAAAGTTCTCTGTAATTTAAGGAAATGGCTTGTAGTTAAAGGATAAAAAAGTGGCAGTAAACAGTAACCAAAAACTATACTAAAAAGTGCTCCTGAAGAAGGGGTGATTTTCGAGTATACAGAGTGGCTACATTATAACACCTAACATGAATTCAGTGCAAAATCTTAGCAATTTTACAGTATTATCAAAATAAAAATACATTGCAGTAGACAACGTGCAACTAAGGTATTGTATTTCTAGTTTTTAAAACTAATTTTCTGCTTTATGTACACACAAAACTTTATCAAACAGAAAAGACCTTCTGTAAGTCAACAGTGCTCCTTAGGTTTTTACATGGGGTACAAGCACCTTCCCACATAAATATATTGTAATTCACCTTGAAAAGCAAAAATATTTTAAAGGAAGTTCTTAAATTTTATTAAATCCTTCCATTGTTAAGACAAAGTTTTTAAAGATGAATAACCTGCAAATAATCAAAACAAAAACAGACAAATAATTTTTATGTATGAGGCTAATTCCATTTGAATTGCTGGGCTCCCACAAAGTTCAAGTTTTCAAAATCTTGCATGTATTTGTGAGTGAGAAGACAGATTTTCATCTATTTGTATATAGTATTTACATGCTGAAGATCAAGGTATTATATAAACAGGCAAAAACAAGGAGTGAAACCCTGGCCATACTGAAGTTAGAGCATTATTTCTAACGCATAAACTTCTCATATCGTATGTAACATATCTGGAAGTTGGCTATCCAGACTAAACTACTTGCCTAAGACAGTTCCATAACAAAAGGACCTTGGGCAATTCAACTCTTCTCTAGATTGGTATCTAAAATAGATGGTCCTGTGTCTCTCCATTGGTTCTAGCAGAAGCATAGATATCTGGCTTAGATTGTCCATCTAGGTAGCTGAAGACAGATGAGGCAAAGCCTGATGCCCATGAGGGTGCCATTTCCTATTGAGGTAATGTGAACAGAGAACAATTTCAAAAGCTTTCAGTGGAAGTTAGTCCTTCTTGGAATGATGCTGGATTTTTTAACTGTATTTGGCAGTTTATTACAAATTTTAGTGAATCAAAGAAAACATCCTTCCCATGATCTGCCAGACACAAATACTCAGTGACTCTGATCATAGAGAGGTGTCAGTGGAGGAAATAGATGGAGTTTTGCCTAGACTTTAAATATGCTTATCCTTAGTAAAGCCTGACCAGGCAGTGAGCTCAGGAGATGAATGATTGTTGTGGGACACAGGGATATCTGCTCCACTCTTACTTCTCCTGCTGACCTCCTGTGTGCCCTTGGGCACACTGCTCCCCCATCTGTTTCTCCACCCTGCTTTTATCTGTGCAGGGGACTGGCTACAGGCCGTTTTGCAGTCAGATGCAAAGAGCTGTCTCCATGCCCTGACCCAAAATGGCATAACCAAGGTGATGGGGTGCCAAGTCTGGAGCAACATACCTGGAACCTCAGAAACACTCTCCAGCTCCATCTTTGTGCTTTGTTAGCCATAGCAAAACCACTTCTGCTCAGTTCGTGGCATCAGCAGAACACAAATCCAGATAGACATATCCATAGACTGTAAGCACCTTCTTGCTTATGTTTTTTCTTCTGTGCATGTAGAGCAGGCAGCACAAAGGGATCTGTAACCTTTGCCCTAGAGACTACTATTAGTCTCTGATTAGCTCTGATTACATGTGTGTCTGTTGGTCTGGCTAGACATCCAGTTCATGCACCCATGGGGTAAGAGCAAGTGTTCAGCTAGGCTGGTGGCATTTCTAATTAATCCTTCAATTCCTGTAAAGAGCAGAAGAAGGTTTTCATTAACTATGGAGATCAAAGTTAAATTAATAATATGAATGAAAAAGTTGTCTGTGTATACCCATATATGTATCTGTGTATATTTATGCAATGTATTTAACTCCATTTCCTGAAGTGATAAAATAAGAAATTTCCTCATTCCTGTCTTTCCTTCCACCCCCGCTTTCACTTATACATTTTGGTTAGGTCAAGAAATACAACCATTTTGTCTTTGAAATTAGTGACTTACTACCCAGAATGAAAAAGTCAGAGAGGTACTGGAGTCTGAAGCACTGCTGTGAGTATATATGTAATATACAGGTATCCTGTATTTGTTTCTCAGTTATTTATTCAACTAGCTGGAAATGTTCTTAGAAATAAGGAACCAACTTAACTTAAAATCCACTAACCATAGCAGAGTACACTACCATTTCACTGCAATGACTGCATATTTGCACTGAAGGGCTTCATCTGACATGTTAGCCTCATGCCACACTCTAGTCTTGCAGTCTTTCAACATATTTTCAGACATTTAGAAGAGTGCCAAAAGAATTCTGATGGGGAAGATTCACAGGCATTGCATAAACTGGACCGTAAATCTTAACAAAATTTTCTGTGGGGTAGGTGCTCTGCATCCCTTTCCAGCAGATCATGATCCATTATCCTGTACCACCAAGCAGACCCTCAGGTGTGAGCTCCCAGCAACAAGTTTTCCTTCATTCACAAGGGAGATTTTATGTAGGAAAGTGATCCAGCTCTCTGAGAAGAGAAAAAATTCACTGACCTCCTTATCAACCTGCCCAAAGTTCTGCTTCTGGTGATTCACACAGTCAGTGTGAGGCTGATATAAAAGCCAAACTGGGTTCTTCTTGTCTATGGTATGCCACAGAGTAGTTGTTGACCTGACAGAACTGAGCCAAGAGTTTGTGGAGAAAAGGACAAGAATTGCTTCAACTTGAAATACAGAATGAAGGTTTGAAATTCCATCCCTTGGTTCTGCAACAAGACCTGGTCAGTTCTGTCCCAGCCCTGCTATTATGAATATTCATCCTTCCCAAATCCATGCTTGATTAATAACTGGGCTTGAACCTAGGGCCTGTAAAAGGGAGTACCTGCCACAGCTTGATCTAAGACTCCATGCTGACAGATGTAAGAAGTGCATGAAATAATGTTGTTGTCATTGGTCTAAATGCCAAACTTAACACTGTTCATTCTTTCCATTGAAAATATCTGCAGAGGAAGTCTTGAAAGCAAGGAATGAATCATTCTTTCCCACAATATCCAGTCTATTGCATTTGTCCAAGATAATCCAGAAAATGTGTGGAGTTTGGCTTCTTTTCCTTTCAAGTCTCAGCCCTCTCTTTCTCCCTCCACAACTGATATGCTATATCTATACCTCAGTTGTGTGGTCCAGGAATATGTGCTGGACAAAGCTTCAACATTGGCGGCTGGGACGTCCTGCTGTAAGGTCCTCCATTTGGAGACTGAGGTGTTTTCCCCCAGCATGGTGGTATCAGAGTATGGATGTGACTTTAGCATAGCCACAGATTTCCTGAGGCTTTGAGCTCTGACCTTGGTGGTGTTAGGCAATCTCCAGGGAGCTCTGGTCTTGGGCCTCCCATCAAACATCCCATCATCTTCCCATGATATAAATAGCTGACTCTTTCCCAGCTGCATATGCACCTAGTACATGTGCTTCCCAAAAGGTTTCTCTGCAGAATCTGGAAGCGGTGTCTCCACCAACCAAAAAAAGTCACAGATGCATGAACTGAAGAAAAATAAGGAACAGCAGAGCATCAGACCCGATCTTATGTATCACACATTTCTGCATTTAATCACATGAACTCAGACAACCAGATCAGTCAGGCAAGCCTTGACTATGTGTCACAGATGGAGGAGAGACACTATAAGGCAATTAAGGGAGAGAAACTGTAACTCTGTCTGCCTTGAGGCCTGGAGGAGTGGGAAAACGTAAGCAAGAAGCTGTAATCCTGCTTCAAACAGCAGCAGAGGCTCAGCAGCATGAACCTAGTGATATTGTGACTTCGCTACCACTACGAGCTACAAGATTAAAGAAAAGTACATTAATGTAAGAAGCCTGGGCATGATTGAGGCATTTCTCTGGCGTGAGCCCCACATGGAGAAAGAGCCCTTTGCAGAGACTAGGTTGGATGGCAGGGAAGTACTCCTCTTGCTTACCCAGCAGCAATACCTCTAGAAAGAGAGATTTGTTCCAGGCATGACTCAGTGTTCCTAGTTAGTAAACATGGCTACAAGATGCCTCTCACTTTGGAGAAAGACCCTTTCTTTCCAAGGGGCTGCAAAGGATTTGCAGCAGGAAAAAGCCCTGGGAACAGGTAAGTCCTTTGATCAAAATAGTCCTCTGATCAGCTGTCACCCGCCCATCAACTGGGCTCCACAGCTTTACTCTCATCCAGCTGACCAGACAGTGTTTTGCCTTTCCATGTCACTGATGGACTGCTCTGCAGGACTTCATATGGGGACTGTGGTGACACCTGAGGCTATCAAAAAGTTGAGGCTATTAATCATTCAGCTAGTCAACTTTCCCACCATAGGCAAGATTTGTCTCCTTCTGCAGCTGGTCTTGCAAATTGTAATTGTTAGGAAATGAAAGACATGAGGAAAATCTGCTGAACTAAATGGTTTTGTCATTACCCTCCCCCCCCTTACTTAAACTTAAATTTTTGTGGTGACATAAATAGTTGCACTTACTTGGATAGGGTAGCACTACATGAAACCTACAATCTTGTAAGAGTTAAACCTACAAGCTATAACCATTCAGCATAAAATCATATATGTCATTTTTATAGGGGTGCTCACACTTTCCCTGTCAGGAAAAGAGAGTCTTTTCAAAGTTTACTCCCCTCCATCTCCTATCAAAACTTTGTTCTGATAAAAATATATGGGTTATCATACATACAGGTTTAGTCTTGCAAAATTTGCTCTTCAGCAATCAGATTTTGTACAAAATAAAAGAAAAAAAAAAAAGGAAAAAAGAGAGAAGATGATTATTGAGCTTTCCATTAAAGATCTAGGTTTTTACAGCTTTCAGGGCAACATTTCCGTGCAGCGTAAATTTGTTTGGAAAATAAGTCCATCTTTTATTTGAAGTGGTTAATTACCTTGGTAGAGGAACCATATGAAATAAAAGATTTATGGATCCCTCTTTCTCATAGTGAAGGAGAAAGTGATCTGTTTGCAGGAGTTATATTTTCAGGCACTTTGCTGAGACACCCCAACCCCCCTCGGTTGCTGACTGTAAAATAAGAAAACTATTACCCAGCTGGGGTAACAATAGGCTCCCACAGTGCTTTTCTGCTCAGCCCGCAGCTGCCAGTGAAAGTGGAAACTACAGCAGCAGGATAACATTCTTTTCTTACAGCCTGTTTCTATGGGCAAGGAGCCCTCCCACTGCTTCAATGTATTTTCTATGCAAAACTGTAGAAGAAGTGACATTTTAAAAGTTTTGACCTTTGTTTTTTTTTTCCCCCTCCCCCCCCATTTTTTTTTGCATCAACCAAGGCATAAATTTTTTAAACCTTCTGGCAGTCTATGTGTTAGGAATGGCAATAGCCATTACTATAATAACAAAATGTTTCAAAATTTGAAAATTCTATATTGTGTGTAGCGTACTGGTAACCTTTGTGCCGAAAAAGATAGCGATGAGAGATGCAGAGCTCTTCTGGTTATTGTCATGGGCAAACAGATGATTGTGGCAGATCTCATACACCTTTGCAAAATAGTGTCATTGAATACCACATTTTCATTTACAAATTTCATATTTTAAAGCAAAAACTTTAAAGGATTTTGCAGGCAAAAATTTTTTTCCCCATCCCTTTGCACAAAAAAGAAAAAAATAAAAAATTAGCCAATTTTAATAAAATTGCCTTTAAAAATTGTTTGCAAGAAAAAAATCAGTGGACTGAATAATGCTAGTGAACATTAGTAAATTAACTACATATACATATATCCAAATTATATGAATCTAATTTGATAGGAAATTGTCATAGTTCCCAATTAGATTACAAATATAACAAAAAAGATACCCTACTGGTTAAAACATAAAATAACACACTAAATCTCATGAAATTATAAAGGATGTTAGAAATGTAAAACATATTTTCCCAAACTCAAGCAAAATAAATTAAAACTGTTCAAGCAAGATGGTGAAGGGGGGGACGCCCATGAGCCATTGAAACGAATGTAGAACAGATTCCAAAAACAAGCCTGGCAGGTTAATCCATGTGAGAACCTTCCATTTGCCACCAATTCCCTCAGCTAGCTACCACCACTAGCTATTACCAGCTCACCCTTATGCTCACTAAGGGCACTGACCCTGCTGTTGGTCCATCTATATATCTATCTCTCCAGGTCTGACCTGAGATAGATTTTCATACCCAACCCTCTTCTCATCACACATTGAAACCAATGGAAATTAGACCAATGCAAATGATATATATACCTATAGCACAGCAGTGTTCTGAAACAATCAGTTTTAAAAGCTGATTTAAAATTCATTAAGATTTAGAGGAGAAAGTAGAAAAATCCCACATTTTAAACTGGTGGCTCCACCAGTGGATTGATAAAGAGCTATAAAGACTTCTTGGTAACCTGAGTCCTCCATCAGAAGAAGATAAAATCATCTCTCACTCTACAACACACACACACTGTAACCAAATCCATCATTAACAAACTACATCATTCATCATTGGGCAAGAATCTACTCTAAATTACAATGGGTCCATTAAAAGATTGGGAAACCTAACAGGGAAAAAAAAAAAGCAAAAGCAAAGAAAAAAAAGCTCTCCCAGGAGGGTCTGTGTCAAGACAGAAAATTCTTTCAAGTCCCCTTCATCTGTGCCTGAGAGAGTATACACTCCTAGGACACCCCTTGAATTTCATATCCTGACAAGCCATCCCCAGGTAAACAGGGCAGAGTCCTAATTTCTACACAAAATGTATGGCTTTTTGTTTCTCTAGGCAGAACATGCTCTGTTGATTTTCAAACCCAAAGTTGCTCTTTCTGATGTGTGAATCAAGAGCTTAAAAAAATATTCAGAAATATTTTCATGGCAAGCCTGCCACTGGGGAGCCAGGAACCAGCGATAGTTCTAGGGAAGTCACAGGGTACCTGCACCTTTTCTGAGAGCTTCCCAAGTGTTGGGGCACAGAGCTGTGGAGTAACTGCCAGACCCTGAAACCAGGACAGGTTGTCCTGCCTCTGGTGGGGGTGCAACCAAGTCAAACCAAGTTGTCATTTCAAAAGAATGTCTCGTCATCTGCTGTATTAATAGCTATTTGCATGTTTCCTGGTTTCTTTGCTATGATATGTGGGTGCAGGCAGAAGAATTCTAAAGGATTTTTAGGTTGATAGTGCTTCCATTATTCAGGACAATGTGCTATCCAAGGCAGGCAGCTATTTGGGATAAATAGCCTATCCCTATTTGTCCAAAATAGCCAAATGTCTGGCATGAGTCATGCCAAACAGGCAGCTGCTCGGCAGGAGCGTAATACTGGCATACTAAAAAGCAGAAGATATTGAAGGGGGCAGAGAGAGCTAAAGGTGGCACCAGGGTATAGTGACGGAAGGTTTGTGGGGTCAGTAATACATTCCTGAAAAGTAATGGTATTCACAAGGAATAGGACACATATTGCAGGAAGGTATATGGATACATTTCTAGCTGAATGAAGGTATCTGTGTCCTCAGCTGGTTTCCAGGTAAAGTCATGTACATGCAGAATTGTGAGCCCTGTATATATCCGTGCTGTGTGCAGCCACCCTCCTGTCCTTTCCAGGCTATAAAGTCCCTTCCTCCCTCAGCATTTCATAAGTACTAATAATTTAAGCTGCAGACACTCCCATGAAGTAGGTGATGAACTGTGTTTCACAGAGAAAGGAACCAAAGCTGTAAAATTTGTGCCATACCCAACACATCAAAGAAAGCACAGGGCAAAGTGCTGAATGAAACCAGCTACTGAAAAAGTTTTCTATGACAAGAATGTCCTGTCACAGTCACCAAGTGCAAGCTCAGCAGGTGTCGTTTCGAATTCAGTATCTTGGCCATCTACTTGTCTTTTAAAATAAATGAAAACAGTCCCTGACGTAGTAAACTTCTTGCCAGACTTTGGAATTCTTTAGCTGACATTATCTTTAGCACATTTAAGTGCCAAAAAAAAAAGAACAACTGAGTAAGTGTGTAGTTAGTCATGCTTGTAAAAATGTCAACGCTGTCAAAAATATTTGTGTGAAAATCATAAACAAAATCTGCTGCCATGAGGAGTTATTTGGTTCTTAATTATGGGACAAAATGACTTCTTTTTCATGAAGACTTGAAAAAAAGAGCTAACACTGTGATGGAAATATTGGCACTATCTTGACTCAGCTGCTTCCCTGGGGTAATGAAGTTGCTCCCAGAAAGAGGAGGATTATGATCTTCATGGAGTCCCTTAAAAATCCAGCTAGTGTGCCAGACTAACAAAGCAGGTTCATAATAGGACGTGCAATCGTGCACCTCTAAGTATATTGGGAAGGTTTCAGGTGCTTAAAGGCAGGAGAGGGTTGGTTAGCAGCATTTTAATTGGCATTTTTAAGTGGATTTCTAGAACTGCAACTCTTAGATTTGCACACTTGCTTATAGAAGCTGGATAAGCATATTTTATAACCTAAAAAATGAACAAAAGCAGTAGGTCACAAGACCAAATCATGTAGGTCAGTGGAGAGGAATACCTACAGCTATCTCAAGGTTTGTGTTCACTGACCTTTGGGAACAGTTGGTGGTCTCACCACATTTATGAAGGACAGATGTTCTCACCCACACACTACCACAGGTGGCAGTGCTGGGGTCAGCAGACCCTGTGGGTGCATCCCAGGAATGAACCCCCATGGAGTGGGTTCACTGAGGCCAGGTACACTGACATGTCCTTTGAGAAGTTGTACTCTCTTCCCCCTCTCTTCTTTGCAACTTTATAAAAGCAGACTCACACTTTTGCAACTTGTGGTTAATTGGGAAACTTTCAGTGATAGCAAAGTCACAGGGAGTGGAAGTGAGCATTCAATGGTATGGCCATTTGGGGACCTAATCTTAAAACCATGCAGTGAGTACAGGTCTTGCTGCCTTCTCAGAACAGAATCATATATGCTGGTACCTGGTTGTAAAGTGTAAGACTCACAAACCAATATTGAAATAGGGTATTTAAGATTTTTTTATTATTAGGTTGCTGAACACTGGAACAGGTTGCCCAGGGAGGTGGTAGAAGACCGAGCTCTGGAAATATTCAAGGCCAGATTGGATGGGGCTCTGGGTAACCCGATGGAGTTGATGACCCTGCGTATTTCAGGGGAGTGGGAACTAGATGAGTTTTAAAGGTCCCTTCCAACCCAAACCATTCTATGATTTCTCTTGCCTTGAACTGCAAATACAGCTGTTAAAATTAGTGTCCAGCTGTACTGCTACGGTCCTATTCAACAGTGATTGGTTTCTCAAGAATCTGGAGAAATGACACTGAAAGGTCTATAACAAACATGCCACAAAGTTACTAGCAAGAAGTAAATTCTAAAAAGGGCTGCAGCAACTGAAGCAACATTTCCTGCTAAGATCTGTGGTTCCGAGGCCTCTTACAAAGATCGTTTTCCATGCCATAATACCCCATGAGTTCGGTACCAATATGCAATATTGCAAACCCAAAAGATTTCTTGAAACAGAGAAAAAATTCACAACATTTGTCTTTTATTACTCCATTCCATGTCTCTCAGTTGTTATCTTCCCTCCTCATAGAATTTCAGGTAAGGGAAAACAACCATATATTAATACTCATTAGATTTATTCATAGGGATTTATGTTATCCTATTTTATAATTGAAAATATATGCACGGAATACAGTCACAAAGTAATATTTTACATATCACAAAAGGACTAAAACCTGAAGCAGAAAAATGTGACATTAAATGAACAAAGGCCATGTTATGCTAGTTCATTTCAATCGTGTCTACCTTCATTACTCCAAACCGCTCTACTGAGAGAGTCCTCATTCTTGCTATCACCATGAAAACAAGTTTTTGCTGGAAGAACAAAAAAGGTGAGATTCTCTTATGCACTCTCTTTAAGGCTTACACTTAATCAGATGGAAGAATTTCTGAAATATTCCATGCTTCCCGAAAAAAGAAAAAGGCATAGAACAAGAGCTGGATAACTTTGTGCCACCCTTTTTTAGTTTGTTATGAAAAAATGAAATTGTTTTACAATAAATAAGAGCAGATTTTTTACAGTATTCAGTTAGCATGAGGACTAGGGGAAAGGCAGATCAGGAATAAATGGATTAAAGGAAAGACAATCTTCTAAGCAGGAGAAAAAAAAATTGCCTGGAGGTATTGAAATGTTAAGTAACACAAGCAGTAGTCTGTGACCTGCCTTGCACAAAGGGCAGCAGGGAAATGAAAGGCACTCTCTACCTCTGGCCACCCTTGGATGGGGGGAGTGGTGCATTGAAAACAGTGTCTTCTGGCCAGGACATTCCTCCTAGTAGAAGATCACCCCATCCTCTGTGCCCCAGTGATGTGGCAGGACGTGTTGTCATCAGGCCCGTACAGGATATGCTACTTAGGGAATAAGGCAGCAAGACTGTCATGCTATGAAATGCCATCTGCCTTCTGGACTGTTCCTAGAACAGTACCAAAATGCATTACCAATGGCTCACACAGAGGAACCCCAACAGGCATCAGAATTTTTTGCTTCTCTTGGAAAATGGGCTCTTTGGGAACCATCTATTTTCAAGGTCCCTAGAGTACAAAGACAAGGAAAGTACGTTCTTTTACAAAACAAGTAGTGAGAAATTTGCCTATCCTGGTTCAGAGCATCATCGAAATTCGACCTGATAAATTCAAGTTTGATAAACTGTCAGGGTTTATTTTCTACATACAGGCTCACAGCTCATTCTCCTCAGGTTGTTGAGAGACAGAAGTGGGAAGCAGATATACTTGGGTCTCTGAGATATCATTTAAGTATTTCTACAAAACCTTGCTCCCTTCTGTTAGTTTTTCTGGGATCCTGAATATATCAGTCTTCCTTTCCTTGCTGCTGACATTGTAGGGTCCAGAATTTGGGTCCCCTCCACTGGGCCTGAGTACAGTACAGTATCACTGACATTACAATTAGTTCATGCTGATGCAAAGGACAATCAGAGAAGATGTGTGAGATAGAATAATATGCTATCCCACATCCATTTAGGATATCAGAATAGGTGCCTGTAGATATATTCAGCCTCTTTGATCTGAGTCCTGCTAATTGCAGTTCTTCCAGGACAATCATGCCATTGGTAAGTGTAGGTATCGACCTCTTTCCTGATCCTTCCCACAGCTCTGAGAAGCTGTCGGAAAGGTCTGTGAAACAACAGTCTATGAGATTGGATGGGATCCACCCAAGGGTATGGAGGGAGCTGGCAGAACAGCTCACCAAGCCACTTTTCAACATTTACCAACAGTCCTGGATAACTGGAGAGGTCTCGGTTGACTGGAGGATGATCACTGTGATGCCCATCTACAGGAAGGACCAGAAGGAGGATTTTGGGAAGTACAGTCCTGTCAGCCCAACCTCAGTGTGGGGTAAGGTTGTAGAGCAGATCATCTTGATTGCCATCACACAGCATGTACAGGACAACCAGAGGGTCAGGCATAACCAGGGTTTGTGAAAGCCAGGGTTTGTGAAAGCCAGGTCCTGCTGGACTGAACTGATCTTCTGTGGCAAGGTGACCTGCTTATTGGATGAGAGAAAGGCTGTGGATGTCATCTACCTGGACTTTAGTAAAACACTTTATTTCCCATAGCATTCTCCTGGAGAAACTAGCTGCTCATGGCTGGATAGATGCACTGCTTAATGGACAAAAAGTGGCTGGATGGACAGGCACAGAGAGTGGTGGTGAATGGAGTTAAATCCACGTGCTGGATGGTCAGTAGTGGTGTTCTCCAGGGCCCAGTACTGGGTCCAGTCTTGTTAATTGTCTTTATCAATGATCTGGATGAGAGGATCGAATGCATCTTCAGTCAGCTTGCAGATGACCCCAAGCTGGGCAGAATGTTGATCTGCTGGAGGGCAGGAAGGCTCTGCAGAGGAATCTGGACAGGCTGGATTGATGGGCTGAGGCCAATTGCATGAGTTTCAACAAGGCCAAGTGTTAGGTCCTGCACTCGGGTCACAACAACCCCATGCAGCACCATGGGCTTGGGACAGAGTGGCTGGAAATCTGCCTGGTAAAAAAGAACCTGAGGGTTCTGGTCAATAGTCAACTGAACACAAGACAGCAGTGTGCCCAGGTGGCCAAGAAGGCCAATGGCATCCTGACTTGTATCAGTAATAGTGTGTCCAGCAGGGCCAGGGCAGTGATTGTCTCCCTGTACTCAGCACTGGTGAGGTCTCACCTCAAATCTTGTGTTCACTACAAGAAAGACATTGATGTTCTGGGTTATGTCCAGAGAAGGGCAACAGAGCTGGTAGTAGGTCTGGAGCACAAGTCTTTTTAGGAGTGGCCGAGGAAGCTGAGAGTGCTTAGCCTGGAGAAAAGGAGGCTGAGTAGGGACCTTATCGCTCTCCCTACAACTACCTGAAAGGAGGTTGTAGTGAGGTGGAGTTCGATCTGTTTTCCCGAGAAACAAGCAATAGGACAGGAGGAAATAGGACAGGCCTCAAGTTGCACCAGGGGTGGTTTGGATTGGGTATTAAGAAAAAATGTTTCAGGATTATCAAGCACTGGAACAGACTGCCCAGGGAAGTGGTGGAGTCACCACCCCTCGAGGTATTTAAGACATGCAGACGTGGTGCTTAGGGACATGACTTAGTGGTGGGCTTGGCAGCACTAGGTTAAAGGTTGGATCTCGAGATCTTAAAGGTCTTTGTCAACCTAAGTAATTCCATGATTCTATTCTAGCAGTATATAATTTTGCTTGGCTGTGTAAGTGTGGAAGTAGATACAGAGATGCCTATATCTAAGGCTAAGGTTAAATGAACTCTAAGCAGAGGAAATACAATCTAAAATTACATTATTTTGTGATAATGTTGTAATTTACCTGTTTGGTAATTCCTGGATCTCTGGTTTGCAGCATCTCTGCTCTGTTCACCAGCGAGTTTACTACCTTTAATTTATATAAGGTACCATAACAATAGACACCTACAAAATATAGACATCTGCACCAAAGCTGTTTTTCTTTGTCTTTTCCTAATTGTAAGCTATGTGACCTATGGTAGCTGTTTATTTCTTGTTGAGCCAAATTACTACTGGAAAATGCTTGCATCTTTCCGTTGACTCTAACAGGGCAAAAGAAGAGGTGGACAAGTTCACGTGTCTGCATTATACAGGTGTTAATTTCAATAATTTATATATAAATTTTAGTTACTTAGCCCACCACAAGTGTCTCTATGCAGTTTAAGAGATTTCATTAAAACGGTATCATCACATAGGGGGTAAAGAACGAAGTTAAGGTGGTAGTGAGTAGTGTGCAAATTTTCCAGATACAGGTTCAAGCTCACTTCAGTAAACAATTTAGGATAGAAATCAACCTCAAAACAAAATGCAGAGATTGTTTATTTGGCGTAGCTTTCCCACAGTAAATAATAGATACAAAATTAGCTAGTGAGGGAGGAAGGGAAAAAATAAATCATTTGCTTTCACTTGCAAAGCTTTTAAAGCATTCAGAACAATATAAATCCTGAGACAGACAGAGACTGTCCTCTACAGATGGGCACTGGGCGTCTGCAACAAAACACAGTCATGACCCTACATATAAGTTTCTGTGAAGGGCCATTAGATTGGAGACAGCTCATTGTGTGCACATGTGTTTGAATGAGAAAAATGAGTCACTCCCAACTCTGGATCAAGCAGGTGATGTAAAGGATTGGCAGGGAGAATGATGCAGACAAAGGCTCTGCTTGCTGAAAAGCACTGAGTCACATCCTGGGAAAAAGCATAAAAAAGGAAAGCAAAACTGGATACAGCGATATCAGTTGTGAGTTGGGAGCAAGGATGAACACACCTACTTCTGCTACAGAAGATGCACACCTGTATAAACCAAAGAGCCTAGACTATGTATTGCAGTGTCTTCTGTAAGGCCTTAGGATTGAAACTTTCTGTCTGTTCAGCAGCAGTTTCATTAAGAGCAGTCTTTTGTGTAATTTCATGTGTCAGCACAATGTACAGTTCTCTGGAATGACAAATTTTTCGAAGGTCACAGGGCTGATAAGAAGTAGACTACTGCAAAGGAGAATCAAATTCACCATTTTTGCAAAGTTTTGCTGTCCTTAGCAATATTTCTAACTTGATATCAGTGAAAGGGTAACCAGGAGCTATGCCATTACATTTTCAATTTAAGAGATGAACTATTATGAGCCTTCTAGGACAAAAAAAAGCTATTAAAACAGAGAACTCGTAATTCCCCTGCTCTGTTTTACCCAGGTTTTAGAGCAACAGGAAGACAAACAGAGTTTTTTAGCTCTAGGCTGCAGGTCAGCCTTAGCAGTTCCGGGCTGCCTTTATGTTGAGTTGCTCAGGTATCCTGCTCGTCTCTCCTCCCCAGTGCTTTTATTATCCTTACATAACAGACCGCGTCTAGTTACTGTGGCTAGTGGACACTAAGACTGTTCAGTTCACCGACTTAGAGGAATTCAGCTCACACTGTGACACCTTTTAGCTGATTTTACTACCCACTGGCCATTCACAAGACTGAGAAAAAAAGCTGAAGACATCTAAGCTAGAGTAGGAGGACAGTCACCAGGTCTATCATCACCTTCTTGGGTGTGGCAAGGCACTTAATTCCAGTTAGCCCTTCAGGAGACTAGCTTCTGATATGAACAACAGATTCAGAAACCTGATTTCTGAGCTTGGGACCCCTCAAATGAGGCATCATGTGTCTATCCTTTAAGGCACAGGCCAAGTAATTCTGCAGGGCAGCTTCTCTATTGCTTTAGAGGCCTCTCTCCCTATACACTTGTAACAATTGATATGGCAGATGCTCTGAGAGGTAGAACTCATCAGGAAAACTGAGTTAAAGAGTAAGTTGAGAAGTGGTGGTCAGGTAGCATAAATTGACTTAGTGATATTTTAAATTTTTTTTAGCATCCAAGTCCTATTTCCTCAAATCTCAACTCAGGTTTCATTAATGCTTCATGAGGCCCTTACAAGACCTCTATGCTTTGCATCTACTCTGGCTTTGCTTCTCTGAAAGTAATTTTTGTATATTATGGGATACAGATGTGAGTAAGAGAGAGATTTTGGTAGATTAGGGGATTGTCATTCTCTTGACACTCTTCTGCAAATTCAAAGAGGTACTTGTCATTCAATCACGGCTTTTGGGAGGAAATATTGACCAATTTTGGGACATTACGCGTTTTTGCTGGGCTCTTACAGCTGGTCTTTGAAACCTTCTGAAGGGACCAGGCTGAAGCCTAAGACCAGAATGACACATGAGGCAATTAACACATTAGACCTCCCCATTCCCAAGTGAACTTTTGTCGGCATGTCCTCTTCCTAAATAGAAGGGGGAAAAACATCCTTTTTGTAGTGGCTGCTCATTATATGAAGCAAATCGAGAGTGAAGGGAGGGGGCAAAGAGATGGCACAGAGCCCGAGAAGTGCACCCTTAAATCTATAATTAAAACCAAAGACAAGTTCCCAATATAGCCAATTCAGTTATATAAGATCTTACAAAAGCTTCACACTCTTTGCTGGGTTTTGCTTTATTACTGTTCCCTCTTCTCAGAGTTCACTTCAGGTCAGTAACAGATGAGGTATTACAGTTGGAGTTTATGGTAGGATAGAAATCTAACAGTGCCCTGTTTGTAAAGATATGCAAGTGTGCACTCAGAGGGAAAAAAGAATCATTGGCTCTACTTGAAAGAGACAAAATTAATGGTTACTTTGGAGCTCAGTTTAGACCACCTCTAGCTCCAGAAACAGATTGCTAGTTACTAAGAAATAACTTGAAACGATGTCCCAACTGTGAAAGGCTCCTGCTTGCCCATTGGTCAAAGAAATATGGCAAAACTACATGTAAGACAAGAAATCAGGCTGAATATGGCCTTGCTAGCCAGACAGACTGGCTAGTCATAGAAGTGCTCATAGAAGTGGACACAGAAGTGCACTCAGAAAGCCCATGACAAGGCCGTACATCGTTTCTTCATGCCTACTAAAAGCATCCTGCAGGAAAACACAAGATCAGCTGACGTATTTGTAAGTGTAGGCAGCTCACTGCATCAGTACTGGGAGTAGCTATTTCCATGTGGGAGTTGGAACATGTATCAGAACCACTACGTTAAATAGTATGCAACCTAGATTTCAGAAATATAAATGAAAAGCAGTTATCATTATTGATAAAAGCCTTCACTGCTGCATCCTCCTCTTGCATTTTTTACAGCAGCAATAGGCAGTAGCATTCCTAAAAACAGTGGTTTCTTAGGGCCATGCTGAAACCAGGCTCTTCCTCCATATAAACCCCCAGAAAACCCAAACCACCAAGAATACCACATTTAAACACAGTACAACCACTTAGCTGCAATCAGCACTGCACAGATGTCCATGTATTTTTGAGGTACAGGATTCCAAAGATAAGGAGAACGTAGGAGCTGGGGGAAGAAGGCAGAACTGTCTTTTCCACTTTCTGGTTAAGTGACAAAGTGCAGGTACATGCAATGTTCATTTGCTAATGCAGTTTGCTGAAGTCCCCTATTCCAGGGTGGTAAAAGTTCTCAAGAAGAATTTACCTGGAAGAAGCTGCTAATTGCGGAGTGTAGCACCAACATTCACATATCAAAACACTTTCCTGTTCTAAACCCCAACTATATTTAATTTGTCCCACAAAAATAGAAGTAGGGGGAATAGAACACTTTCAAAAAAATTCCTAAAATACTACTCTTTCTTCCCAGTGGCAATCAGAAATGCTACTATTTTTTACCAACATCATAGGTAGCAGAAAAATGGAAAGAATTATTTGCATGGTGTTTGTGAAATCTATGACCATCTTCTCTTTGCAATCTGGAACCTCAATGAAATATACTTTTCAAAAATTAAGTTTTATATGATATGTTAGTTGCTTGAAGTCTCTTTGAGCTATGACAGTTGCAAATATCATATGGAAAAGAACAGAAAAAATCACCATGAGCAAAATGGTTGCTGATACTGTATAGTTAAAATATAATACCTAATTGGGTTCAGTTCCAGTTTCTCCTGCATGCCTCCATTAGAGGACTTTTGTGATTAATAACTGTCAATGTCAGGCACTAAAATGGTTATCCAAAGAGTATTTTTTAAATTGCTCTGGTTTGAAAGCCGAGGCTCAGCTCTGCAAAGACCTGTGTGGGAGAGCTGTGGGAAGGAGAGACTCTGGGATCTTACTTTCCTTGTGTACCCACCAGCCTTCATGGCAATGTGGGTGCTGGCAGAGCTCCAGTCTCACAGTGACAGTAGTACAAGGCAGACTGGCCCTTCCAGGGCAACAGCTCTACAGCTGCCACACATACCAACAGACCTGGGCATGTGCAGAAGGAATGCTTGCTTACCCTTTCAAAAGTTTACATATGGTGGAAAGACACACTGGATCTCAAAGTACATCTGCACACAACATAAATATGACTTTTTCACAGCATTCTGTGAAGCTATGTCAGATGTTTAGGGCATAAATGAGAAATGGGCTCATTAAGTTTCATTAGGATGTAGTGTCAGCCCAGATTGTACTGGCTGACACCAATCAAACTCACAACCACCACCAAGTAGCTATCTGCAACAAGGTTGACATCTCTGTATAAAAAGGGATGATTTACACAATTTAAGGCTCACATTTTTACTATTTTCATCATAAGAGTGTGACAAGAGCTGTTGTTTTCTGAGCAAAGACAATGATCAGCTTTTGTAATGCTATCACAGAATCACAGGTTGGAAGGGACCTTGAGGAATTATCTTGTCCAACCACCCTGCTCAAGGAGGGACACTTAGAGAAGGACCATGTCCAGACAGCTTTTGAAAATCTTACTATATATAAATAATTTTTAATATCTCCTCATCTATAAATCCACGTAGTCTTTCAGATATATACTCAACAAGACTACCAGCTGCAGTAAGCAGGAATGATCCATTTACTAGGTAACATTCTCAGACTAAACTAATTTTTACCCAGGGAAGTAAGAGAAAGATTGATGCAACACAGGTTCTTAACACTAGATTATAGCATGTCTTTCTGGTTTTGAAAGGGCACCACATACCACCTAATGAGAAATTCTACAAGAAGTCTGAGTCTAAATGAGATGCACCACCACCAGTTCCATGTACACAAGCACTTCTCTTGTATTTATCTAGAAGTTTAAACCCTTTCCCTCAGTATAATGCCATCTTTCACATGTTCTTATAAACAGAAGCTCAAGAAAAAAGTGCATCTGACAACTTTTTCACAGCCAAAAGATGGTCAACAAGTCCTGTGCAAATCTCATGAAGAAGAATCAATGTCTATGTCAGTTTTATGTTGCTTTCTCATGCGACACCCACTCTGAGACCACAGGGGGAAAAAAAATCATTTGATGGTTCAAAGTGCCTGTTAATTTTGTGGTGTTTTTTACCTAATGAAATCAAGGTAATCAAGCCTGAGCTCTAAAAACTAATCAGATTCTGGACGGGAATGACTTAAATACAGGATTCCATTTTCTTGAACACATTTGATAATCATTACAGTCTATCAACTTGGTAAAATAACCTCCAGCATTATGTCAATGCTGACTTTCCAGGGTTCATATAGTCTAATAAGTATTTCATTAATGAGATTTATTTCAAAACTAATTTACATCATCTCATAGATTTTCAGCTTCAGGTGCCACGTCTTCTCCTACAATATGCTGAAAAATGAGTTTCAGTTCACAGTACTATGCTGACATCTCATTCCCTTCTTATTCCCTTTTTCATGTTTTACTTGATGAAACAGCACGAGTGATTTTAAGGGACCATTCAAATAAGGTACACAACATGTACATGACAGATCTTATGTACCATGACAGAGGATAAATGTTACAAAGCAGCCTCTGATTTCTCAGTACAGTAACAGCCTCTTTCTCTTTAGAATCATCTCCTAATGTATTTTTTTTGGTTTATCCTCTGTTTTGATTTCTCAGTGTATTCCACTGTTTCTTTTATTTTCATCTCTGAGGTTACCACTTTAGTTAGAACACCTGATAAAATACAAAGTCGAGTTTCACTGTCCACTCGTGCTATTTCCTTTCTTAATGTTTACCGGGTAGTTATCATTAAATGCCCCGCTCAGAATGTACACAGTCAAACTTAAGCTTAATAACAGTGAAAATAGAGATCACTATGGCAAAGGTAAAGTTCAAAGCCTTTCTCAGTTTCTTTGCTGTTGTTTTTCAGATGTGTAATCACAGAAAAAAAGCTGCCCATGATTTTCAAGACTTCTGCTGTTTCACCGTTTGGAGCTGCTACACCTAGCAGAAAACCTGCCTCCCACTGCAGTTTCTGAGCATGTTTTGTTCTGAAGATTTTAAGTTCTTCTCATGTGACTTTTTTTTTTTTCAGCCCAAAAATGCACTGCAGTAAAGTTCCTGGATGCAAATAAATTGGTCACCAAGATAAGGAGTAGGTAAACATCTTATCTTAAATAACTCAATTAAAAAGATTTTTATCATACTGTTGCTGTGTACTCTTTTAGAACTGATTTTTAATTTCTATACACTCATGAAGAATCTTGTGAAAAAATTATTCAGCAATGCTCCTGCACTTAAAATACTTTCGAAATGGGCTCAAGAGAAGAGCCACTCATGTTCTTGGGCCCCTCAACTACGACAAAAAAGAAAAAGAAAACTCAGTTCAATCTTTGAAGCAAACAAAACCCATAGAAAAAAATAAAATATGTGATCCTCTTCTTGTCTTCTTCCTAGGGAAACCATGACAGATGAGACCCAGGGAGGTAGAAAAGATTTTTCTCAGTGCTTCAGAATTATTGTTCTTCCTGCTTGTGGAGATAAAACAGAAAATACAATGATGGGTCCTAGTCAGATCTGCACTTAGGCATGGAAATTGCTTCTCTCCAGTGACTGTACAAAGAGCCAGGGTTTGTCAGTAGCAGTCTGAATCACTGAAGATTTTGGATGCAATAGTAGTTAGAAAGCCTAAATCAGGCACCCCAGGTAGTCAGCTGAAGTCTAAAAATGGGAAAAATAAGGGAGATAGAGCACCATAAATTCAGAGGGCAGATATTTTTCTATTTTAAGTCTTCAAATCTGCCTTAAATCTTTGCTGTGGATGTAGCACATTGGTTCCTTCTGCTGTGGGTAATGAGACACCTTCTGAAACCCCTTGCTAATTTCCACAACATCTGAAATGCAGGGCAGGATTATGGCACCTCTCTGCTGTTTTAGCATTTCATTTGCAGGGAGTACGTGCTCTTACCTGCTCGCATGCTGTCAAAAATGTGTGCATTTTTTGTGTCCCACAGAAGTTCTGTGGTGGGAGGAGGTTCGTCCCTAGAATCCATCTTTTACGCTGCTTTCCAGCCTGCTGGTAGCAGGCAGACATATATTATTGGTAGTGCCAGCAACTGTTCTCTTGTCTAAGCTCAACGTGGAAACAATTGCTCAGGGGTCCTGTAAATAATAGTTCTTAGGTATCATTTAAAAAAAAAATTAAATAAAGCCCCTTGGTACAGAGTAAGCTGGCTGTAATTTTCCCATTACTCCAGACAGTGTCCCATTCATTACTTGACAGATCTGTTTTTAATTCCAACTTCTCCTTTTCCTTTAGCTCTCCTGTTGCAGGTAGACAATAGAATTTAACTGTTTGTGTCCATCACACATGGCTTTATTTGCTGCCAAACCATTTACTGTTTCAGGAGAATATCTAGCAAAAAGCACAGACTAGTACTGAGGGCTGTCTGTCCTACAGAGAGCACAGAAATGTGTGTTGGGGGAGGAGGAGAAGCAAGTTAAGAAGACCTGGCAGTAACTAGTGTGAAGCCCACTGCACATGCAGGAAAATGAGCTTTAAAAATATATCTACCTAATGCATTTTTAAATGATCTCCCTGTATGATCTCCCTGATCGGATCAGGGGCACAGTGCCGCAAATGATGAGATTGGAGGGGAAGAAATACAGTTCTGAGGAAAACTGAACTACAGCCTAGTGCATTTAAAAAATGTTCCCAAAGTGATTTGAAGTAATGTAAATTATGCCAGAGAACAGAAAGTACTCATGCCTTAATCTGCAGTTTGGTTAGCTGCACAGAATCTGTTGCCTGAAACCTGCCTAGCAAGCCCTTGGTCCACTTGCACAGTAACAAGATGCTTGCTTGTTTTGTGGGGGACAGAGAGGCAGATACAGAGCACAAGCAAGTTTTGGAGGGTGGCACTATAAGTGCTATGATCCCTATGTGGTACAAAAACAGTTTCTCTATGGACTGATGGTTGGTCTGTACAGAAGGAGGCTGCTAGCAAATCAAAGGCAATGTTAGACCTCCATCAATTAGAATTAACCCCTCTTTCCAGCTATTATAAGATCAATATATTCCTGCTACTTTTGCCCTGACAACTATGATGTAATAAACTTCTAGGAGAAACAGCAACCAAGTGTTACATGATGGTTGCCATTGTGTGTGCCTGAATTGTTCTCTCTAGATACACAGGCTAATCGTAGGTTCCTGAGCTTTTCTTTCTGCTCACCACAGCAACTGAGATGCAGGTGTGCTTCTCAGAAAAATTCCTTCCCAGGATATCTGCAGTGCGCAGTAGTGTCTGTGCAGAAACAGATGATCCTTGTGCTTGTGTCAGCAGACCTGCGTGGCTGGGCAAAATTAGTTTCCAGAGCCACAGTTCTGAGGTGCCATCTGCAAAGCACAAGAATGCATCATACCATGAGAGTACAAAATATATGCATCTTCATCCAAGATGCTGGCCTATCTCCCCCTGCCATATGCTCCAACTGCTAAGCTAAGTTCCCATTCCTGAGTATGTGCCAAACAGTAAAAACAGCATAACCCCTTGAGTTATATCCAGTAGCACAGGGCTACTGGATCTTCAACTGATCATGATTCAGTAGCTGAAAATTCAAATGATGGTGTAATATTCATGGTTGATAGTGAAAAGTGAATTAAAAAGTAGGAACCAGAAGGAAATAACCTAAGATAGACTTAATTTTTCCTTAATTATTTTTCTGTGTTATACTCCTGTGTCTCACAGAGGGGGAACGAACTCACAAAGGAATTAAAGAAAGAACAGGAAACAACATTAAGTAAGGGATAAGTAACTGAAAGGTTGTTGAATATAAATATGATTCAATTCGCTGTTGTTTCCTTACTGAAAAAATCAGAATTTAAAAATGACAGCAACTAACAGAAATTCAGATAATTGAGTAATCGCCCAAATTTTTATAAAATTCATTCAAGAAATAGATGTCCCATGAATTTTTAAGACAATATAAAGAATCTAATGGAAAATGACAGCCCCACTAGCACACTGCACTACTTTTCAGGTTTTTCACTCTATTCAGAATGACCCAGTCTGAACTCCATGTTTTCAAACCAGAAAAGATAAAGGTAAACCAACAGTACCTACTCCAAAGACTTCTGGGGAATTAATATTGATTCTCGATCACGTTTTATCCAAGTTCAATAGTGTGGGGTTACACTTTCATTGGAATGAAGGTTTAACAAGCACAAGAAAGAGTCTTGGTGCAATAACTAGATAATTAGAGAAATGCCATCCCTTTAAGTACCTCTGAACTGCTCCCACAGGGGATTTGCAAGAAGACCGTAGTACAAAATGAGTGGAAATACAGCACCAGTGCTGAGAGATTTTGGGCCCAGTTCTACAAACAGTGATATAAATTACGTCACACAAAGGAAGTCCAGGCTGTACTGTTTTTTACCTGAGTTCACACAGGAAGTACATATAGGAAATTTTTATTATTCTTTGCTGGAAGATTCCTGCTTCATTTGCAAAGGAAAAAAAGTTGCCCTGTTTCACTGAAAAAGTGGACAGCAGGTTTCAGCAAGGGAAGGAATTTTGGTGGTTAGGGCCACTGGATGACAACAATATCAGCTTCTCTGAGCCCCCTTTCTCTTCATGGCAGGTACAAGGAGGGCTATGAGGGCATGGCGAGGACAAAGTAGAGAAGGAACAAATTCAGAAACTGAGAAGGCTCAGTTTGAGCTTTCCTGTGTCTTCCTCTGCCTTTGGCTACATCCATTGCCATAGAGCAGCTGCTGGCCACCAGCAGCAGTGAGCAGGCTTCCAGGCAGTTTATTTGCCCAGTGTCCAATACATGATTATTCCATTGGATCCTGAACAGGATAATAGCCTGTCCCTTGTACATCTGTGATATCCAAATATAAAAGAAGATGTTGTGTATTAAGCAGTACCACTTCTGTAATCACTTAGCTTTGATAAAATCTTTAGGAAGAATGTAAAGATCCAATCAGGGAAAATCAGAAGCACACTTTTCAACATAAGTAAAGCCACAATTTATATCACATGTTGCCAGCAGAAGACAGTTTTAGTCTAATAATTGGCTTTGCAGTTCTTCTTGTTTTAATATGTATTTGCCATCTCACACACTGTACATATAAATTTTTTTAAAAACAAAAATAAAAAGATATGTTTCACTTAGACTTCAGAAAGCATTTAATTTTCTCTCAAAGTGTCCTAAGAGCACAACACCTCTTGGCTTTGCCATCCGTACCTCAGTCCATCTCCAAGGTCTGTGTATAGGCCTGCTTCATTCCCTGAGACACAGACATTCCTGGAAGGACTTGCATCAGCAAGACAAGATGTTTCAATGTGTACATCAGCCTCAGAGTGACTATTTGTAAAAGAGGGTAAATAGAGGTAAAAGCACTGACAGTGAAAAATGGTCAATGAAGAGAAAATCAAGCATAGAGGAATCAGTCACATGCATAAAATACAAAGACTGTCATTAGAAACTGGGACAGGTTTTATACAGATGCATCTATTATTTTTAGTCTTCTTTAACTTAATTAAGGCAAGTAATTAATGCTCTAGATACTCTGCAGAAAGTGCTATTTTTTGTCTGCAAAGACTGCTAGTTTCACATTGCTGCTTTCCATAGCTGGGTGAATATGGAGTAGACATTTTCCCCTATCTCTGAAGAAAAAAGTGCTGGTTTTTGCATGAGTTTAGTGATCTTGCCTACTGTCATTCCTATGAGTCAGAAAAGTATTTGTACAGAGCTGACTTCTTCAGCACAAGCACCCTCCCAATGGAGGCTGGCTGGCACTTCAGTCCTGGACTGGTGAGCCTGGAGGCAACAAGAGAATTAGCATCTTCTTTAGTGATAGAAAGTCAGGTTTCAGAATGAGGCCATGACTCAGTACAGCACTCGAACACCTTTTTGGATCTAAACATGCATGCACACACCTATGCTTATTCAGCAACTGCTTGAGGCCAACCTACATTACAGCATGGGCTTAAATTACATGGAAGCCTGTTGATCTCCAGCACGTTTCAGCTCTTTGTAAAGTAGGATCTATCTACAGTCATTAGGAACTTAGAAAAAATCCTCAGTATAACCAGATTCTGACAATTAGATTTTACTCAGATGTAATTTGCTTGGGCACAGGACTTTAGTGAGTGGATTTGAAGATAAACATATCCAAGATGCTTCTTCGTTTTGAATTTTCTGAGAATGTGTACCCATTTTTCCTTTGATATAAAGTCTTCTAATAAGTGGTAAAGAGATACTAACCTTCAAACTTAAGACATGAGACCACTGCTCCCAGACATGTTCGTTAACTTTAAAAAGACTCCAGACGGTTTGATGCACTGTTTTGGAAAGTGACTGATCACTAATGTGGCTTTCACAATAGGGCCCTGCCCTGATGTTCCCCACCACCATAGGCACAGCATTTAAAGTCATTTAAATGATGTGGGAAGAAGAAATCCAACTAAAGGTTGGATTCCCTTCCAGCACATTCAGGCAGGCCAAGGGTTGAATGTATTTGGCTTTGTTGCACTATATAATTTCCTAGGAGGAAATAACTGCTCATCCAGAAGGCTTGTTCTCCAGCCTGCTACTAGAATGCCTTAAAAGAACTCACCATTTTATTTTCTTTTTACTTATTTTTTAAATAACCTAGCTTAAGTACCTTAAAAAATATCTGACAGTGTTCATGTTATTGTAGAAATTATTTAGGTGAATAAATGGCTTTCCTCAGAAGAATATAAAAAGCAAACTCATATAAAAAGCAAAGATCCTATTTTATGTAAGTATCTCTTACATCCATGAGCATTTCCAAGGATGCATTTGCACACGGCAGGTCATAATAAATTGACTGGTCTGATTTTCAGTTGTCATCCTCAGAATGCACACAGGACCCATGTCTAGGAAGAACTGTTCTTGCAAGAACAGTATGGAAAATGCCTACCTGACTAGACAAAAATTACAGTATATATCTGATTTAAGAGATGGGTGAATGCCAAAAGGTCAGTCCTACCCCAGGCAGACAGCAGGAGGGCACAGAAGTTTTCCTTTAAGTTTTCTTTCGGATTGGTGTTGGTTTTGAAATAGAGGTTGTGTTAGAACATGTTCCACCACAGGCATTTTTCACAGACATACACACAAACACACTGCCCTTCACAAAATGGTACACCTGCAGGACTCAATTTGGATGTGCAAGAGGTCAGTTTTGTGCTACTTATTCAGGTCTATTACGTGCTGTAATGAAGCATCTTTCCTCTCCCTCATGCCCAGTCTTACTAATATGATTAGAAAGAGAGTATTTCCTGTGGAAGGAATATTGATGATGACACACTTCACTATCACATGCTGTATGTGAGGGAGAAGGTTCCTTTAAAGGTCTTCTAATTCCTCATTTCTGTAGGATTTTCAGCAGCCATAAGAAATAAATGCAATGTGATGTAATGTTTTGGCCCATGAAGTAAATTAGTCATAACACATTGGTAATTTAATGATTAATTTACATTTTCTCATGTGAAAAAAATATGCTGTGGCAATACAAAAAAATACAACCCCCCCAAAAGATCCTATTCAAATTGTAGACATGCAACAACTTCCCCAAGATTATTCCTTGTAAATCTTCATAGTTGCTGTCTCAATTTCTGTATTTCAAGATTGTCTCTCTTTTTCTCAAACACACAAGCATCCCAGTTTTCCCTGGCATCTCTTAAATAACCCCTACATGTCCTTCCTTTCCCCCCTCCTCCCCCTTGCTTTTCTACTGGGTTCTCTTCTCTTTTTTCTTCTTTCCCTCTCTTGTTCTCCTGCCTCAAGCACCTCATAGTTACTACTTCATGCCCAATCGCTCCTATTCAGTCCTGTCTCCTTTTCTCTCTCTCCACTGATAAGGAAAACTTACCAGAATATGTATTCTCAAAGCACTCTTTCCCTTGAAATGTGAAGAAGAGTCATTTAAAGCTCTTACCTAGCAAAGAATTGGTCATTTGTCAGTTAAAGAAGTTTTCTTACCATTATGTACTTCTGAAAAACTTGAGATTTTATTGTCTTATGTGTTGGTGGTAAAAATAAGCATTTTGTAGGAAACCACAAGTGAAATGGTATTATTCTAACACAAGCCACGATCAAATCTTTGAGTGCTTAAATCCACCAACTATACTTTTGACTGTAAATTGCTATCTAGTAACATTTCCCAAAATGGACAGAAAAGCTGCCTTCAAACTCTGCACTGCTTAACTTTTAGATATGCTTTCCCCAGTGCTGCACACTCATTCCCTCCCGCCCCGTTTACATGCATATTCAATGGACCATATGCTTGATCTCAAATATCTCCAGGCATTATGGATCCTATTCATCAAGAAGTGGCTTCTACACTCGTGAGCAATGGAAAAAAAAAAAAGACCTTTTCAAAGAGCATTCAAGAGTTTTCTGATAAAGAAATCCTAGTATACAGTGGACTGCACGTACCAGGCTGTGGTCCACTTTAAACTAAACCCGCATATTTCTGCTGAACACACACACATGGGCATTAAGAAATTCTCATTATTTTGACATAAAGGAGGTCTCTATAGAGATCTCATGAGAGATTTAAGCGGGAGTTTATTGACAAACACAAACCTAGTGATTCCTTGGAATCCAAAGCAGTTTGTGGGGTGACAAGGAAGTCCCATCACCAACCGCCGGTACATGACAAAAGCAGAGGCAGCTCCAAAGCTGACACACCAACTGCCTCAGGACCTGCCACACAGCCAGATGCTGTGTTGGGAATTTTTCCTTGACACCATAGCATATGGGCTTTGCATTGCCATTCGAAGAGCATGAGACAGACAGAAACAATCTGGAGAGGGTGGGAAATGAATGATGTCAGCCTGGTGCTTGTATTTGCTGTTTGGTTATTAGGTGATGCTTAAATGCTTCTTTGGCCTAACGGCAAAGGAAAATATTCAGCCAAAGGAAGTCCTGGTGTAACCGTATGAGTTGCAATGCAGTTAGTCTGGTGATTAATTTATCAATTTGACTGCTTGTATTTTGATTTTTTTAAAAAACAAATTAGAATAATTTTTTACCCCTGCATGTTGTCAGAGAAATGCGGGAGCAATTCCAAATTATATTTAAATAGAAATTAATCCACTGTGTAATCACACTTGTTTCTCAAAGCTATAGTACCCCATTTGCTCTCTGGTCAAACGTGAGCAAACTGGTCTCTACAGCTCTGTCACCTACTGCAACCAGTCCCAGTAAAAGCTAAGATGATTCCAAGAGTGAGTGACTTACAAGTTCATGGAGCTGTCGGATCCATCCCTCCCTTCTTCATTAAGGGTTATCTGATATTGCATGTCTGCATTGCTTTGTACAAAGCACGAAGAAAGCACTACACAAGCACTATACAAAAATCAGTGGGGGTTGGAATTTCCAGTGGCAGAAGATGAAGAGACAGGAGGTTCAAGGGAGGAAAGGACCACATGCCAAGGGGAAGCATGTACCAAGGGAAAAACACCAGACAGCAAAGGAACATATGCACCACAGGAAGGGGATAGAGAAGATTAGAAATGTAAACAGCACTGCAGAATGTTTGGGAAAAGGATGTAAATTTTCCTTAGTAAGGAGCAGTGATGGGGTGTAGCATCGCTGAAGGGAATCCCTGAAGATACCACATATGGGAGTTTCAATGTGCAGTGTTGGCTTTCTTTTATCCTTTTCAAGAGAGCTTGGTCTGATGGTTGTTAAAAGTAGTTCAAGCAGTACTAGACTAAACAATCTCTGGTACGACACTTTCGTTCTTCCATTCTCCTCAACAACACTTCACCCACACCTGCGCACATCTGCTTTCTGCACCCACAGAGCCTCAGTAAACGGGCTGACGCACAAGCCATCTGTGAGCCACCCATCAGGCAGAAAACACTGCTCCAGATGCTCTGCAAATTCTGGAGCTTGGAGAATCATGATCACCAGGAGTGTATTGCTCCAGATTGCTTGCACAGCAAGTAGGGATTCCCCCATCCACCTGTTTCTGACTCATCCAGCACTATGTGAAAGGAAGGATGGAAGAAGATCATGTTTCTGCATCAAATATTCCCAATATCATTTGCACAAAACGTATCTCTCTTTGAATGCACTGCATTCTCCTTAAGACAGTCAAGAAAATGGTGCTTCTTCTTGTCTTGATGGCCCCATGTACCTTCACTATTTGCATCTCATATTTGTTTTTTTTTCTACTGCAAGCAAGATTTCTCTCACTGGTATTCATGAGCTGAAAAAAAAAGAAATAAGGAGAGAAAAATAAAAATATGTGAAGAGAAGGAATTTAATTTCCCACCTCATGCATGCACTGCTAGAACTACAACATTTGTACTTATGAATCCTGAATAAATTCTTGACCTTTTTATTGTTTCTTCATTTATTGTTCTCTCGGTTCTGCTTCTCACTCTCTGTACTACTATATCTTTTTAGGTAGTTGCTCTTCAGCCTATTTCTTCTTGCTTTATTGAATTCTAACTCTGCAATCAGATGTTTGTGCAGAAGATCTTACTGCCAGTAGGACTTTGACACAGATTTGGGGGTGTGAATGTCTTCAGTAGGGTGCTTGACTTTACCATAAAAAAGAAAAAGACTTACAATAATAACACATTTTAATTCAATAATGAACAAGCAAGCACAAGGAAAATTCTACCTCCTACCCTATCTCCACAGCAGTGCTGTATAAAAGCAGAGAGCATCTTTTCATACCTGTGTCTTTAATGGCAAGAGTCATGAGACATATACAATACCATTTAAAAACTGTACTTATATTTTCACCCTGTGAGTGGCTCCTTGTTATGGGGCTTGCAGTGGATTAGTTTCATCTTAAAAAAGAAGATAGAAAGACAACTCCTTGAGTACACTGAATGAGGTACTGTGAGCTTGTTGTGGTAAGGACCTGGTATTAGTTGATTGGCATCACAGATCATGGATTTATTTATAGCACATGAAGCATGATGACAACACAGATGCAGGTTGTCACGAGAAGTCAGTTCACAGAGAAAGCTGAATATTTAAGGCCCACACTTTCAGATATGTTTGAGCTGTGAGCCTGCCAGGGGGCTTAGATCAGATCTAGAGCAGAGGTGAGAGCAGACAGAGGTAGAGCCTTTTGGGGTTTTTTGCAAGAACTGCAAGCATCCACCCTATTGAGTGAAAAGGATGTGTTAACAGGATCAATAATCTGGATCACCTCCATTCCATCTTCTTTTACTTCCAGGCCAAGTTGTTGCTATCTGATTCAGCAGTTAATTCCAAATCCAGTGAATACGCACAGAAGCTGCTTTCTTGGTTCCTTCTGGATGCCTGCCTACAGGTGCATTGCAGAAGATATACAAAACATATAGAAAAAAAAAATTATCTGAGAAGGATTTTATTAATTTTTTCCTTTTCTGGTAAGTGTGGAGGAGGAGATGGTAATTTTTCAGCTCTAAAAGGTGTTTTTTACCTTATTACATGGGCATTGCATTATAACATTTTCTTGAGAGAAATACTTGTTAAAAATTCCAGACAGAACAAACATGAGTTCCTTGCCTACAACAAAGCATCCCCTGGAAACATCCATATGATTTTTATCATTTTAACTTACTGTTTGATGACACTTTGGAACCAAGGAAATATATGAACCTGCCATTCCAATCTATATTTCTTACACTCTCAGAAATGGAAAAAATAAATTCAGCTGGCTGATCAGAAACTAGAAGGACTAAGCTTACAAAGAACTAATGAAATCCATTCTACAAGGTAGCTCTATTTCATTGTTAAGGCATCTCCATTGATTGGATTTGACTTAACCAGAGGAGTTAATGCACTCCACTGAATAAGTAGTCAGAAGATTACCAGGAAAAATTCATGTTTTTTTTAATATTTGCTGAAGCTTTTGAAATTTTTTTTTCTTTAAAGGTTTTTTTTTGTTTGTTTTCGGACACTTACAAATTGAAACAGGAGGTTTGTATTTGGCAGGTCCTCGCTGTTCCATGCCTCAGCTTTGCAGTGTGGTTTTGTCCAACCAGTAGCGAATGAGGGCTGTGTACTGAGCAACTCATGCTGAAGGAGAAGCAGCTGCTTACTGACATTGCACTCTACAGCACACAAATCTTGCACTTTTGCAGAAAGAGAACAAATACTTGCGAAAAATACACATGGAGTTTGATGCTCAAGGGGTATAAGATTAGGTCCAGTGTATTGACTAGGGAAATAGCCTGCAGGCCTTAGTCCAGCAAGGCTGCATGCCAGTGACTTCATTAGGGCTTTTGCCTATGAAAGAGCTGCCTGTTTGGATCCTGGAAACTTGCATCAATACGTCATTTTGTGTGACTAAAGTAAGCAGAATGTGTCCAAAGCGCTGGCCAGTTACGGGCTTCAATCTGCCCCATTTGCAGGCAATGTCACTCTTAGGAAAACAGGTTTTGATTTGATCTGAGGCTCTTTTCAATAGGACTTTCATCAGTGACTTTAACTGACAGAGTCCCTCACACGAAAGGTTCCTTTTGTCTCTTATAGCTTTCAACAAAAGACACTGGCAACTGATCTCCTTCACAGACTTTGTCTATGAATCCCAGAAATGCAAAAATCTTTGCAAATTTCTTTGCAACCTCATCTCTTTGCAACCTCCCCACTCTCTGCTGTTGCCTTTTAGCAGTGGGAAATCCATGAAACCATGATGCCAACAACTCCTAGAGTTCCTGGGCCTGGAGGGAAGAAAGAAAGGAACAGGGTGTTGTAGCAGATGCAAAAGCTCTGCACTTCTGGCAGTATAAGTTTATGTACTGACGTTGCAAAATCTTATGAGATGAAGTTCCAGAGGTTCAAGGGCAAAAAACAAGGAGAATCCAGCAATCTCCTTCTTAGTATCAATGTTCTCTAATACAATCAGGCCAGTAGAAGGGATAGGACTGGCTTGGTGGACTTAATAAAACTGCTTCTGGAATTACAAGTTTTTGTCAAAGAACAGACAGAGAAAGTAAAACACTTAAGGACTGATACAACAGCTCCCTGAATTAGCATTGCACACAGGTGTCTACAGCATTCTCTCTGATGTAGGACAAAACCAGAAAATGCAAGAATGTTGAATTCTTTGCTATATACTAAAAAAATAATTATTTTCACAGGTCTGTTGCAAATTATCACCCCTCTGTTGTTTTTTTTTTTCTTCAGAGACTCCACTTCTTTCATTCTTATTTGCTTTCTTTCTGAAATTTCACTGAGAATATGCACTTTAGTTGCCTCAAACTAACAACATAAAAATCTTTGTTAAAGGACACATTGAAAGCGATTACCCTTCTAATGAAAACAGATAGTGGATTACTTCTGGAGACTTCATCTACAGCTCACAACACAGTAGGTCTAATGATTTCTGAGAATTCATGAAGTATTTGTGTCCTTATAAACATGTTGTAAGTGCCACACACCTATATTTATTACTCTGCTGAATCAATATAGATTTGATCAGCTCACCCTTGACATCAGCATTTCATAAATTTCTTAGTCGTTTCCCATGATGACCTCATCAAACATGCTTCTAAAGCAGCACTAAACTATTTGAATGCTTCCCATCCTTTCCCTTGTGCAGGCCTGCTCCTAAAATCTTACTCTTTTTCTTTTCCCAGTCTCCCCTCTCCTTCCCATTCCTTTTTGCGCTGACCCTGTGTGCTAAAATTCTGAATTAGCTGCAGTTATCAATTTACCCCTTAAAATAGATATTGTTGTAGTGAAGGGGCAGGACAAACAAAACCAACAAAATCTATTTTTAGCAGATGGGTCCCAATTATACAAACTTTAGTAGAGGTTATTTCTCTCTCTCCCTTCCTTATTTTCTTTTTCTCCCCCATACCCACCCCCCACTCTCCTGAGTTCCTGGGTTGCGCTCCCTTCAATCTTGTCAGCTGTAAAATGGGTCTCTTTTTAACCTATAATGGATCAGTGAGATTAAAGGTGAAGTCATGAATTAGTAGCAGTGACAGCCCAGCACGATGGCCCCGGCAGCAGGGGGTCTCCCTTTGTGCTCGTCCACTCTGACCCCCCGTGCCACTCTCCTCCTGTGGGAACCGGACAAGAAGAATGTCGGGGTGGGGCCGGGGGCCGCCAGCCCCAGCCCCTGCGCCCGGCCAGCGCCCCCCAACACATTCTTTCCCTGGAAATATTCTGACATCACCCCGTCATACCTCCTTGCCGGCTCCTTCGTTAACTCCTTTATGCCTTGCCGCCAACGGACAATGAGTCCTGCTGCAGGGTGGAGAAGAAGGAGGGGGAGGGGAGGGAGACATCTTTCCCAGGACAACCTTTTCAGATGCTGTGGACCAAAGGCAAGTGAGGTTTTTAAGACTGAGAGGTGGGTGACTTTTCTAGGAGTTTGGCTGTGGGGTTTGAGGTGTTACTCCCCATGACAAAAAAAAAGGTGAAATGTGTCCAACAATGCAGGAAGAATTCTCTGGGGTTTTAAAGCTAAATTTCTAAAACAAAACCATCCCTACCACAAACACAGCTTGTTCAATGTCTACATTTTGCCTCGGCTAGTACATCAAAACTTCTCATTAGAACCGTTGCAAATGTATGATGTGTTTCCAGTCTTCTCCATGAAAAACTATGGTAAGGCAACACTGGAGACAAACACAAATAACAGGAGTTTCCTCTTAAGAATTCCTCTTTTGAGGAATACCTGAGAGCAGAGGGACAGCAATAGAGCTACATTTTTCTGCAAATGTGAGACAGATTGGTTTTCCTGTTCATGTTCTCTTGGATATATTTTGTCCTTACTGAAATGTAAATTTAGTGTTGCCTTCAGCCTGTCTTCTAGGATAAGTAGCTAGACTTTTCCTAGTCCTTCCCATTAATGTGCTAATGAATTAATTATAGCAGAATTCCTTATCCTGGCTGATTTACTTTGTTGGTGAAGAAAGTTCACACTTCTGAACATACTTTGCTGACATGTTTAAAGCTATCCTATTGCACCTGCCACCAGAGCTATCCCAGCTCATATCACTTCTCTAGGGGATATAACATATGTGCTGGAGCTAGCCAGAAATGATGGTCCCAGAAAACTTAGAGAGCATCTTCCCTAGAACACCGTAAGAGGATCACTAGAAACAATTTCATTGAGTGAGGAGATGTTTCATTCTTGTGATATTATAAAGTCTGGTGAGAATTCACTCTCTCTGTGCCTTGAAGTTCACCTTAGGAGGGTCCTCTACATACCCCAATAGAGTCAGGTGGGATTTAGGCCTCTGAAACAGCATAAAGGCATTTTAAGAAGCCTAAATTGAAAATTGTGATTCCTGCTTGAAGGATGTCTAGCCCCAGGGAAACACTAGTGTTTGTAGGATTCTCCTGTTTTGCTCTAGACAATACCAGACCACTTGCTTTTCTGCTCCAAGAGGAGTAGTCTGGAAAACAGCCCCTCCTTTAACTTATTTTGAAGATACTCCTGGGATTCACATGAGGAAATTCTTGGGTAAGGGAAGAAATATATGTGTTACAGCCAGCCCCGTTTTCTTACAGGACCTCATTTTGTCTTTTCTGTGTCTCACAAGCCAAAGAGACTCTTAAAGATGCAAGGATATTTTGCAAAAGACTAACAAAAATAAATTAATGAATGGCCCAGGGAATGGATGGGGCAGATACCATGAGCCTCTTCATCTCTTGAGCAATGTGTACTGATGCAACATGCATCTGACTGGAAAGCTCAGCCCAGCTTGACATCACCCCGTTTAGCCCCAGCCTGCTCCAGCCCACACCACAGGACTGTGCACATAGTCATTACCACAGGAAAGAAACAGCTCAGAGGGTTTCAGGAGCAGCTGACCTGTCTCCAGTCCCAAGCAGCAGCAGGCACTAGCTGGAAGCAGGCAGTGAAGTGTGCAGATGGTATGGCCTGAAACAGGTTTCTGACTAGATGAGCTGACAGCACTTCCACACCAGTTCATGTCAGCTGCATGGTATCCAGTTAGACTTTCTGCAGGTCTGCTGGACCTTTTCCCCAGAACAGGCTCATCCCCTTGTGCCTGGCATCTACAAGGTTGCAATCCATAACGCTACATTTTGAAGACAAAGGGGAGAGTGCACTGGAGTTGTACCTAGCTGGAGAGGGAAGGCTGCAGGATGCACATTGCAAAGTGTCGCTTAGCAGCATGGCACACGAGGAATAACCAGGGCACAGTGGGGCCTGGACCAAATGAGACACTCACAAGTAACCAGTTAAATCCCCTTCCATGTAATGTCTTCCAAGCCCAGGCCATTTTGGGAGAAGAGTTCAGAGCAGATCCAGCAAAGGTCTACCTGGTGTGCCAGATCAGGATCTCTGCAAAATGTAGCATCTGTCTCTGATCAGTATCCTCAATGCTCCTCTATTTCCTTAAAAAATGGGAAATTTAGGTGTAATCTTTCCTCTGTCTGAGAGAAATCAAACTTGTGTCTCACTCTTCCTGAAGGGGTACCCAAACTCTATATAGTTGTATGTGCTCAACAGGAAAGGTGGAGACAAGGCTGATTTTACCTCTCAGAAAATCCCAGGTATCCACACTCAATCCCTAGGCTACAGGGTCATGTTCCTTCTCTCTGGCATACCACTGAAAGAAAATGACTGGATGCCCTGTGACTGTGCTCCAGCAAGCAAGCTCTTAGCCAGGCAGAAAGCACCCCCTGGGAATGGGAGAAAATGTCTTTCAAGACAGGGGTTGGACCAGAGCCCCCTAAACCTTGGGCAAGTGCACTGGACAGTAGATGTCTGTAATGGATTATATAAAGCACTAGCTGTGCCCTACATTTAGAATTGTGTTCTATTTATTTTTTTAGAAGAAGTGTTTTAGCCTCCCATGATGAGGGAGATGAGAGAAGGTGTGCACAGGCAGGCAGGGCTGACTCCCATGTGGTCAAGGGAAGGTGCCTTGAGGAGTACTTTACTCTGATCCTTCCTCTCACCTTGCTGGTTATGTCAGGTAGTATGGGTTATTTGGGGCTGTCCTGTACACTGTGTGAGGACAGAGACATGGCATAAGGCTCAGAACCCTGCTGTCAGGAGGAGTGGGGGATGGGGAGGACTGTCTTTTCTTAAAGGTTTCAAAGAGCTTTCCTGGAATTTGTTTCTTGCCTCACCCAAACAGAAGGAGGAAGAATGGCATTAAACTTATGGACTGGTGATGTTGTCTCAAGTCATGATTTCATCAGGTATATTGTATTTCTTCTTAAAGCACAGGCTCTTGGATACTCTCAGTGTTAAGGAAACAAGAAATTATGTGTCCTCAGGGTCTGTAGAACAGCTTGGAGACAGCCACCTTTCTAATATTAATATCAGATAGCAAACAATTAATAAGTCAATGTCAAAATGTACTTACAAGTACTGTTGATTAAAAAGAATTAATTTTATTTTTGTTTCTTTCGAGATTTTAGATCCCATCTCAGGTTTTGTGACCCTTATCTGTTGAATAGTGGAGTTTAAGAATCCTCTGACTTCACTACAGCCAGGAACATTTCACTATTCTCCCCCTCTGGAGCTGTGGGAGGCTCCCTTCAGGTCTTGGGAAGTCTGGGGCAGGGGAGGAGGTCTTCAGCCAGGAGCTGTGGGGAGGGATTAAGGAGGAAATAACCTCCCAGAATCACATAGGCATCAGACATCTGTGTATTTTCCCTGAACATTTGTTCCCTCTCCCATCTGATCCCACATCCAGCCCGAGAGTTCTCTTCATTCCTCAACAACCCAAACCCAGGACTCAAGCAGCCCTGGGAACAACTTAAGTCTCCTTGGTGGTTCATTAGCAGTTGAAGAGGAGACACAGCGGGAAGCAATCCAGTCCCAACCAACAGTAATCTCCAACTCCATTTCTATGTGAATCTCTCAAAGGGCTATAGCTTCCTATTCACTGGCGTCAAACCTACAAGAGTGTATGGGTTGGGGCTAGCACAGAGACTTGGTTGCTTGTTGTGCCTCCTGCCTGCATCTTCCTTGTGCAGCCCTGAATCCACAGAGAGCTCCCCAGTGGGGCTCCCTGCCTGTGCCAGAGCAGCTTCTCTCCCATGTCCCTGCATTGCTCTCACTGGAGACCATGGCTGTGTGCATGCCAAAGAGACTACCTTGCTCCTTTGCTTGGGCCTGGGCAATTTATAGCAACTAGTGAACTCTGAGGATGGAGGGCTTTTGGTGACCACTGCCTGGAAAACAAGAACATACTCCCTCTCATGTCATCTCTGCTCCTGGCCATGCAATCCAGCAGCAGCTCCTGCCCCAAGCCCCCTCCATGATTATTGCAGTTTCCTTCCTCTCCTGCCAGCGTGGTGGTGAGTTGTGCTGCATACTGAGAAGCATTGGCAGGGTCAGTGCTTTTTCATGTCCTCCGCAGGCTACCGTGTCCTCCTGTTGCACAAGGAGAAGGAGTGCACACGCACATGTTTATGTGCGCACACATGTGCGTATGCGTGTGTGTGAGCACAGTCTGTGACATTGCTCCTCTCTCTCTGTGCAGGGCAGGTCAGGATGGGGGGAACGTAATTTAGTCCTTCCCCTGCACACTGGCATGGCAGAGAGAGGTGTTATCTGTGCTGGATGCCGGGTTTAACACGGACTATCTCTATTTTTGTCATTTCCTCTTCCCTGGAAAAAGGGGGAAAGTAAAGCCAATCTTGAGCCACTATGGGGTGTATCCTACCTTCGAGCTTATAGGAAAGCCATGGTTTAATAACAGCCCTTTACTGAGTCAGTCAAGTAGTTCCTTTGTGGTGGAAGTATTGGATTAAAAGTAATTTAAAACTATCAGTCCAGTCCTTGATCTTCAAGAAGAATGTGGCTCTGAAAAAAATTATTTGCCAAAAACATGGAAAGCCAAATTTTTAATTATTACATCTATGCCCATTTCTCATACTGGTCACTTAGAAAACAACACAATTAACTGTTTCATTCCCCATTATCAGATGCTGAGAAAATTCTGGAGATACATTGAAACATCAAGCTTTCAGATGACTGCAACTTCTATCAAATACTTCTAAAGACAACCAAAAATGTCTCCATTAGAAATACAAAAACATTTTGTGACCAATACTCTTCTAGGAAGGTTTATTATAGTTGTAAAGTCAATTCCAGCTCTGTTTTTTTCAGATATCTAGTAAAATGTATTGTGAGAAAAGTATAAAGAATTTTTATTTCCATTAGATTTTTATTTTAATCACCTAAAAATCATTCTTATGGAAATGAGAAAGACAAAAAGATTCCCCAGGGACTGAGAAACTTCACTGATTTGCATCATTAACACTGAAAAGAACTTGCCTGGAAATGGCCCCTTCGCGTTTTCCTTTATTTACATTTTCAGACAAATACGAAATTAATTTCAACAAGAAGGTTTCTTGTAGATTCATATCCCATTTTGATTAGTCTAGCCATTAAAACACGAATGTAGCTTGCTGTGCTTTGATGGACTGATTTAGTCTTTGTTATACTGGATTTTTTTTAATTTCCTTTTAGTTTTTACTTCATTTATAAAGGGTTTTCAACACAGGGACTCTCAGTGATCATTGACTCTATTAGCATTCATAATTAACACCCATAATTGTTAAGAAACTTTTGGAACAATTAACATTTGCAGCATGGAATGAGAGAAAAGTGGCATTCATTTAACAAAACTCTGCAGTTTCCATTTAACGAGTCTGTCCAAGCATAAGCAAAAATGCAAAACCAGAGAACACTAAATATATTTTTAAATGCAGACAAATTTCTATGACAAAGTACTTCTTTCAAGGCTCAAATCAAAATTTTAAACAGTTTACTTTCTTTGTGTCTTCTGAAGAGTTTTACGTAACAAACTTTCAGTGTCATCACTAATAGCAGTTCATGCCAAGGATTACTTTCTTAAAACTGCTACTCAAGCCCGGTGATTTGCAGTACACTTCTTATTACAGGATACATTATGCAGAAACCCTCTGCTATGTGATGGGACATGGCAACCCTGCTGTGAGAATGCCTATCAGCGCTTCTTTTAAGGCCCTTTCTCAATTGTCAGCAAAGTATTTTTTAAGGTTAAAAGGTGTAAAATTATTCTGAAACGCTTTTCTGACCTGTCGCCTATCACTGCAAAAAGCTGTACTTCATTTTTTTCTAAAATTGTATTTTTAAAATGTGATAATATTATAAGAATAAAGCTAGTAAGAAAAATATAGTTTTCTATGCCTTTCAATATATTTTTTGTAATTTTTTCAGTACTGATACACATTAAGACTGGGGGTCCTTTTTTGTTTCTGATTTTCTTCATTATGATTCTTCCTTTCCTGTCAGTCAGTTACAACATGCAATTATTGAGAAACCAGAAATTAAAAAAATCTCTTAATTTATATTTTTGTGGATTTTCAAATGAATTCCTGAATTGTATTTTCTGATGTAAAAGTCAAATACAGGAGGGTTATGAAGCATAATCTCATTTTACTGGTATATAAAGCACACAAGATCTGTCATTCTTCAAGTACTACCTGTACTTTGATTGAAGTAACACTGAATATCAGCAGGAAAACTAGAAGAAGGTTTCTATTCTTCAAACTGGTGGCTGGCTTTTATGGCTTTGCAAGCTGCTTAACTCTAGATTTCCCAGGCTACATGCACGATTCAAGGTCAATGATCCTATAGTTTTAAATCCTGTGCACAAGAGGTTACCGTCTCCCATTGTCTGTAGCTTAAGATTTCCAACGGCAGCTAACTATTTATGTGCTGGTAAAATGCTAGAAAGTATCTGAAATCACTTTTTTCTGTGTTTCATGGACTGTTCTACAGCACAATCTTATCAGATGATACTAGAGAGCTCAGCCTTGCAGTAAAGAAGAATCAGACATGAAGGGTCTGATTTTCCTGATATGTGACACATACACACAACAATGTGAGTTGCAGCTGAAGCCAAGAAGAGAAGTACAAATAGGTGGTGGAGTGCAAAACAGACGCTGTGCCGGTTTTACGCATTGAATTGTGTGGCCTGTAGCAGAACACTAGGGTGATTATGCCCAAGACTATGGCAGGGCTATAAGAAGTGACAAAAGCGGTAAGAAGGCATCATCATGTTGCACTCAGGTACCTATGAGGATTGTATCAGTCCTTTCCAACACGGATTAAGCTACTTTTCCTGACACCCACCTAAACAGTCAGAACCTCCAGTAACATTTTGTTCCTGCATCTTTCAATGCTGTCAGTGTTGAGGTGTGCAAGTGGAGCACCTACCGTGTACACTGCTGGCATAACCAAAAGAGAAAAGATTGCACATTCTGATTCACATCGATTTTGTCATATCCTCTTTATTAACTGACTGTATCTTACCAGCACGAAGTCTCATCTTAACTTGCTTATTAGTACCTTAATAACCAAACAGAAAGTTGCCATTCAGACACACATGGAAGACTGGACCACATGTTTTTTGGACCAGACAAGTGTAGACTGCACTGCCTCCCAGCAAGAAACACTTCTGGTGTCTGCATTTCAAGAGGCATGGCCTGGCTCAGCACCCCTGGGGGCTTTTCTCCCCTGTATCCTCTGCAGGCTAAGAGCGGTGCTTAGCTTCACTCAGCTCCTGGATGGGAGGAGCAAGTGTTTAGGCCTTGGACATGAGGACAAAAAGTGAGTCTTCACAGCATGGCATAAATCACGAGGCAGGGGAGCATACATGCCGTTCTCCAAGGATGATGACCATCCAGCAAGCAGTGCCCAGAGAAGCTTGCAACCTCCAGCACATACAGTTCTAAACCCCCTCCGATGGATGACTGTTTGCAGGTATGCAAGACGGAGTGATTCTTTCAGACAACAAACCAGAAAATTTCTAAAACTATACCCAAGGATTTAAAATTCTATATTTAGAAGTTGCTAACAAATACAAAGTGCAAATAAAGTCATTGTTGTCTAGAACTAAGTACAAAAACCTGAATAGTAGACAATTCTAGATCAGATTATTCCAGGTGCCACAGGATGATTTTTTAAGTTGTTAGACCCTAAAAAATTAGAATCACTGGGGTTTTTTTAAATATAGATATGTATAACAAAGTAAAAGAAAATAAATTTATCAAACTGAACAGTTTTGTTTATTCCCTGTCGATCTTACTGCAACCATTCTGAATGCACAACAGCCTTCTCTTATTCAGCTCCTCAAAACTCCACTTCTTCCACCTGGGGAAATTCAAGTAGGTTATGAAGTGAAATCCGCCTTTGAGTCTGTCCAGACACTCTGTCCTCGGAGAAGGTAATTTCATGTCCATCTTTGGCATTTTCAGGAATGGCCAGTGTCCCAAGCATTTCCAAGACATGAAGATATGGAGTGATTAATATCATGCTAGCCAGTTCTCTGGGACCAGACAGACAGTTTTTACAAGCACCTGAAACTTGCCAGACTGTCTTCACAGGAGTCTCAGATGCAGCAGAATTCATCTATTTTAGCATTTAGAATTCATCTGTCTAGAACTAAAACTAAGTTCCCTTTCATCATATTGAAGGGAAATGTGCATATCCAGAGGCACTTCACTCACTCCAAAGTAGATATCTAAGATTGTGATCTTATCACTGGTTGAGAAGAAACAATTTACAGTCCTACAAATCTAGGATTTGGGAAATATTTACAAGAAGCTGCTACTGTTCTTCTGAAGTTCCACATTCAATTTCTTCTGCATTCAAACTCCACCTGTGAACTCTGGATAAGTGAGGAATAATAGGCAAGGTTATTGTCTTGATGTCATTTTAACACTGTCTTCACACCCCTTTCTATGTAATAATTTCCGTGAAATTACCACAATGGATATGATAGGGCAGAAAAAACCTAGAAGGCAGAGTTCTGAGGACACTGAGGATTTTGTTTTTACAATATTTCAGAGGCACTGCCAAAAATCTGCAAAAGAAAGTCCCTATGTAAAATAGGAACCATCTTGTACATTTTTTTCAAAGTGCCCACAGAAGCCAATGGTTGGTTTTTCCAGGAAGCCTGGATTGTAGGTACCTGTGAGACGTGGTGCTCCGTACTGTGGAATGATTAGGAGGACTTGTGTTCACCCATTAAACCCAGAACATGCTTATGGCCATAATCCCAAATAAACAGAAATTCTGCTGCTAATCACAGTGTCGCAGGGCAGGGCACTAAACTATTATCAGTTAATGCTAAGGCCATATTTTGGCCTCTAAGTCAAGATTGTGACCTAATCATATAAGAGTTCAAAGTCTTGCAAACCAGCGGCATGAGGGCAAGGTTGTTTGTCAAAGGAACAGCTGGAGACCATAAACTAGTTGTGTCAACCTCACTCATGGATGGTCATGAACATCATGGAGCATGGCCTTCTTGTCCCATTATCTGCCAAGAATGCTAAAGAAAATTTGCAGCATCCTTGGCTTGCACAGCTTTTGTTGCTTGCCGTGCCCAGTCTCTGATATTGAGTACCTGAGCTCCTTCTTGCTCAATGAAGAGTGAGAGGCTCCAAATCCAGGTAGAATTTTCCAAAGCAGGACTTTGGTAGGGAAGAAGTGTAACATTTCTCTAGAGCTTCAGCAGAGGTAGGCAGGTGTGAGGAAAAGAAAGTCAGCCACATTCATGGGCAGAGTTGCCAAGATGGATAAATCCAACTACTGTGTTTTAATATAGAGGTACAAATTAAACAATGTCCAAATTATGTAAGAAATTAATGGCTCTGTTTTAATATCCACACAATGAATTTCAGGAGTTAAAAATATTGGAAATATTGCAACAATATCCAGACATTTTTAATTATCTAATTTCATAATCTAAACCATCACATTTTTGCCTAGCAAAATACATTAATTTCAACCCAGTGTTTCTCATACACAATATGAATATGTTTTCATCTCTTGCACAAGACAGTAAACTCTTCTAAGCACTATACAATATGAAATAAATACACTACTTTTCTTGTGCCTTTTCTTCCTTTTGTTCCTCTGGGTTTCCTTTTTCAAGGATTTCCATACTTTTCAGAGGAACACTGTATTGCTGGAAATCCATTTTTTTTTGCATACTGCATTAGGGAGTCATTAAAACAAAGAAAAAGCAGCAACTTTGTTATCATTGTTCAAAAAAACTTGAACTAAAGCAATGGGCAAAGAGAACAAATGTTTTATTCTGCTTTTAAAACTTCAGTGAATTTACATATACATACATATGCATGCAAGCTATATAGATATACTTATAAAATACAAAGAAATCAGATGAGGTAACAGCACCCCCTTCTGAGAGTTAGGACCAAAGCTTATGCCCTCAAAGCAAATCAGGAGACTTTTTGTCACGGTCCTACAGCTTTTCAATATGCAGCTCCTATTTCATGTTTTGTCCTACCGTGCTAAACTAGAGAGATGTACCTACTATTTACTTGGCATTTGTCTGCACCTTGCCCTGTTACTGCAAGAACCGCTTGGTTACAAGGTCACAACTGTAATTTGGAGCTAGGAAGTCCACAAAAAAATTCTTATCTTCAGCTCACCTGTTCAATTATTCCACATATAAAATAATCCTTGAACTGGCTTCTGCTTTTGCAGACAGGGGATGGGTGGAGGAAGGTGGGAAGGGCTGATGTAGCTCAGCAGGAATATCACATCACTCTTCAATGACTCAGGTTTTTCTGGGGGTGGAAATTCACCTCTTTTGAAATGGGCACAGCCTCCTATTCCCCAACCCCTTTGCCTCTCCTAGTCTGCAGTTAGGGCAGGGAAGGACCAGGAGCGTGTCTTCCGCTTGCAGCAGCAACGGCTCAAGAAATAGCATCTGAAACAACCAATGGAATTATTCCCAGAGTCACTCCAGTATCACAGGGGCTGCAGTAACTCTCTTCATGAGCCTCTCTTACCAGGTACCTACACCAGCAAAGTGGCTCGGTTCTTCCCTTGACCTGACAAAAGGTTGACTTACCTACCAGAGAGACATTTTCCACACTCTAAGGGAAAAAAAGATCAAGATGATTTTCTGCCTCATCCATCCTTTTCCAACAGCAATTTCATCTGAATGGGAATGAGAAAATTCTTCCCCCACTTGCTCAGCACAACATGGGCTCTGTTACAGAGTGTGGTATGGGCAGAGCTCTTGTAACTCAGTAAAGAGCAGCCCTGTGAACAGTTCTGTCCCACCACACAAGGCTTTAGCGGCATCGAGCCATCCAAGCAGCCCACAGCTCACTAGCCCAGGGACAAAATAAATCATACGCAATAACAGTAATCACACCAGAAATTCCACAGAGAGTAACTGATGACCAGAGTGAAGAGTCAAAAGGAGAATATAAAAGTGCTTCTCAAATTCCCACTTCTCATTGAGAACTGATTTGTGGTAAAAAGCTTCTGTGGAGTCTGCAACAAAGCAGCTAAGGAAAAAGCAGAAGGTAATTTGCCTTTTTTTTGAGCTGCAAAAGAAAGAAGTATGTTTGATGAAAGGTGCTAGACTCGAAGGAAAATAGTGAAGGATCTCTGCAACTTAAAGCACAGAAATCCACATGACACTGAGCTATGTATAATTTACCATGACAAATCAGTGCACTAGCAGAAAGAGAGTCACAGCATGTGAAGAAAAAAATTAGCACAAACTGAAGATAAGATAGACACCATTTTCTACTTCAGGCTATAAAGAAAAAAAAAAAAGAAAAGTTAAACCAAACAAATAGAAACAAAATACAGTAATACTGAAAGGAAAAGAAGCTCTTCCAGGACATGTATGAAGGAATGCACTACAGAAATTTAACATCAGAATATCATATCATCATAAGGAAAATCTTAGAACTGAAAAAATTATTAAAGTCCACAAAAATTTCTGTGATAATGTTGAATACTGAAGAGCCTCCAGTAGAGGTTTTTGCAGCCCAAAAATTCTAGCAAACAAGATTGAAAGGTAAGTAGGAATAAAGTTACTGAGATAAGACCTTACGAAGTAATTACAGTACATAACAGTGGATATACCTGAAGCCCAAATTACAATGGTACTTGGTTTTGACTCAACACTGTTACATGTAGGGCTTTTGCATGTGAATAAGAGCCACTAGTACACTCAGAGAGAGTGCAAAAATGAGGCTGATTTGGGAGAATAAGTTCAAATGATATCGATACATATGGGATCTTCAATGTTGAGGGTAGAAAGCACCTAAGTTAATGCCTAAATTCCCAAAAAGACACACACACTGATCAAGATATTAATAAATTCATACAGAGAATAAAATACAGGAACATAAATGGACAAACACATATTTTGGTTTAGGATTCTTTAAGAATGATTGCTGGTAAAATAGGAATCAGGGGAAGGGTCCATGGCTTCTCCTGAGAACACAAGGGAGGTTGCAGAGATCCTCTGCCCTGGAAATCCCACCCTGAGCAGGATCATCAAGAGCAAAAAAACCAGCTCTTCCTTGCTCTCTCTAGGCACTGGCAGTAGTCCCCAGAAGGAAACTGTATTACTGTGCCTGGAAGGAGCAGTGCACACCCATAGACTCACATCCCATCTCAGGTATTGTTATCCCTGAGCTGGAACCTTAGGAAGTCCAATTGATTAAAAAGCATTTAAGCTTGACTACCAGCTGAGTCCCTTTACTCTTCTTCATCACTAACAGCTCCTACCCTACTCACATTCAACTCTTCAATCCTTGTAGCATCAGATCTGACCTCCTGCTTCAGCCAGTGTGGCTGTGAGTGGATTACCAGGGCACAAGCTGGGAGCTCTCTGTTGCACTAACAAAATGTTTCACAGAATCACCTGTAAATAAAAATAGCATCTCACCAGCCACAAAAAGAATCTATTAAAGCAAACAATATTATTACTTGAGGTGAGAACAAGAGACAAAAGCCTTGTATTACCAATGGTCCTTAACCTATATGCCTGGCTCAAAATTTAAGAAAAGTCTACTGGATTAGATTTGGACTGGAAATTAGGAAAGGACTTTGAAAGTCAACACAACAGATTCTGTGATGAAATAGGATGTTGTTATGCAAGAAAAGAAACCACAATTTTTCTTGGTACTGTTTTTACATTTCTGCCATAGTCCTCCTAATCCTTTGGAAGACTTGGAGGCTTAACATTTCCATTGACTAATTCAAAGACAAAATGTCCATTCAGTACCAGTGATCTGACTTTTCTACTCTTTCTGTGAAGCAGCTGCCAAAGACAGCTACATCTCAAAAGATGGAGTTCCTGAAAAAAACTTCAAACTAATTGTGTCAAAAATAATCATAGTGGAAAGGATGCAGAGACTAAGAACATGCCCTTCAATAAAGGTTTCTGGGAGTTTGAGGCAATCTGTAAAAGCATACAAGATACTATGCAAACAAAATAAAAGTAGGAAAGTATTCAATAGTTTATAATCCAGTTATTCTGACCAGCATGGAATTGGAAGTGTTGCAGTAGTCTGCAGACAAGATGAGGACAAGGTTTGCAGCATCATTAGCTGTGGGACAGAACTATGTGAATCTGCCTGGCAGCAAACAAATCTAAGCAAAAAATTGCAACAAATTACTTCCCTTACTGGAAAATATTAACATCGCCCCCAAAAAATCAAATGAAAATTCTGTCTCAATAGGTTAAAACTCAATTGCTTTTGAATTTTGGAGGGGGAATATAAATGTAACACAAACCAAGGAACAATCAAAATGTTAAAGTGTCATACAAATAGGGTACATATTATCACAGTGACTCACAGCCCAACACAGAACTGTCATCCTTGCAGGTGATGGCACACCTTGCAGGTGACGGCAGGTGGTGGTACAGTAAAGCCAAACTCATGGCAAATACCATCTTAGTGGCTGCAAACTGCTGATGGAAACAGGTAATGCAAACCACCATCTCATTTGAGGCTGGAGAGCCATAGCCAAGTGTAAGCAAGGTTACAGCAGCTTAACAAGCCGGTGTCTCCCAGCAGAGACACAGCAGCTGGTACTGCACTTCAAAGGACGTCGAAATTCTCCAGCCTTCAACAGGACAGGGCATGCTTGCTACAGGCTGATGTTCTCAACCAAGAGCCTAAGCCCATGTGTTTTGGAGAGCACCCAAGGAACTAATGCAGGAGATCAAACCCCTAGCTGCTTCCCTTTTCTACTACCAGGTGAGCGAATAATGCAATACAAACACATCATCTCAAAAGTGTCTCACTGGACAGACACAAGAGGAATTGAGTACCCACTGGCCAGAAGGAAAGAAAGCCCATGTCTTCTGTGGGATGCTTTCCTGAATCAGTGTGTTCCGTGGCTTTGGACTCCCTCCTCTTACCCTGCTGATATGCTGTCACACCAAGCTGAAGTGGCTCAGCTGGATCCAGCACCTCTTGATAATCAGTGAACAGAAGTGTGGCATTGAATGGAGGCACAGCATCCTTCCACTGCTGTCAGGACTCTTGCTTGCTCCAGTCCCTCTGCTCAGCACGACTGCCCATCAGTCGGCCATGGTATGAAGAGAAACAACATGAGGCACAAAGGAACAATGCTAACAGAAGCAGGGAGATATGGTAAAGGAGAGCTGAAAACCCATGAGCAGAGAGGAGAAGGAAGGAAAAATTAGGTTGATGAGCATCTGAATAAAGACTTTACAGGGGGAAAGAAGGGCAATGTATTTCTGTGCTTCAATTTTTCCCTTTACACAGGAAAAAGCAAGAAGCAGAAATGCTGGTTTTTATACCATTCATGATGAAATTCAGAAAGGAAATAGAAAAGAGATTCAAAGGCAGAGCTCTGAGAGCTCTCACTCCTGGGCTGCTAGACCAGTAATTTTCAAGCTGTGGTCCATTGTGACTTGTACTGCCAGGCTGTGTTTACCCTGTGACTTAGTGCCAGCACTACTGCTGGATAAAGCCTTTCAGCAGATCAGCATCAAATCCTATTTTCAAAGACTTAAAACAAAACAATAAAAAGCCCAACAACAAAAACGAAAGCCTCATTTAAAAAAATTGCTCTTTACAAAACCTTGTTGTGATATTCTACATCCTGGACAATTCCTCCACTAACTTTTAAAGGAGCATATTTGGGCTTTATAAAATGTCCATTTTGCGTGGATTTTGTAGGTATTGTGAAATATATATGGTTTTGGAGCTTATCAATTGTTTTTTGGATAAGAATGTTCATCTTGTGCAGGAACATAAAGGAGGCCCACACAGTCTAAACAACGACATTCAAGTTGGATGAGAAGCAGATTTGAAATTACCGTGGTTTTCCAAAATTCATACTCCACCCTGTTTATGTGTTTTGAAAGAAGCACTGCCGGAGCACTGAGGGACACAGCCATGAAGCTCAGTATCAGCCACATAGAGATCAATATTGGCACAGGTAGCCTCTGCTTCTGTGCCACTGTGTCAATGATACCTGCTAAGTCTCCATAAACTTCTCTTGTTCACATGAATAGAAAAGCATATTTAAAAACCTAGAGTGAATAGAAATCCCTGGTCACCCTGAATGCTAAAAGGGTAGTGCAAACTCTGGAACAACACAGGTAAAAACATTTTCTTAAATGACTAAGCCAGAAGTTGGAATAATTGGCTTACACTTCAGTTTTACAGGTAAAATGGCAAATGTCCTTTCCCTTGCCTGATGTTCTGTTCCATGACCTGTTTACCAGTTTCCTCTCTTTCACCCTATCAAGCTCAATGCTTTTATTTTATCCTTACTAATTAACCTTGTGCCTTTCTCTGTTTAATTTCTCTTGCTCCTCTCATCAAATTGATCTTGTCCATTTGATGGCTGGGATGTCAGCCTTGGTTTGACCTCCTACCACAGTAACCTCTTTTTCCACTAGAAATTCTCAAATTGCACTGATTTGTAAGGTTTGTATTTATTTCTCTTTTAAATCCCCTCCCAAGTCCCTCTCTGCCACAGCAGTTACAAGAAACAAACCGATGTTAAATGGTAGGGATAAAGGGCACTTGATGAACTGAAACTAGACAAACAAAAGTGTGTCAGAAGGTACATTGCTGCTTTCCGTCTCCCACATCTACCATTTACAACCCACTTCTCAGAGCAGAACTTGAAGAGCAAATGCAGTGCTTCATCCAGTCCCACAGTACACTGGCAAGTGCAATGCAGCAAACACATCAGTAAAGGTCATTTCAATCACCCAGCCCAGAAGCTACTGATGAGCATGTAGCCATGCTATGCAATGCTGAAAAGTCTTTTTGACAAAGCATAGTCAAGGAGTAAATTACTCATCTCGTCTGAAAGGCCAACAGCACAGTGTCCTGGAGCACCAACTTGCATCAGAGAGAAGAGAACCAAATGAACAGCAAGCATAATTGCTTTGGATCCAGATGTGTGCCTTGACAACACCAGAACCCAGAAGACACATCAGAAAGCTAAAGAAGCCTGACTTCAAGCAAACCAGGTACTTACTTCTAGAATTAAAAACTGTGACACAAAGTCAGCAACAACAATTCATTTCCTATATCCATGACCAGCAGCTGCATTCGGTTAAGTTGGATGTGTGCTGGGGTAGCACAGCACATGCAAGTAACAGGGTACTGATATATTCTGCAAGGATATTTTAACTGAAAGGGCACCAGTAAAAGCCGAGGTGTGAATATTTTTGCCCCATTACTGCTTTTTTGACTTCCCTGCTCCAGACACTTTGTCTTTTCTGCAGTCTCTTCTAAACGAAGAAGCAAAGCATGTGTGTGAGGGGGTGCGTACCCAAGAACCCTTAGGAAAATCTTAATAAAAGATCAGGAATACAAATTCAGTAGGCACATGAGCTCTACTCTCCTCTGGCTGCGGTAGTCACACTTCTGAGCCTGAATTTCTTGCCTGGAACAGCAGTCACTTTGCTATCTGTCCAGCCAGCATCCTTTTGTTGATCAGTGAAGTTTTGGCACTGCAGATGTGATAAGAATAAAAACATCTAAGCAATCAGGTAATCTAACAAATATGTTAAATATAGTGAGACAATGCCCACTGCTTTCATTGGCACCAGACATAAATCTCAGAGAAAATTGCACAGATGCAATCAGAGTTGAACACAAGAAGTGTTTGGCACATTTGAGCTCTGCTACCCTGAAGATAAGACTTGAAAAAAAGGACAGACTGCCTATCAATACCTTCACAGAGCACACTCTTTTGAGCTCTATAAATACATTACATTCTCACCACAATACTTTTTTTTTCTCCTGGGACTGTCTTTAAACATACATGCTCTCATTTTGAACTTCAGATTTTTTTTTAGCATCCTTCTCATAACTTTCCTCAGGTTTGAATTACCAGTTTGAATTACCAGCACTACTTAATTGTAGCTAACATTTTCCAACATTAGTCAAAAATCTCTGACAATACAGAAAGCTATTTATAAAATAAGTACTTTTAATAAAATATTTATACTAAGGCAGTTGTCAGCCATTTGCAGGTGTCCCTCACAGTCAAGTCTTATTAATGAAAGGTGGGAAACAACTTCCTGGAGGAGACTGCTCTGAGATTTGCAATTAAAGCAAAGCTATTTCACACTGTAATAGCTGAGTGTTGTCTCCAAATTGAATACAATGACTCTTTAGGGCATAGCTGAATTTTCCAGGCCATTTGTTTAGTTAGAAATTCTCCTAAATTTTGTAGGGATTTTAAAAAAATAACTTTAGACAATAGACCTCATTTTTCACCTCCTATTTTTATGTTCCTCTCATGACAAACTATTTTTCATATATTAGCATCAAGCAAATACATTCTTCTCTCATTCAAGGTAAGAGTAAGAGATTTTCTTAAATAAGCTAATTCAAGTTAACTTTTTAATGTGCCTTAGGTAAATCCTGTTCACCTTCCCTCTGAGCTTTCATATTCAGAATTCAATTTGCCCTGATTTTAAACACTTTTAAAATATCACAGTAGAAAAATAAATGAAACTAAGAACACAGACCATTTTAATTTTGAATGAGAATGTATACTTAAGGGTTTTAATATGATTTAGCTAATATGTTCCAATTTCATATGTCTATTATTCAAAAGATGTCTTCTGAGTGATCACAAGAAGATTATTCTTAGATTATTAAAAAATACACAACTGTTATTATCAGTTCTGAGTTAAGTGGACAGTCCAGTAGCCTTAAGACAAGGTGGGAGGCTTCAACTTCTCTGACAGTTCTAGAAACAGCACATCTGGTGTTTCCATATTGCACATGCCTACATGCCTCTCTGGTTAGAAGTCAAAGGTCTTTTAATATTTGGATTGTCACAACCATAGGATGTCAAGGAACCAGCAATGAAAACTACCAAACCTGCCTGATTTTCAAGAGGTGTTTGGACAATGCTCTTACATGTTGTAATTTTTGGGGTTGTGCTGTGCAGGACCAGGAGTGGACTCAAGGATCCTCGTAGATCCTTACCAAATCAGGATACTCTATGATTCACTGACAATTATCTAATACAAAAATATGCTTTTTTGCTTTGGTTGCACTGCTATCTAAATACCATTTTATGAAGTGTTGCATAAATTCATCTGTCAGGACTGGCAAAGTCTTCATTGTTTTTAACCTGCTTAAGAATAATTAGAGGGTAAAAAAAATTCTCCAGCTCATTTTTTTTGTGTTGAATTCAGGAATGTCTCCCATCCCCTACCTTTAGCTGTGCACTCCAGCTGTGTCTGAATCCAGGACAGGGTGAGGATCTGGCTTACAGCATCCCCTCTACCCAGTTCCTCGCTCCAGTTCTGTCAATGTCATGGACAAAATCAAGGGCTCACAGACTGGAAAGAGCAGGGCTGTATTTCAGCATAATGCAGACAATCAAGGTGCCAGAGAAGAGGATATGATGCAGAATTATGGAGGTGAAGTCACAGATACCACCACAGGTAAGCTGCAGGACTTTTGATTCACACCAGCTTCAGGTTCCACAGAAGAGAGCAGATTTATAATAACCTTTCACAGGAGGTGGACAAAGACAACCATTCTTTGCATAATGATATGGATAGCAGAGATGGCAGGGGTGAAAAAGAGATTTTGCCAAAACCAGCTAGGTCAATAGCCAGGTAGGCATACAGTGAACCCACAGGAACCAAAACATTTACACCACCCAGCTGGTCAGATGACAAGAGAAAGATTGATGTAGCACTGCTAACTAAGCCTGAGGCTGAGAGGTTTTGACCTCAGAGTTTGGAAGAACTTGACAGAGCTTGGGAAAGTAGATATGCATGAGAGTGAGCATGAACATGTTGTCCATGTGCCACACTTGGAAGTACAAACCGAGCCTGCCATTAAGACAAAGGTTTACATGGACCTGCAGTTGTATGGCAACAGCTCTGGTGTGGCTGTGGAGGCCTAGGACCATTGGATGAAGGGTTTTTTTCTACTGAACTGATGTATCTTGAAAAAAAACCCTTGTGTTGATATGGACGTCTTTGCTTGCTATTGGCAGACTTCACAAGTGGGTTGTACATACACACATGAGATGACTATTGGCAACACAGTCTTCAACTCCAAATACCCTATGTGAGAACATAGTCAGGGATCAATTATTTGGCCACTTTTGAAGGCGTATGCTGTATACCAGTGTGGAAAATACACTATCTGAGTATCCCAAAGAGTCAAGAGCTGGGAACGCTCAGAGTTAATTCCAAGTCATTGGTTTGAGTTTGGTGTGAGACCTTCAGAGATGCCATGTACTGCCCTGCTCCACAGTTTAGCCCTGGCTCAGGATAAAATAATTTGTTCTGCTTTCAAAGTTACAATACCCTTCATTAAACCTAAAGAATTTCCTAAAAAGAAAGAAGGCTCCTAGTCTTCTCCTCACTTGCACAGCAGTGAAAGCACTGTTTTACAACTGATTCCCAAAACCCAAAAAGAGTTCTCTTTTTTGGTTAGATGAAATTTTGCAATTAGGCAGGAAATTCCCCAAAGTTTGGCACATGGTGTGAAAACTAGATTCCAGGGATTTCAAAGCACTTATACTGGCTGTAGGTAGGTAGTTAGCATGAGTGACAGAGCCAGATAAAATTATCAACAAACAAGCACATCTACATTGGCAAGTTCAGCTATACTGAAGGCTACAAAACTATTTGGTGGAAGGTTTTATTCTCCTAGAGTACTACCAACACCTAAATATTGTCCTTCAATTCAGCATGCCTGAAGCCTGGATGGTCAGCAGTGCAGAAGTGTAGAAGGTGGATCTTAAAGGATTTTAGCCTATATCCACAATATTTTTTCTCTCAGGTTTTCCCAGGTTTAGAAAGCTAGAGAAAGAGATCAAAACTTGGGGCAAGCATAGTTCTGAATAAAAAGAAGACAGTCTGAAACTTCTGGGGAGTTACTACAGCTTACTAACATTTTCCCATCAAATTTCAAACATGCTGGATAAAATGGCGTGTGATCCCCAAACCCTGGATACAATCTCTTTGAAATCTGTCAGCAATATGACAAATATGAGATTGGGTATGCATAGCATGTACAATTGCACACAAGTTTTTGCGAACAGACACAAAGAGGAAAGTTCACATAATAATTAAATAAACAGAAAGCACAGTAGCTGGGAAGATTCCAAACACCACGTCTTAGTTACTTAATCACCCTGCAAACACATTTCAGATTATTCTGTTTTTATTAGTTTCATGTTAAAATGCAAATCACATACTGTAGATTTAATGAAACAATAAAATAGAAAATAATTTTTGGCATAAAGATCTACTAAATAGATTTTTCCCCCACCAAATTGGCTTGTCTGAGACATCCTCTGCTCAGTTTTAGTTCCTTCTCTACATTGCAGTTCTTTTGGTAGGACGCCAAAGCCTGTCAATTAACAGTAAGCCTATCCCTTATGAACAGAAGCAGGGACTGTGATCATGTTCAACTAAGATCAAGGATTAGTAAATCAGCATGGCACCAGATTGCAGGCACTATTTAAACCCCACAGGCCTACAAGCCAATGCAGCAATATTATATTCCAGCTGGATGTGGAGAACAAAATCTCATAGTTACAGAGGAAATCACTTTTTTTTTACTTTTCCTGTGAAGGCAATTACAAGTCAACTTTAAATGAGCCCTGATTTAATCATGTTGGCTTTCTCAAATGACAGTAAGGAAACATCCCTGTGCTGCCACTGCTGGAATCTTATCAAGGACTTTCCATCAAATTAAACATATTTCATTACGCCTACTGTAAATTAGAGAAGACTGGATTTTCTACAAGCAAACCAAATGCTGCACCAAAGCTGGCACAAAAGTTTCTTATTAGAGCTTGAAGAATTGTAATGCTATCTCACCCCTTGCCTGTTTCGCAGGGTTGTTTCTGCTGCTTGCAGCAGAATCAGGCACACTGCACATGGTGAAATGTTTAGTTTCCTTAACAAACAGAGTTTGAGTTCAGGGCTTTCCCAGAAAATGGCCACCGAGTACAGAGTACATCTCATGTTCCCTATAATAATTTTTTTCCTCAGAGATTTTTTTCACTTTTTTTTTTCCTTCTTAAGAAAGGGGGAGGTTTCTTTTATCTCAGATCAAGTGACAAGAGAAGGAACTGAGATGTTTACTGCCAGGTAAAATACAAAGTCACAAAGGTCCAGGGGGATCTCATTCCACAACTGCCAAGTAGAAAACAAATGATATTATCAGAAAATGATCACAGAAAGCAAGCCTTGCTCAAATAAAAAGTCTTTATTAATCTCTCTTCAAAATGACCTGAAAGCAAAGTCAAAGATCAGTGCCTTGCTACTGCTGCCCCCACCAAACACCCTCAGCTGGATTGATGCCTCACACACTGCCAGACCGTCAGTGTCAACGCAGAGATAGGTCTGCAACCAGAGAAGATACACAGGCCTTTAAGCAGAGGTTTTGCTTTAACATTGCCTCCCTTGTTGAGTGATAATTTCCTATATCTGAAAATTAAACAGAAGAACTCTGATGCTCCTTTTTTCAGCCTTGGTGCCTTTACTACTTCTTCCGTGACAACCATCATGTAAGGAGGAAGTGAGGCCACCAGCTGAAAGGTCCTAATCTAGTGCCCAACGGGTGTCTGGTGAATTGAACTACAGCCATTTCATAATAGGCACGTTGGCTATTTCTGTGATGTGGGACCCAAGACTATGCATCAGATCTGGGCCTACTGGCTTCTGCAGCCCCTTTCCCGCTCCACACTGGGATTTGAACTGGGGAGCAGACAGCCCCTCTCCCCCATTCCTCTTCTCCAGTTTCCTGGTGAAAGGCAGACGTGCACCCAGAAGTGCCCCATGGCACTGTCCAGCCAGATGTCATTTGGCACCAGCAGAAGACCACAATATAAGGGGTGTGCGTCCAGCCATATCGTGTATATTTACACTTTTGTCTGGGACCCAGCTCTCCTAACCTAATAGATTTGTTAGTTAAATGTCTGGCCCTGAGCTAGCTACCACTGGCTGCTTTTGTAATCAGAAAAGAGAAAGAAGTGTTTTGAAGGCATGATTCATGCCATCTTAAAGCAGATGCCAAAAATAGGGTCAAATTCTCCTCCAGTTAATATAAAGGCAGCCTAGGGATATAAGTACATTTATTCTGCAGATATCTAAAGACAGCAGATATGAGTTTTAGCCTTTGTGATTCAACAGCATAGACCCCTTTGCTGAACACCTGGAGTTTACTGGGATGAGAGTGATTGAAAGCCATCGTCCTTTTAGAGACAGTAACTAATCTGAGACTCCAAATAGTATCCACTTAATGTCATTTATTTACTTCCACGTTGCACACAGACCCTGAAACACAGGACAGAGCCTGCAGATTTTGGCATTTCACTGCAAGACATATTAACCAGACCCATCTGTATTTGACCTCTTTCACAAGTATCCCACTAAAATCAATTTCTTAGCAAATAAGGTTTCCTCCTCCCTCGGAGTGCTCTGATTCAGAAATCCCTCTTGCTCAGGACTTCCCTGTGGGTAACATGGCTATCAGCATGGATATTAAGCATCAGTCATCTTTTTGCACATCTACTGTGCTCTGTAAAGGAATTTATTTTCTTTAAATGCTGATCAGAGGGAAAAGCTGTAAACCACTCAATCTCTTTATTAAAAGTATTTTAAATTATGTTACCAGTGATCCTTAATGGAAGAGCCATTGAAATCTCTAGGCATAGCAGTGTTTCTTCCAGTGACAAGTCTAAAAAGATACTTCTATTCCCAATGATGTAGGCACAAGCTTCTTATTTATAACTACAACTACTAACTACAACTTTTAGGGTAAGTTTAAGCCTAAACAGCCTAAGAACAATGAGCATATCCTTGAGTACTTTGCTGAAAATGTCACATGAATCATGGCTGCAAGCACTGAGTTTTGTTTAAGAGAATTGTGTCCCATATCTATCACAACAGAGGGACTATTTTAGGAGAAGAGCTTTCTTAAAAATCAGGATTTTTAATTTAATTAATACCTGAAGTTCATTAAATAGAAAAGAGTTGTTATGCAAATGAATTATTTCTAGTGATACAATTAGATTTGTTCCTTTAATTTCTACTTGCAAGAAAAAAAATAGTTCGTCTCACTTGATATTTAAACTACATAATTGCTCAGATGGACATTTATTGGCTTGCCTGATGTCTGATGGTCTCTGAACAGCTAAGTAAGAGAAAGGAAATGAACAGGCTGCAGAAGTTCTGATTGCAAAACAATTGCTCTTTGGAAGTGTTACCATGCCAAGTGAAAATACAAGAACTGAATGTAATTTGGCATTGCTAGAACTTGTTAGTGCTTTTTCTTCTCTTAGCAGTATCCTCATGTGACAGGATTTGGTTATGAGGAAACTCCTAGAGCAGGCTCTATCAGGTCCGTAAGGAGTTTCAAAGCCCATCTGAAAAGAGGGAGGAGAGATGGCAAAGGGAATGGAGATCTACAGGAAAAAAAACATAACAAAGTCTGGTGTAGCTTTCCCAGTTCCCTTTAAAGCCAAGTTGTACATGCCAAAAGCTAGTCTGTGTCCTTGAATTCTCAAACTATGAAGTAAATGTACACAACACTTTTTTCTACTCCAACCATGCAGAAAAACCTTTCTGTCTCTGAATCCTATTTATGTGTCTCAGTAGAAGACATGAAACAAGTTTAAAAAAGTATCCAGTGCAAAGTACAATGGTATTTTCAGCAGAAATTTATCATTACATGTTAAGTAGAAGCTAAAATAATAGATAACCATGAGCACTATCAGCTGATGGGTAGTGTTTGTATCAAACAGCAAAGCTACTAACAAGCAGTACTACAGTTTCATAACATGGGCTTTTATTCAAATAAAAAATCCCCACAGGTTTCAGAATTTTTTTTCCTGCCGATCTTCTGCTGAGCTTATCAAACTGAGCAGTCATGGAATCAATCTCACTGAGGAGCTGCAATTTCTCCCCAATTCATGAAGCTTGAAATCAGGGCTTTGGCAGCAACCCTCCCATCCACCCACAGCTTTCATGGATCCAGATATAATGTAATTTTATTTTTATCCTGTATGATTTTACATGGAAACTCAGAAATACATTTGCAGCATCACACAGTGTCTATGAAAGCAGTAGGCAAGTAAATTCTGCATTTGCAGGTTGGGACTGAGTTTTCAAATACTCCAGGCACCAATATCTTTTGGGGGCTGGAGGGAAGAAAGAAAGCACCTCTTTCCTTGCAGGTAGATGACAAAATGATTGGATCTGCCTTCTACTCTGGTTTTGATTCCCTTATCTCTATAGACTATTTATACAGCCATAAAACCACAGGACTACTGGAATCGCAGTTACATCTCTGTCCTCTATGCCCAAGCAAGCCCAAGAAAACCAATTCCTTTTTAACGGATGTGAGTGTAACACGTTTTTTAATACCTCCAGTAATAATGAAATCTCCCAATGCTATTGAGCACTTCTGTATCCAGAATTGGCAGGTTTTTCTGTGTCTGACCTGAATTTCTATTTGATGCAGTGTAAGTCCATCTGTTCTCTCCCATTCAGCTTAGACAAGAAGAATGGTTTAGTCCATCCCTGCAGCAGCCCTTCGTGTACTTAGAAACCTGCCAGGTCACACCTCAGTATTCACTCCACTAGTGCAAGCAGACCCAAGATCCATGTTTTCTGGAGCTCTGATCATTTTCACTTTTCCCCTTCCAATTACTCTTCCCAAAATGAGACACTCCAAATTGGACACAGTATTTCATACTAGGCCTTGTTAATGCAAAGCAGAAGACAACTGGACACAACGTATGCTGTATTACTATTTATATACCCAGCCTTTTCAATTTATCTCCATTTTACCAAGGACATTTGAATTGTATTCCTGGACCAGTATGCAGGCATCTCCTCTCAAGTTTTGCTTATTTGCAAATGTATTGAATGCAGTTGCTATGCTATCATTTAGGCTGTTTATGAAAACTGACCCAGATCACTGACACTCAGCCGCTCTTTTTCAATGTGGTGAAACATGTCTTTTCATGGTGGGAAAACACAGAAAATATTTTTGTTTTTCGAATCTCTGAGTATGCGTGTTTTGGTACTGCTGTTTATAATGGGATTACCTGCTGCAGGTCCACATTTTTTACGTTGCAAGAACTTTGTCAAATTTCAATACATATGTATTTGAAACCTGGCTTTTGTTATATAGAGTTGTTTGTTCGGTTTTTTTCTCCGTTTGTTTCACTTCCCTTTGTTTCTCAACACAGAATGAACATGACCAAGGGAAATAGTCACCAAAGCCAAAGAGTAGAGGGACTTGTTACAAGATACTTGAAAATTGCCTTTTAAAACTAAGGGTTTCTTGGTAAATATGTTCAAGGCTAGGAACAAACAACTTATTCTGTAAGGATACTCTGTTCCTTCAATAGCTGGGCAACAGAGAAAATACTAAAAAAGCAGGAAAAGCACATTAATTTTCTTCAAACTTCAAGAGAAAATTAATTCTCTAATAATTCAAATAGCTGGTTGGGAAGAAGCCTGCCATAAATTACATGTAGGGCAAATAGACACTTGAGTCAATTTGGGTTAGGTTTAAATGCAGGATTGGGGTTTAAATGCAGTTGGGGTTTAAATGCAGAGTATTAACAAACATTTGCTTAAGACATTTAATGGATCTTCTCAATTCATTATTCCACTGTCTTTTCCAACACAGTTAAATCAAATTCCCACAGAAAAGAGTAGAGGAGGCTGAAGTGGACACTAAGATGTTGAGACAGGTACATAAACATTAAGACATATTTTTTTTACCATGCCACAAGATTGTTCCTGCAGTCCTTTCTTTTAACTTCGTATCTAAAAATGCTATAAACAGAACCTCCTTCTCCTAACACAATGCGTAACCGTGCTGTCAACTGACCTCGCTCTGCAGCCGAATCCCAGGTCCTGTGCTTGGGTTATCATGCTCCTAAGCTCTCTGGTTTTTGCCATGAAACAACATCCAGTACATCATGAGGGGACAATTCCCTCTGGAGACTGCTCTCAGCAGACAGTCTGGGTGGCGCTGCAGCAACACACCTGGATCCCAAACACAGCAGCAACCTACTTCACCCATCCCTACAAACCCTCACTCCACACACTGTCACAGGCTGGATTTTGTACTGTAAAACCACTGCTCTGGGGTGCTGTGGCACAGCCCTCCCATCACTTCTGAAGTCTGGAACTGAAGAAACACATGAAAAATTAATAATTAGATCTAAAGGGGCACCACATGGGACCCAGAGACCTGCCACACAGGGATGTGGCTTGACTGTTTCAGAGAAGAGCCCTGAGCAGTGAGTTAAGACTTATCAGAGTGATAGGTAGGCAGTTTTTATGATCTACAAAGGGGAAATACCTCAGTCTACATGCAGAGAGCTGACCTAGACTTCACTTTTCTCTGGAGACTGGGTTTTAGGAATTTAGGGCATTATTTTAAGAATACTGCCTCTTTGCCAGCAAAAATGTAGGATCAAAGTGGGTGAGTAGATTAGGTGGACTGGTGAGAACTTGCCTAGAGCAGTGTCAAGTTCTGGGTCCCTTGGTTACAGACAAAAGTGGGCTATTTGCACATTGCCCTGAAATAGGCAGAGGAATGTTTGAGGTCTAAATATACTTCCTAATGAAATAGGATTTATCCTAGAGAAGATATAGCAACAGTCTTCAAATATGTAGAGGACTATTACAAATACTCATTTTTATTGATATATGTTCTCCACACATATTTATTGATATAAAAATTTATATACAAATCTTCCAGCCTTCTGTGAAGGCTGGAGAACACTGGAATTAAATGGCAGCAGGAAAACTTCAGGTTAGGAATGACGAAAGACACTGAAACAGGAGAAATGGAGAAGCAGTTGGATAGATTGTCAGAGGAGAAAATGGGACCTCCAACATCAGGTTGCTTAAGAACAAATTGGGTGAGATTCCCTAAGCAAGTAGAGTGTGTAGATGATTCTACCTTAGTAAGATCTACCTCAGCCCTTGAGGTCACATGCATGACTATACCACAGGTTTTATGAGTGTTGTGGGTGCATCACAATTAGGATAGAGAAGTGAGTATTATTGATTAAACAAGAGGCTACTCAGCAGCACATCATTTCATAAAGCAAGAAGAGTTCTGTAAAAACAGGTAAAAGTTCTTTGAGAAGCTCTAATCTGTAGTATTCTCACATTCCAGCTAAATCCTGACATTTTTCTGTTCAAAAGCACTCACTGGGTTTTTTTAATTAAACAGTTAAAACTTACATAACAGGAAAGTATCTGTCCCCAATCTCCCTGGGAGCACGGGGTTCCTGGGCCTGTGTGTGCAGTTAAACCTGTATTCACAAAACCAGTAACAAAACTCATGCTGACCCGGGTGTGGGTGCACCCTTGAAGTCCTTAATTATGGGATCACAAGCCCCACCTTTCCAAATTATACGGATTTTGCCTACAAAGCTGGGTACATGGATGTTTTACAATATTCTTTTAGTCTAACCCAACTACCTTAATTTACGTGTCAGAACCTTTATTGCTGTAATTGCTCTTCTCTCAAATGTTCACACGAACAAATTGATCAGCCTTGATGTGCTGTGTACTTAGTAAAAGGAAAACCTTGTTTTCTTTTGGAGATGGTACTTCAGAAATGTAAGCATGTAGAAATGTCTTTTGATGAGCTGAGTGTCTTGTTTGTGACTGCATCTCCTTCATAAAGCCGTACCTGCTTTGTGTTTTTCCGGTGACCAGTTCTTAGGCTCTTTTAAGGTTTATATTTACTACTCAGTGTGCTAGATCTCTTTTCCTTCTCTGCACTTGTTTATTGCTGATTTGTAAGTCAACAGTGTCTCAAAGACATTGAGGTGCTGAAGTGTGTCCAGAGACTGGCAACAGAGCTGATGAAGGGTCAGGAGCACAAGTCCTGTGAGGAGCAGCTGAGGGAGCTGGGGTTGTTTAGGCTGGAGAAAAGGAGGCTCAGTGGGAACTTTATCACTCTCTACAACTACCTGAAAGGAGGTAATAAGGTGGAGTTGGTCTCTTCTCCCAGGTAACAAGTGAAGGATGAGAGAAAATGGCCTCACCTTGCACCAGAGGAGGTTTAGATTGGATATTAGGAAAAAATCCTTCACTGACCAGGGAAGTAATGGAGTTACCATCCCTGGAGGTATTGAAAAGATGTATAAATGTGGCGCTTGGGGACATGGTTTAATTGTGGACTTGGCAGTGTTGGGGTAACAGTTGCACTTAATGATCTTAAATATCTTTTCCAACTGAAATGATTCTGTGATTCAGTAAGTCAGTAAGTACAATTTGAAAAAACAATTCCCAGAAGAATACTTGAAAAGTATATGTGCATTCAAATGTTATCTTTTCACGTTTTAATGAGCACAAACATAGAAACAATAGTTATAGCAGATATTCATCCTGCAGAGAGCTCTTAAAGCTCTTTCTTTAAACACACTTTTCACAAAAATCAGTACTTAATATTTTCTCACTGTAGACAGAAGGGGTTGAAGACTTGCAAAGCATTGCACTGGCTAGTGCCAAGGCAGAGCAGTACCCAGCTTTTCTAACTAGAAATGAAAAAACTCACTTTGCTTTCCTCTCGCCCACTGATGTTTAGCATAAACAAAGAAGTATCATAATCACCATTATTCAAGGAAACAACAGAACTACCTTTTCTAGTGCACCCTGGTTTTATTCTTCAGGGTACAAGCACATTGCATGTGTGTGTGCACCTGCCTGCACATGCCACATAACTGGGGAGGGGGGAAGTTAGCATGCAGAATGATGTAATTACTCATTCTTGAATAGAAGGATAATTACTGTCTCAGAAACCCACATAACTTGCAGATCTTTTTGTTCTTTTTAAGATGATAAATACAGTATTTTCCATTTTCCAACAGGATGCATCCTTTTCCTTCTGATTCCCCTTCCCCCGACTTATGCTGAATTACATATGCTTCAAATGAATAAGAAGGGATATCGGTTCCCATATAGGAAAAGAAAAGCTTATCTGGATTTTTTTGAAAATAAAAGTAATTTCATGTCTATGGAGTCACTATGGTGAGTCACCAGAAATTGGTCTGTCACCTTAACAAACTTCCTTCAAGTATCTCTTTCAACAGTATATCTAGAAGAGGATGGGGGAAAAGAGGCAGGAGCAGAAAAAGACACAGTGACCAACCACAGGCTAAGACTTTTAAAATTCACACTGTGAGTCTCATGTTTAAGAGCAATGGTAGCCTATGTGTGTCTTGCTGCCTGTCATTGAGAGAGCAGATACAGGCAAAGCAGTGCGAAAAGACACCCCAGCAGCCGGGAGCTCAGTTTCTGTCAGCTGGACAGGTGCCATCTTTCTCTTCCTCTATCCAGAGAGGCATTTGGAAATGGAGAGAATTGTCACCATTTGATTAGATGTCTGTTTAAATGGGAGGCAGGTTGCTAGATATTCTCCTAAACAGCTTGATTTAAAGAGCTCTTTTAAGCCCTGTTGCCGACATCTAGGCAAGGAGAGGTACTTCTGTTAGGTCTAAACTTACAGGTATGGAAAAAAATCTACCTGACTTTAGGACATTAGGGCAACACAAGTACAACAGATATTGGTAACTGCTTTAATGAGACTTCTTAACAGCTGGTAACAGAACAAGCCTGCGCTTCTTTAGTGACAGTGGCATTAAGGGAAAAATTTCAAAGCCCCCCATGGGAGACTGGAGCTCACAGATATCTCTGAGTTCCTAAGAACCACAGTAGCTCAAGTATCATCTGTTCTTACATCTTCTGAAAAAAGGTTGAGACCTTTCCTCCACAGCAAATTCCCACTCAGGTTACAGTTATGTTGCAGTTAGCTTAAAACTGGCTGGGTTTTGATGGCTGTATAACTGTGACAGCATGACACCTAATGTAACTGATTTCAGTGTGTTTACTGGGATTTTTCTCCCACCTGTGACCTCTACTGAACCGCAGAATCATAGAATCATTTAGTTTAGAACTTCAAGTTCAAGTCCAACTGTTAAAACAGAATTACCAAGTCCACAATTAAACCATGTCCCCAGATCTTTTAAATACTTTCAAGGATGGTGAGTCTACCACTTCACTGGTCAGGCTGTTTCAGTGATTGACAACCCTTCAGTGAAGGAATTTTTCCTAATATCCAATCTAAACCTCCTCTGGTGCAAGGTGAGGCCATTTTCTCTCATCCTTCACTTGTTACCTGGGAGAAGAGACCAGCTCTACCTTATTACAAACTGCTTTCAGGCAATTGTAGAGAGGGATAAGGTCCCCCTGAGCATCCTTTTCTCCAGGTTAACAACCTCAGCTCCCTCAGCTGCTCCTCACAGGACTTGTGCTCCTGACCCTTCACCAGCTCCATTGCCCTTCTCTGGACACTCCATTACCTTGATGTCCTTCTTGCAGTGAGGGGCCCAAATCTGAGCACAGGATTTAAAAGTGTGGCCTTACTGGTGTTGAGTACAGGAGGAATGATCACTGCCCTCATCCTGCTGGGCACACCACTTCTGAGCTTTGTGCTGCCTCAATTTCACTGTAAGTAATCACCCGCTACGTGGAAATATGCCTTTCTGAGCTCCTGTGGCCCAGATGTGCACAAAACCTAAAAAACCTGAGAAACACACTCTGCTCTGATTTTTTACCTAAGTCTGGTAAATAATTCAGCTTGTGCGGTGCTATTCTGCATTACCCCATCTGAAATGGAAGACATTTCACCCAAGAAAGATTACTTTGTCAGTTCCAGGAACTGATACCTTACTAAGAAAGTAATAATAAATAGACAAGAACAGGCTACTCCACACTCCATCAGAAATAGCAGGCTGCCTGCTCCAGGCTCCAATTGAAATTCTGTCTGTTTGCGATAGCATCCTTAGCAACCAAAAAATCACAGAAGACAATTCATGTAGGTGAGGTGTATCCAAGCAGCCAACATTTCAAATGCAAGCTTTTCTCGTGGGCCTCAAAAGCTAATTTTTTCACAAAAATCTTGAATTTATTTAGAAGTCTTATCCAAGATATCTTTCTCGCTCACAGATTTAGCATATCAATGTTCCTGGGAAGTCATAATCATTGCTTTCATTCTATAGATTTCCTTGCCCTCTAACAACTCAGATTGTGTGTTGTCTCAACCATTCCCTTCAAGTCAGCTCTTACAGCTGAGTCAGACCAGAAGAATGGTTGAATTAAAAAGCCTGACAATCCTCTACCCCTTACTCAGCCAATAACCTCATTTGTTCATTGATTGGAAATTAAAGATTCTAGAAGTGCTTTTATTATTTTTGTTGGTGGTGATTTGGAACTCTGCTATTTTGTGCAAACCTCCCTATTACTCATTTATGGCCAAATTACTGTGGAGGGAAAACAGGAAAGCCCATAATAAAATACATCAAGTATGTTAGAGAGGAATCAGTTTCAACCAGGTAGGTGTATCTGACTGGTTTTCACAGCGCAGCTGAAGGTTTACTCTGCAAAGTCCCAGTGCTGCACTGTTCCTTTTCGAAGGAAACGAATGGGCTACCCAGGGAAGTGGTGGATTCTCCATCCCTGGAGGTTTTTAAGATAAGACTGGATGTGGCACTTAGTGCTATGGTCTAGTAACCATGGCGGTAGTGGATCAAGGGTTGGACTCGATGATCTCAGAGGTCCCTTCCAACCTGGCTGATTCTATGATTCTATGAAGCAACATGCCAGAAGAATTTTTGCAGGATGTCGCTTCTCCAGCAGTGGGAATATAGCAGCTGCTTCACTGGTTGCAGGGAAGCACTGTACTGACTGGGGTGAAAATGAGTATGTCAGTCCCCCACTCTGCTAAAACTGGAGCTAGAGTTTGTGTTAGCCTCATTGTGTGTTCTGCTGATAGCTGAAATGTTCTCAGCGGTTCAAAATTCATATTTTTGCTCTCCTAATTATCCCTTAGCTTCACTTCTGATATTGGAAAATTATCCTCTAATTCTCTTCTTTTAAACAGATGGTTTATATTTTTAAAAATTCTTGATTATACTCATTTTCATATCCCCACTTAAACATAGCTAGCATTTGCTGACCTCTATCCCCTGTTAAAACAGTGATGAATTGACTGCAGTCACTCCAGCTGTTCACTAAATATTTTCCACATTTCTGGAGTGGATTATTCATTCAATATGGGATTGCAACTTCAGTATCTGAAAGACTCCTTTTCTAAATGCACTTCACATTTATCCATCCGGGCTTTTGACGTCTAAAATGTTGTAATGGCAAGATTTGAGGTACTTCTAAACAACAAATCATTTCACAAACACTTATTTTCTGAAGGTGGGGCATGGAGCAGGCTGTGTTCTTACAGTCTGCTCTGCAAATTATGAATGACTTCTGAACTATGTCTCAGAACATCTCTCTTCACCTCATGTCTTCTCCTCTTGTAAAAGATGAGGAGTTAAAATGCCTTGATCCAACCTTCAGAGAAGAATATCTCTGAATATAAAAATGATTTTGTTTCTACTTGCTTGAGATGGTAATAGAAACATTCTGACCTTTGATAATGCCCATTATCCCTGAACCATACCCAAACTTTTGATGCTTATTTATCAGTCTTTTCTGGGAAGCGTTCTCCTTAACTGGGGTATATTCAGTTCATGAAGTGTAAGACTCAATTCAGCACTTTAAAGCATCCTGAGAAATTATTGGCAACTTTGTTAAAAAAAGAGCTGAAGAGCAAAAAAATCTAATATTATACAAGGTTAATTATATTTCCAAGCAAAAACTTTCTTCTAATTTACACAGTATTAATTCTTTAACCGAGCAATCCGAGTTAAAAATATGTATTTGAGGCTTGCAGACCAAAAGGCATTTGAGTTATCTGAGTACACAGTCTTTGTTTACATCCTTTTTTGATAGTAAAGAATGTATTAGAATATTGATATTAAGGAAGAAGTCATGAAAGACTAAGAAGCAAAAAAAAAAGCCATCAACTTTTGTTTATCCCTGTCTCACTCTCAGACAGACAAATACTTTCTTTCCTCCATGGGGACAAGAGCAGTATATGGAAAAAACTCTGCATAAACATTGAGGGTATTTCTTTGGAGTGCCAAATAGAATGAAAAGACAAATTGCCCACAGGCATCCCAACTGTACTAATTGGCTGTGTAAGGGCCCAGAGGATCTCCTCAGATGCTGTGTGCTCACTGCCTCTCTGGCTGCTCTTCCCCGGGGTAACCAGCATGTGAGTTGGGGGGGGGGGGAAGAGGGAAGCATTTTCTGACAAAAGAGCAGGTGCTCACAGGAACAGCCCCCAGTTGTAGGACAGTAACAAAAGAGCAGCCATAGGATGGATGCAAAACTGGCCAGAAAGCTGTGCTAGGAAATTAGTTATCAATGGTCAACCATCAAATTAAAAGGATGTATTGAGAGGGGTTTCCCAGGAGTCTGTCCCGTGTCTGGCACTATTCAATATTTGCACTATTAACTTGGAAGATGGAATAGAGATTGTACTTTGTAAATTTACATCTGACTCCAACTCAGAGGGAGCTGGAAGAGATTTGGAGGACAGGAGTCAAACTTTGAATACACTTTGAGAAAATGAAATTGTCAAAAAAAAATAATGCAGAGTTCCACATTCATTTCTGCATTTCAGCTGCTTAAATACAGAGTAGGAAACTATTAAATACTTAAGAGCTTTGCAGGATCTAAAGTTGTCACAAGCTGAATGTCAGCCAAAGACACTGGCAGCAAAAAAAAAAAAATCACAAGGTGCTGTAATGTGTAAACAGGACGGTTGTCTGTAAGACATACAAAGTAATCCTTCTGCTTTACTTAAGGCTGATGAAGCATTGAGTCTAATTACAGGGACTGATTTGCACTGAAGATGGAAAGAATCTACAGGAAGCATGCCCCCTGATCAGGGCATAGCAAAAGAGTAGTTGGAGGAAATGCAATGGCCAGAAAAAAAGACTGAGGGCACTGATCAACAGTTTTCAAAAATGTAAAGACCAGGGCAATGAGAAGGGCAACAGACAACTGACATTCTCTCCTCGACATATATGTTGTATACATCTTAAGGCAACTCTTTCTAGACCACCTGCTTGTCCTGTAGTCATTAGGGCTCACAGATATGCAAAAGGTTCTAAAAAGTCACTGATATATTATTTTTGCATATAAAATTTTGTGCTCCTTATATCATTTCAGGAAAAAGCCTTGATTAGAAAAGTAGATGTTATTTGTAGGACATTGATCACTACTTCATCTTCTAGTTATTTCATTTTAGACTTGCTTCCTTTATTCTTTCTTGCAGACATCTACCACATTAACATCTTTCATCACGTACTTTTATGCTTTCATGCCATAAACTCTCCTTCCTCTTCCAATCCCTGAAACCCCTATTAATATAGCAACTAATTTCTGTTGGTTTTGTCCCGCTGCGGACCCAGGCATCATTCTCAAATGACTTACTTCCAGTGGCTGATGCCCTCATCAACCATGATATATCATGGAATGAGAGAGAAGGTATCTCTCTTTTCTCTAACCCAATTTATTCAACTGAACTCTCCACAACCTGGTCTTCTCCTGAACATCTCACTACATCACTGTGTTTGAATGCTTTTATGTTACTTACAGCACTTTCTCCTTCAGCAGACTTTTAAGACCCAGAGTGTGCAAACCTTTCACAGAAGAACAGTCCTGCCATTCTGCTGGAGTGGTCCCTTAAGGCCAAGAATGCCCTGTACAAGCACCAAAGTTTCTGGAACACGGTCTCTTTCCCAGATTTTACCTTGTGAGCACTTCAGTTAATAACTTGCATATGAGAGAGATACACAGTGGTGGAAATATGTGGTACTCATGTTTCATTGGAATTACCTTTCTGTTTGGGATGGCATGAGAGATGCACAGAGCAATGAAAAATGAAATGTGTCCCATATCCTCTTGGTATACACCATCCTGCCACAGATTAGCATTTCCCCAGTTCTCATGGCACAACAGAGGTGGGCAGTCCTCTGCCACTTCATTAAGTCTCTCACAAAAACCTGCTCGCCACTAGGCTACCAGCATTCACACTGAAGGACATGGAGGAGAGCTCATGATTCAGCCTTCTCCCTCTGCTCTGCAAGCATTAGTGCCAAGCAGATATGAGGAAGTGAAGAGCCTGAGGACCATGAGTGAACTTCAGCAGACATTTACTAAGTCAAAGTATGACTCAGCACTCCCATCTCCTCTGTTTTTCTAAGCATGCTTTGGGCTTCTTTCTGTCTCTCAAGAGGTCTTCACAGGACCTAAACATCAGTTTCATCAGGTAGTTAAAGATCATCAGGAACTGATTCATTGCTTTGTTATAAATACTTTTACTGGACTAATTTTCCTGGTCTGCCCACTCAAGATTTATTCAGGAACACCTGTTCTTGAATTAATACAATTTAAATAACACCAGTTCTTGAAAAAGTCCCTAAAACACTGCAAGAATATCTATCCACTGAAAGACATACTTAGTTTTCCACAGAGACTGGGAGCAGCACAAGTGAAAGGTTAGTAACAGAGACAGCCTGCACATACAGTGGTGCCAGACAGGGAAAAAAGGTGTTTCTTGAGGCTACACAGACTCAGTGATGGCCAATGAGGTGGTAGAAGATACAAATGAAATGCCTGCCCAGTTTGCTCCTGCTTGACCTTTGGACCCAGTGTCTGGCAACTCCAGGCAGAAATCTGAGTACCAAGTGGCTTGTTCAAGTACTTTTTTATGCACAATAGCGGGGATAGCCAGATCTGCTATGCAGCCTCCAGATATACTTCCATGTAGCCTCCAATCACTGTTCAACCTTGTAGTAAAACTTCTGGGTAGAAGAGATGGTCCAAAACAGAACCTTTCATGGTTCCACAGGTCTTTTCTCAAAGCCCTCCAATATTTTCTTGTTAGATAATACTGGTCCAGGCTGAATTCAGCCTTCATACAATACCTCTCACATGCTCTGGATATAATGGTATTTTCAAGTCAGCATTGCCAAGGACACCGTGTCAGTGCTCCATCAGTACTGCAACACATTGATTGCAAAGGTAGAGAACTCAAATTTTTAAATTAAGCCACTGTAAAATGAGACTGAAATATTTTATAAGAAAACTACACATCTTATTTTTTTAACTTTAATTTTCATGACAGACACGAAATTTAGTCATCTATGAATATAATTCTCTCTTCAGAATCTGTACATTATCTGAGTTAAGTGATAAATACAAAACCCTTGTAAAAACTGAAGCATTGTAGGAGACCAGCCCTTTTGTGAAAGTTCAAAATTCTGCTTTATTTTACATTTCAGTACCTTCGTATTTATACTCCAGACAGCAGTACATCACTAAATAGACCATTTCTCACTTTATATTTTTTAAATGATTGTTCATAACATTTTAACACTGCTGTATAATAAACATTTTTTGTAGGGAGTTCATTTCGCTGGTTCAGATGGAGTGGCATTGTCTGCAAGGTCTCATTTCAAAATTGTAACACTTTTATCTTTTTTTGTCATGCCACAAGTTGTGGAGTCCAAAATATTTACCTTTTTGATTGTCAGTCTTTCCTTCACAATGATGTCTAAGTGAAGACAAAATAGACAACTTGTTTTGTTGAATCAATAGAGGCATATTATCACAGCAAGATTATAATTCAGGTGTACAATACCTGTGTTTTACAGCATACAACAGTGCAACTGCCATGTACTGTGTGTCACAGCAGGTAACTAATATCAACAAAGTACCATAGTCTATGTTCAAATACTCCTGTTTGGGTCTAACTTCAATCCACAAAAGCAAGGCAATTCAAAGTTAAGGCTTAAACTCTATCCATAATCCACTCTCTTTAGGAATTGCATTATGAATGCAGCTGAATTCTCATCTCAGGTCTTTGCAGATCCATGTTACCACACAAACAGTGAGAGAAAGTAAACCCACTGTTACACTTACATGCATATTCCTATTGATTGCTTTGTATCTGGTAAGGACATCATCTACTGGCATTTGCATTTATGTGAGCTGGAAACCTGAGACCTTGGAGACAGGCTGTGATCATTGCGAAAGCTGTTTGGGATGAATGGGTTCAGATGACTGCATTTTTCTCTCTGCTTTTTGGGGCATATTGGAGTTTTGTGATAGCAGAGGTAGGAAAACATCTATTTCATGAACTTCTAGTGGCAACAAGAGCAGCCAGTCTGGTGTTGATTTCAACAGCTTTTTGAACTGCAGTTACCAGGAGACAGAAAAAGAAGGGGATGTAAGTCCACATTGAAATTGAAATAAAATGGTATCATAGGTTTGCAGTATTAAGAACCTTTCACTTCAGCCTGTCATTACAGGCAAACAAGGACACAGTGTTGGAAGAAAAACCATCTGTTTCCAGCTGAAGATACAGAGGGAAGCATAACAAACATAGCCGTACCTGAGCTAAGAAATTTGTTTCTGCAACGAAGATTTCAGACTTGGAAATAAAGGTTGTTTATGAAAACTGATCAACACATCATAACTATGTGTTAGTCTTATAACCAAAATTTTTTGCCCGTGCCAAAAGCAGTTGCTACCAGGGCCTTACTTCTTCCACTGCTCAAGGACTGATTTCAGGAAATCAAATTCTGCCCTGGTCTGCTCCACTTCTCAGGAATATTACTTATTTGTAGTTTTCTTTGGAGTGATGTCAGGCCTGGCACTGAGGTTTTGCAGCTTGTCCACAGGTTTTGTGGTTAGCAGAAAGGAGAAGGCTCCATGTTTTCCATGGGGTATAGCTGTGCCATGGAAACATGGGATGGGAGTACCCTGAGAACTACATACTCCTCCCCAGAGGCATCTTTCTATATGCACTATTTAACTAGTTTTGGGGGGTTATAGTCCAGGTTTCAAAGCTCTGATTACATAGTGGGAGAAGGTGAATGAGTATGGATAATCTGTAGCTGTAGAATGTGGTATATTGAAGAACTTCATAAGCACCATTATAGCATTTTCAGCAGTAAGACATCTTCAATTTTTGACACTAAAAGGACCTGACATTACAATTTCACAGCTCCTCCTGAGCAGCCTATGACCGACAATTTGGCTATTGCTGGAAAAAACGAATAATAATCAGAGGTGGGACACAAGATGTTGCAGCAGAACAAGTAAAAATAGAGCTAGAACTCTGTATTGCAGAGGTATTCATCCTTTTTATTGCCTCAAAATACAAGCCTGATCTTCTAACCCAAGTAGATTAGTAAATAGCACATTTGGCTTTCAGAGATCTTCAGTTTGTCTGCAAGTCTTCTGACGTAAAATAATATAAGAAAAGGAAACATATGGAAATTTTAGTAAAAAGAGATACTGAAGCATTATAGCTGCTTACTCTCTTACTGCTGCGAGGAAGATCAGAGAAGAGTCTTTTGTGTCAGTTTCATTTTGAACCCATTTCACTGCTGAATATGGGAAAAGATTAGTTCGCTACTAATTGTGCCATTGGTTTTGTGATTCTCTGAAAACCCCCTAAAAGTCTGCATGCAAAACCAGTGAGGTAGAACATGTTTGACAAGCTTAGTTCCAACTTGACCAATGTAGCAGGAAAAGACTTTAAAATCATTGCCTCTCTTCAATAACAATAGTACACACAAGTGTTTACAAGAGGATTAAAAGCTGCTTTAGTAAGTTGTATTAAAGATTCCTGTATCAGACAAGTTTTACTGAAAAACCTGTTGGAGCACTATGCAGCTAATCAGATGCAAACAGAAGCATGTTATGCTACTGAATTTATTTTACCTGCTTTTAAAAGGATGCATGATGTATCTGTAAAATACACCCCATGCTTACAATAAGCCCTACCTATTGACAGCCTGCCCAATTACAACAACAGCAAAAAAAGCTCCACAAGCAACGACCCCTAGCACCTGGTAATTAAAATTGCTAATCACCAGCAATTATCTGGCACAGCTTTATAGCCAGGCAAAACAGTTTGACCCTTTGCCCATGGAAAGAAGAATGTTTGCTGTCTATTGATAAGTGCTTAGGCAAAGCGTGTTCGGCTCACATCCATTAAGTGGCGACTAATAGGAAGTCAACAAAAGAGCTCTGACATCTGTAGTGGGCACTTCTAGCAGGCCAGGTTTGGGAGCACAGGTGTCCAGTGGGCTCCTGCCAAAGGCCAGTGTACAGGACATGGAGACTTTTTCTTAAAAAGAAAATTTGAGCTGCCCATGTTTCCCAATTGGTTCCTCCGCAACCAAAGAGTAAATGCAGTAAGTTTCCAGGACAAAGATTAAAATAATTACTCTTGTCACGAGTGGTAGCTTGTTTTCAAACTGTCTGCACACATTCAAATACAAAGAGAGACTCAATAATTTAGGTAAAGATTGTTCTTTGGTCTATTTCTGTTCTTCTTAAGTATTGAGTTAGATATATATAAAAATGTCTCTGCAGTGTGCTCTTTAAGTCTGAGATAAAGAGTTTGAGATAATAAAGACATTTTTTTCCCATAGGATACTATTACACTCAAAGCTATAAAATACCCTTCCATTGTTATAGCTCCAGGAAGATGCTGCTAGAGATTATCTGAACTACAATAAACAGCTCCATTAAAGCTTCTGATCTCACCAATGACTCTTATAAGGTCCTAGATAAAATGGTCGGGTTTGCTTTTTTTTTTTAATTTTTTTTTTTTAAGAAAGAAAGAGGGAGAGAGAGAGAGTCTAGCAGAAATATTGCAAGCTTCTAATAGTGAAATGACCTACAAAACCTGAAGGACAAAGCGTCCCTTAATCACTCAAATGCAAATTGCTCCAAGAACTGGCATCAGTGGAGATTACAAAGCCAGGAGCTGCTGAAATCCAGAACTAAACCCCAGTAACCTCATCCCTTCATTTAGAAGGAGCTTCTGGGGATCATGGCAAATTGGAGTTTCAGTGGAAAAGTAAATTTACAGACACAGGCAATTTGGGTGTGTTCTGACTTGCACACACCATGCTTTTTCCTACATAAGATCTCAAAGCATCTTCATGTACATTTTTGTACTGTGACATGTAAAATATGAACAGATTTATAAATGTGAAGCTACACTGCTGTCATGATGCTCAATGACATCTCCTAATCCAAAATAATTAATGAAGTCATTCAAAGTGTTCCCTCCCTTCCTAGTCCTCTCTTAAGCCCACCTCCCAAGCTGCATCCAGTTACTGAGGTTAGACAGCTTGAAAATAACATTATTATCCCATGAGTATGATGTGAATAACACAGCTACAACTTGAATCTCTGCACTGTTTGCTTTGACAAATCTACATCCTGGCTGGATACCTCTTGTCTGCAGAGGGCATCTAGCAGAACTTGGTGTAGCTCCTCTTTAGCCCATACATAAAAGTTACCTTGCTAGAGAGCAACGTTACAACAGGCACATACATCTCACTCCAACACGGAGTTAAAGTGTAGTTAGAGTTTACATTCCAACCTAGGAGCCTGGAAACACTTCTGAGTCATCCAGTTCGACTGTAGCCCAAGAGTTCTCAAGCCATCTGTACTCTTTGCTGAAGCCAATTGAAATAATTTGAATAAAATTTTAGATAAAATCATAAATAGATTTAAAAACCACCACCCTACCTCTGTATTTCATATAGATTTCTCTCTTTGTAGAAAATAACATTTTTTGGCATATGCATGGATTATTGTCCATTGGATTCCAATTCTTGATTATTGGTATTACCATGAGATTGCTGGTTACTGTTGTTCATAAGATTCTGCCAGTGGGAAAGAGATGGATTTCACTTCAACAAGTCTTTAGTGAAGTCAGAAATAAATGAAGTCACTGGAGATACACCTGCTTACAAGCTTGGGTTGTAAACTGAAAGCCAAGATGAAACAGTAGATTATAAATTCTGACATTGCATGACATTCAGATTCTTCTGCCTGCACATCTAATTCAATAATGATCCACAGAAGAAGAGTATGCTAGCAGATTTGTGTAGTCTGTCCATCACAGAGTAAATTACACTGAATGACTCTTCTCTGGGCAAGCTGAGGTACAGAAAAATATGATGAAGAAGCAGAGAAATGGATTTTCTGACACTCTTTGCCATTTGGCATCCCTGAAATATCAGTGGATTTCAGAAAGTTCTATTCAAATTGGAACATCGTGGTCACTTAGGTTATGAAAACATGTTTGTTGCCAACATTTACGTTGAAGAGTGATTTTTAATACCATTGTCCAAACCACAAACTAATGGAATGGCCGTTGAGGATAAGACGTTCAGCTGTTTTTGTTTCATTTTCAAGATGCCAAGTCTTTATGGGTGGTGGTAGCATTGGGTGAATGAATATAGGGAACAGCAAATTAATCCTGTCTTTGAAAACTCCGGGTTCAAAACAAGACAATGGAGGTTGGGAGCTAATATGCAGTTTGTGTTACCAGTCATTCAATTTTTTTTAATGTATAATATGTGCCTAACACAGAAAGGATGCACAAAGTTCACCAAACCACTGCTTCAGAATGGTTTTCTGCTTTCTCTGTGTGTAATTTCAGAACAAAACCAGATTGTCCATTTCTCCTTCAGGTGAAAGCCTGTCTGTGCCCCACAGGTCAGTGAACCCATTCTGGGCTTCCCTGGAAGGGAACTCCAGAGTCAAGAGTCTTCCAGTGAAAGTATCTTACTAGAAACTGCTAGACAATTAAAGCTGAGGAATCCCTGTTCAAGTGCCTGTTAACCTCTTCTGGCTTGGGGAAGAAGAAGAAATGAAGGAGGTAGATTTCGACCCATTAAACTGCTGCACTCCATCAGGAGTGAGCTGTGCTAGCATAGGCACAGCCCTGGGAAATACCCTGTTCCAGGATGGCACATCTCAGCTGGCATACCTTCTAGTGTCTTCCCTGACAGCTTGCCAGCCCCAGGGATACACCCAGGAAGAGGAAATACATCACTCCAAAAATCAGTAAGGCGCTACCTTTCTCACCACACCTCACTCAAGATGGACATAGGGTAATAAACACACTCCTGTACTGCCAGCGATTTGTGAAAAAAATAGGCAAATGCTCACTAAGAAATGAAATCTCTCTTCCCCCCAGGATATACATGTTCCTAGAGATTCCTTCTTCAGCATCAGCTCTGTCTTGCTCAGATGAAACCTTAGTGAATTTGTTCATACTGTCCTCTCAAAGTGATCAGCCTTTTGATGGACAACAATGATGCTTCTCCAGGACTGGACAAACAGCTGCTAAGCAGGACAATGTTGCCATGGTGGCCCAAACTGCTTCAACATCTCCCATACCAGAAGCAGGGCACATGGAATCACAAAATAAAGAGACAGATGGGAAAACAGAGCCTATATGTCTTATACACAGGGTGATGATTTGTCCTGGTATATCTAGGACTTTTGACCAGTCTGGGACACAGGTTCCCACAAGAAATATAGAATAACAAAGTGAAATGCTAAAAAAAGAAAATCAGAACATCTATAATTTAAAAATGTTCATAAACGGACACATTTTACAAAGAACTTTAAAAAAATTCAGAGGTGGTATTTTCTGCCTGGTTTATATCTTGCAGACATAAGCAAACAACAATAGCAATGCTAAATCCTGATTCCAAACTTTGCAGCCATGTTATGTGAAGTTAAAATTACTTCAGATTCAAAAACTGTAGACCTTACCTTTATGGAAAATGCAGCAAGTCTCATCAATTAGTGGATAAGCAAAGAGGCAATAAGGGGCACAGAGTGTTCATATTTGTTGGAATATTAGAGTTCTCACACTAAAAGCAGTCCCAGTCCTCTGAAGCACTGTAGATGACACAGAAAAATAGACATTCCACCTAAAGGATGGCAACATTTTACTGGTAAGCGACAGAGGACTGCTAAGTAGCTGAGGAATTACTGCACCAGAAATCAGGAATTTGAAGTCAAGGTGCCCTTTGTGTATCATTCATTTTCAAACTCTGTTGAAGTGATGGACCTGTTCATCCCCAGAAACATCTTGAATAAAACAGTCGTGCAGAAAATTGCTGCTGTGCTGACAATATTTATCCTATTTAGCCACTGTATATTCTGTCCCACCCATGTTTATCCTTTCTTTCTTTATTGGGTGAGATGTCTGTGAGAGTATGGTAGCTTTTGGTTTTATGTACAAAACTCCATAGAAGCATTTTAAAGTGTTATGTTGGTATTTTTTCCGACTACCTCAAAGAACTCAAAACTGAATAGCACAATATTTATTTCAGGGAAACCGCACCAGGTTTCCTCACCGATTGTCAGATATTAGATTTCTGGCATACTGTGAGTGGTCCTTAACCATTGCCCTGGCAGTGCCCTACAATTCCCAAGGCACAATTTAAAAATTTTCGTAAAAACATGTATCTTTACCTTTTTCACATACATTTAAGTGACCGGAAATCATAGGTTTGTTACCAGCTCAATTACCTCCTGTTTTAGTTGCTTATGGTTGTTGAATGCATGTTGTACAACTTATGCTACTTAGCATGCTCCAGAATCTTCTCTTGACACCTCTTGACTTGTTTAACCTTTGCTATTTGAAGAGACAGAGAGACATTGAATGAAAAACCCCTTTGTTACCTAGTGCTTCCAAGGGCTTTTCTAGCTGGAGGTGTGCACAGTGTGGCTCCTGATAGACAGAAGCTCATATGGGTTCATCTATTTGGGAGTCGGATACTCAGGAGATTTGTGGGCCCCAATCTCACAATGAGAGTTAATCAACACCTCTGTAAATGCCTCTGCAATGCTGGTATTATGTGGACCCAGGTTTGGCCAGGCACCTGACCACAGCTTCTGCAAGTCAGAGAGCCCAGTGCCAGTCATAGCAGGGATCTGGGACAGAAGGGTCACCTGAGCTGTAACAGTCTCTCTACCTTCCATCTTTGGAAATGTCTCCAAAGCACAAAAAGGTGGCTGAGTCAGACGGGTCACAAAGACAGTGATTCTGTAGGGGACGGCAACCTCCATGGTTGCCACCTCTCAAGATCATCTCTATGAAGTGCTTGTTAGACAGATGTCAGGATGAGATAGCCCCCAGTACACAGGGACCTCATATCTTTCCAGGCCTGTGCAACAAAGTCTTCCAGTTTACAGGGTTTCAAATCCCTACAAATGTGCTCCTAGCCCATGAGGATATGGAACAAGACCCTAAGAGAAGATGGAGGTTAACCAGAGATAGAAGTGTAGATTTTGGGTTGATCTGTCTCACTGACTCCCTAAATCTGAAGGGAAACTGAACCAGACTTTTCAGACCAGTAGTACAAATACAAAAATACGTTACCAGTGTGCCAGGCTTGACTGCAACCTTTTTCCACTACCCTGTTAGAAGGTGGGAAAAACCTCCACTAAATAAGAAGCCGAACATCTTATTTCTGTACAATGCAAAATAAATTCTTGGCCGCAGAAGATCACTTTTAAGCTGAATATTGTGACAGACTCCATTTCAAAGCATTAGGACAGGGAGATCCTATGCCAGTGGATGAAAACACAAGAAGACTTCTTTAGAGAGTTTAAATGGCACATTGTTATTGAAACATGAAGCCTTTGCTGAGGGATGTTGTGAAGAAAACAGCTCCAGTAAACAGCAGAAAAGACTGCAGGACATGCTAAAAAAAATTACAAGTGTGGGAATAAGTTAAAAATAAAAATAAATAAAAAATCGGATGTGGCATGGAAAAGACAGCCACGAAAAAATGTTAATAAAAGGTATTGGATGGAAGCCCAGAATAGAAGTACAACAAATACAAACAACTAGCAAATGTACACATAACAGGGTGAAAATTAGAATCTGTCTTCCCCTTGCATGCAGAACTGAGCAAATAGAGTTACACGCAATTTTGAAGAATGGCAGCTCTGAAGCATCCAAAATATAAACGTTTCTGTCAGGTCACAGCCAGAGAGAGCCTGAAGTGAACCTGTGAAGCACCTGAGAAGGGAGATGATGTACAAAATTCCAATACAGTTCAAATATTCCATGTCCCATTTTTGAAGATCTCTCAATATGGTGGTGTAAAAAAATTCTGAGAATTAGCTGTCTGTTTCAGTTGTTATTACAATGATCCCTCCCCAAAAAATTTTGTAAAGCATAAAAGGGCCTTTCCCCAAAACCAGCAAAAGAGTATGAAAACTAGTTTCAAATGTTCTTTTGTATCTCATGGTGATGAGAAGTTAGAAGTTACTGATTGCACAATGAAATCTCTATTTTTCTGTCCACTGAATATTTGCACTATTTCAGATTTATTTGAGAATTTCAATCAATAAACATTGAATGTTATTGTTTATGTTTACTCTAAATCATTTGTGATATCTTTAATAAAATATTTCATATCCAACAGTCAGAGCTGGAATTGTGAGTTTTAGTTTAAGCTTGGTCATAATGTTATAGCTATTTCCTGGCTTCATGAACATCGCTTCTGCAACTGTGAGAGATTTAACAAGCCTCTGAAGGTAGAGTGTATTTTTATAGGATTGAAAGATTTACATAATTGCAATCCTTCTTCTCCAAGCTTAAACATGGCTTTTGCTAGTCAGGAGAGGTGTTTAATTAAGAAGATGATGTAATCAAAAGCAAAATGCTGGTTTTAAGATCATTTTTCTCATCCACAAAAAAAAATTTTATATATATATATATATATATATATATATATATATATATATGCTGGTTCAGACCAACCTGTAAAGGATTTTTTATCCTTTTATTTCTTTGTCAGAGTTCAAGCTTGGATTTGGAAAGCTACTTCCCCTTTCAGGCCGAACAATATTGCTCTCACTTTTTAAGTTCTACTTTCAGGGCAAATACACAAACAAAAATAATTAAGATTTCTTATCCTTAAATATTAAGATGGGCATGCTTACTAATGGGCATCAAGCCCATTAAGATGGGCATGATTAATTAAAAAATTAATTTTGTTAAGTACTTTAAGACACCTAATTTTAAGTAAACACACATATACAAAGGCAAATGCTCATATGTAATCGGAAATGGAATAATTTTAAGTGAAGATAGCTTTTTTTTGCAATATAAAATACATACATGTGAAAATGGAAAAAGGAGGGATAAAAATGAAATTAAAATGGCTAAAGGAAAAAGCCAAGTATGTAGTAAATACCTACATCAAAAATTGAATTAAAAGATTGTCGCAGAGAAGAGGATGTGGAAATATTTTGGAATAATTTCCTTTTATCTTAAATAAAGATTTAAAAAACTGGTAAGTGACACTGTTAAACAATTTTCTGGTTTCCAGCCTCCTTCAGGTGTCTCAAATCAGAGAAGCACCACTTCTGAGAGACTGGGCCCGTAACAGAAAGAAGTAGTGAAGTTCTTCCTATCTTGTTCTGATCCACATGCACTCTCATAGGGCAACAAAAACCTCTCCTTACTCCCAGGTCATGTCTCATAACAAATTTCAAATGCCTTCTAAAAGCCGTAACAATGGTAAAGATTTGTATAAAAAAGTTTTCTAAGTTGGTTCACAGGAAGGTCTTACCTCTCTTTACAAATATCCATGAAATTTAGGGACTGGCAGAGCACAAGCAAAACAAAATTAATCTCAAATCACAGAAGCTTGACAGAATTATGGACAGAAGAAAACAATAGCAAATAATAGAAACGATTAGGCAACCATAAGAGGTATTACAGACATCTCTACATCATTAAGTGAAATCTGCTCCAGAGGTTGAACCAATTCCCTTTCTGGACCAGTTCCCTTTCCTAACCACCACTTTCTTTTTCAAGACAGTTTGCTTTAAAAGTAAGGGTCTTTGACATGTTTTTAGTCCTACCAAGTCCTAAATTCCCTTTCTTTCCAGTCAAGACACACAAGAGCTCCAAATCCTCCTGACTCAGTATTAAACCACAGACCGATTGGTCTTTGCTTGCTGAATCAAAGCAAAGTCCCAAATGTCCTTTCTGTTCCTTAAGCTGCATTTGGACACCTCCCACTCTTCTTCTGGCTGTAAGAGAAGCTCCAGGCATCTTTTCCGAGGGGTTCAAGAAACTAACGGGTGCCTCAGGAAGTTCCTCTCATCAGATCTTTCATCCTCCTTCAAGAAGCCAAATAAACCCTGGTGTTGGATACAGGAGCATTCCTGTTAAAGAAAATTTTGTACTGGCCTGATAAGCAATTTTGGAAGACATAAGCTCTGTTTTTTGAAAAGCCAAATGAATGTAGTAAGGCCTTGACCATCCATCAAGAAGACAGTCAGCCTCCACTTTGCACAAGGTAATGCAAGTACATTTTAAAAGAAACAGAAGAATTTCATGGTGCTGCACAACAGGAAGCTCACTTTGGGAATACAGCAGTTCTCCAAGGACAGCTGTAGTTTCAAGTACATTGTAACAATGACATGCATGCTATGCATATGAAGTGCCTGGGGTCTAGGATCAGCAGATAAGATGGACAATAAAGGCTCAGAAGCCTTTTAAATAATTTTTTGCTGAAAGAATTGAAGTTCAGACAGTACAGACTGAGAGGCTTAAAGAATTTTCCTAACAGGCCTTTCAGTAGTTGGTTAAGGTAACATAATGTTCATAATTTTGTTACTGATAGTGAAGTCAAAACTGCAGTTACAGAGTACTTTAGCAGAACTTTAAGAACTCCAAGATGTGGAGGTATTTTAGAACTCACAGTGCCTTTACTACACTGTTACCCACTTTTATGAAGGGCTCTAATGGCAGGTTTAAGAGAACTGTGTGTACCAATCCTGCTGGTGTAAACCCCTCAGCTTGCTGATGATTTGGCAAGAATGTACGGAGGCTTAAAGGAAAAGCACCTCTTTTTACAAAAGGAGACCATGTGTGGGTGTCTAAAACCAAAAGGACTCTTGACAAACATTGGGAACAGACATTAACTGCTTACATTTTCATACTACTTTAAGTTATTAGCCAGGTACAAAGAAAAGGATGGTGTTCAGGAGAAAAAATGGTGAGGAGAAGAAGGTTGTTGCCCTTTTTACCCAAAGAATTACAGAAAATTAATACCAAACAGAGCAGATTTCACATGACTGGAAAAAATCTAGAAGTCGAAGGAAAAGAGATTGTTGACAAAATGGTTGGCATGCCCTACTCAAGTCAACAGCTTTGTGAAAGTGGTTTAAATCTATGCTGTTTAGATATTTGGCACTGCTGAAACAAAACAAATGCAATGAAAGTCTTAACACGCTTCTCTCCAGAAATATTGTGCTTAGATTTTTCCTATAAAACATTAGTTCAAGTTTTACAAAATAGGTAATTAAATGTTTACAATTACACAGCCCTTATACCTGGAGTGGCAGCAACAGTGAGATTCCCTTTTAAATTATACTCGTGAGTAAGAACAGAATGTATTCAACTTGATCTCTCAGTACTGATATGAAAAGAGTTGGGCCAATTCAGTCTTTACATCCAAGGCTTCATAACCAGAAATCTGACAAATCATAGAAAAAAAATCCTGATAAGGCTAACACATTTTATACCAGTGGTGAATGAACCAGTATCTTAAGTTGCTTCCAATTTAAACTATCTATAAACTACCCTTTACTACAGTAATCTCCAGAGTGTGAAACTTTTGGTATGATTGCATGGATGTGTCAGGACACAAGTCTGTGGGGAGCTTCTCTGTAATCCTGTAACCCTCACCTCAAAAGAACAGCTTGTTTGCACTTACTGTGTGTGAAAGAACCTAGGATCCAGTGAGTAAAAATACAATTACATTTGAAATCAAATCAGACCAAATAAGACACATTTCGCTTCATAAAAAATGGAGAACCCATCACTCTTCTCCTTTTTGAAAATGTGAGACGTAGTTGTTCCATCCTTTTATTCACTCAGGACATGAATGATGTGCTTGAATTTCCTTCTTGGCAGTGAGGAAGCAAATCTATGTGTGACAGAAGAGCTGCAAATTGATGTCTCTCTGTAATCTAATCCAAGTCACTAGCATGTCTCTATACCCTGATGGCTAGAACAGCATTTTGACCTATGTTCCAAGGACCGTAACAGGATATTAAACAGCCAAAGAGCAAAATATAGATCCAGATTCATCTGCTAAGTTTATTGAATGGTGAAATACAGGGAACAGACAGTAAAAACTTTTCTCCTTGCCTGATCTGCATGGAATCAGAAATCTGAGTCCTACTGACACTTCATTCTGACAGAGTGTAGTTCTTTGGGTTGGGATTTTAGAGTGGACATTTAATTTTGTCCTCAGTTTTTTCTCTTTTCATTCTGACAACTTATTAGTATACTTGTTTCTAACAGACGAGACCAGAAATGGTCTCAGGAATGATTAGAAACCAAGTAAATAGGTGTAATTTGTAGTGATGTGATTTCCCTGATGAACTGTAAAAGTTGAGAAAAGTCCTGGTCATTCTTTGCATCTTGCCTAGAGCTGGGTTAGATCCTTGTAAGGACTACAGGAATGACTGTTAGTGGTTGTGACTATTGCAGATGTGGTTCACCATGACCAGCAGCAGATTCAGTGGTGGTGTTCCTCAGTTTACAAGGCACTTCTAAGGAGTAATGACTTCTGGCCAGGTAACTATAGGAAGAGTTACTGTTTTCCTTAATTTTTTGTCCAATCTGCTTTTAGGATCCCTTAATAGCTATCATTATTTGTTACATATATTACTGTAGGCTTCCCACTTGTGCACTGACACCCTACCAGGAGTTCTGGCACATGAATCAAGCCCCCAGTGTCCATGCCTGAGGAAGCTGAATCACCCTGCCTTTCCACTGATTGTATCAACAAGACATAGCGACCACCAGGGAAGCCTGGGCTTCTAGTCCATATGTGGCACTTATATGCACATATCTAAGTGCAATTATCCTGTTCCAGAGCTGAGCTCCATCTAATAAGTCTAGGAGAATACGGTAGCCATGAGAAGTGGATGAGGAGAAGGTGGTGGTTTCTGCGCCATCTGAGAGATGGTGGTTTCAGCATACCATCAAACTAATCATTTTTAGAATCTTTGTAGATAGAAGAAGAAAATGCTTATTCGAATGTTAAATGAGTAGTGAAGGTAGTTTTTCTAGTACTACCAAGTAAGGTGATATTTCCTACCATAGAAGAATTACCTAGCCATAGAAGAAGGTGCAAGTCAGTGGAGGGACATCATGGTACAAGAGGCAGCCTTTGCAGTAGACTACCTGCTAATCTTTGGGATCCTTGTCTTCAACAGCAAAGAAACACCTCATCTCTTGGTACCAAAACAGGATGTGAGGTTGAGGATGGGGATGACATGTAGGCTGATATTGAGAAATGGTTCCTGTAGTGCACTGGAGGCCTTTGGAGAAAATATAGGAAAGGTCAGTAGAGAATCACAGATGCCGACCTGCTCTGGATCCCCCTGGAAATACAAGTTGTGTAGCTTGGGCCACTGAGGCATCCAGCCTCTTCAGATCAGTACAGAATTTGTGGGGCCGGATTTTGTTATCAGGGGTTACAGGCATGGTTCTATGAGAAGCTGTCAGAAGCTTCCCCCATGTCCAGTGAAGCCAATGCCAGCCAGCTTCAGGACAGACCCGCTCCTGGCCAAACTGAGCCCATCAGGAATGATAGTAACACCTCTGTGATAACATATTTAGGAAGGACTTCATTTGCAGATGAAATTACAGCCAGAGAAGAGCAAGGTGAGAACATGTGAACAACTTTGCAGACACCAAGGTCAGTGCAGAAGGAGGGGCAGGAGGTGCTCCAGGCGCCGGAGCTGAGGCCCCTGCAGCCCTTCGTGCAGACCATGGTGGAGCAGCTGTGCCCCTGCAGCCCATGGAGGACTATGGTGGTACAGAGATCCACCTGCAGCCCATGGAGAAGACCCATGCCAGAGCGGGTGAACGTCCAGAGGAGGCTGTGATGCCGTGGGAGGCCCAAGCTGGAGCAGGGTCTTGGCAGGGACCTGCTGACCTGTGGAGAGAAGAGCCCATGCTGGAACAGGTTTTCCTGGTAGGACTTGTGACCCTATGCGGGACCCACGTTGGAGCAGCCTGTGCCTGAAGGACTGCACCCCATGGAAAAGTGACCCATGTTGGAGCAGTTTGTGAAGAACTGTTCCCCATGGGATGGACTCATGCTGGAGAAGTTCGTGAAGGACTGTCTTCCATGGGAGGGATTCCACATTGGAACAGGGGGAGGAATCCTCTCCCTGAGCAGTGTCAGAAACAACCTGCAATGATCTGACCGTAACCCTCATTCCCCATCTCCCTGAGCCACTGGGGGAGAGGAGGTAGTACTTGGGAAGGAGGGAGGGGTGAGAGGAAGGCATTTTTAAGATGCATTTTATTTCTCATTATCTTGCTTTGATTCTGTTACTAATAAATGTAATTAATATTGCCACTTTGAGTCTGTTTCGCCCATGACAGTGCTTGGTGAGTGATTTTCCCCAGTCCTTATTTCAGCTTAGGGACCTTTCATTGCCTTTCTCTCTCCAGCTGCAGAGGGGAGTGATAAAGCGGCTTTGATGGGTACCTGGTGTCCAGCCAGGGTCAATGCACTACAAGATCATAGCCCAGAAAATTTCAGCTGGGGTCAAGAACCCCCTGAGGGCATTACAGCAATTTTAAGGGACTTTGGGGTGCACACTGGACCCTGTGAGCCTCTCCTAGAAAAAGTAGGACCCTACAGGGATACAACACTACAGCAGGCTCTTCTCAGTGGTGCCAAACAATAGGACAAGAGGCTACAGGCAGAAACTGATGCACAGGAAATGTTACCTGAATATGAGAAAGAACATCTTTACTGTGCAGGTGACCAAGCACTGGAATAGATTGACCAGAGAGGTTGTGGAGTCTCCCACACTGGAGATATTCAAGAACTGCCTGGGGACTCTGTTTGAGCAGAGAGGTGGGACCAGATGACCCACTGTTGTCTCTTCCAACCTAATGCATTCTGTCATTCTGTGATTCTCTGAAATGCAGATTAGCACTTCCCAGATAAGACTGTGCAGACTGCTTGCTCCACCATCACTCAAGGTTGGGTTGCACATTCCTCACCTTTCCGCAGATCGTCTTGAAATCATTCCAGGTCAGTCAGTGGCATTGCAGGGGTCAAACCACACTGGGTGACTTCCAGATTGGACTTACAAGGCACATTGCCATATCTATGTAGTCATGGAAAAACAGGCTCCATATGGACTAGCACAGATGCAGAATCAATAACTTCCATTGACCCCCCAGTTTCAGACATGGGAGCAGCAGTTCATCCCATGTCTGAGGAGAGGCTGGCACAATGAAGGGGAATACCTTGCCGCTGTTCAGCATCCTGTCATGTAGCAGCAGTCCTTCCATAAGCTGCTCTTGGCAGATGAGAAGGGAGTCACTTAGAGGAAGGTACCAGGTGGGTGTTGTGGGGCTGATGAGCTGTTTCCAAAGCTCCCCTGGGAAGGGTTGCACCTGTCATTCACAGGGACAGTGTCATACAGGGACAGTGTCACACACACCTGTCTTCACAGACAGGGCTGGAGCAGGAGTGAGGGCACCATGCATGCCAAGAACAGCCTGAGGAGGACTCAGGACCTGAACTGTTGGTCCAGAGAAGAGTACTGCTCTCACTAGTTTTAAGAGAACCCTTAGCTACTTAAATGAGGGTGACAACATCTTGCGAGATGGCTCTGAGCAGAGTCAGCAGTAAGTAGACCTACTCTGCAGGCATAGCAGCTTCAGGGACACTGACATTTATTTTAGTCTGGTGTATAATCCTGAGATGCAGTCCCTTGTCTTACTAATTATTCATCACCTTGCATTCCATGGTAATTTGTATATACAGTGGTAATCTTGCTGAAGATCCTGTGTCACAGGTAAGTCAGGTTATTATTATGACATGTTAACCTTACAGCTTACAAATTCCTGTAGTCATTATTTATATTTGCAACATCAAACCATTGTGCAATAACACAGAAAAGAAACGGGTTTAAGCACGTCAAAATCCAGAATATTGTATTGCCTGCAATTTTAGGGGGTTTTTTGTTTCCTGTATTTGTATGTTTATACAATGCTCCAGGTAAATGCTGACATATACATACATACATACATACATATATATATATTTATATATATATATATGTCATTTTATCAGGGCATACAATATAATAAACAGATCTGTTAAAGCACCGGTGATGTCTCTATTGGCAGGCTTATAGAAGCACTCGGTGACCTTGGTTAATTAGCCATGTAATAAACCAGAACTGAAAGAGCCTATTCCCACAAACCACAGCACAGCACCCCTCCACCCCCCGCCTGTCACAGGGGCTCTGAATGGAAGTCAGCAGACGCTATGTAAAGTGCAGCCACTTAGCCTTAGAGCCCTTTGGAATATATGCAAAGATTCACAAAGACATTTCCTTCCAGCCACTGATTTAAGAAACAGTCTTTAAAACAAAAAGATAAGTTTTCTGAATACTTATTTCATTGGCTAGTACTGCTTTAGTTACATTTAGATAAATCTGTATCCTCTTGAAATCTAACAATACTTATATTGGAAAAAAAACAACTTTAAAAATTCTTCAATTTTGGAAATGTTTTCTGTAAATTCTCTGATTTGTTTTCATGTTTATTTCAGATATTCCAAATAGGAAAAAACCCACCCACTCTAATAATTAGTAATGAACATCCAATTCTTTGACTGTAATTTATTTGTATCCTTACAGTGCAGCCCTCTTAAACTGTAAATCATGTTAAACAAATTATATGGAAAAGGGTGTTACACGTATTTCTGTTACTCACTTAATTTGACTAAAAAGCACACCTAAAAATTCAGACTTATACTATGAAAATAAAATGGATGGCCTTTTATCTGAGGGCAGGAAGTAAAATCAATACAATTTTTTAGCAGTCTCTTTGACTTTATCCTGTCAGACTCTTTAAAAATAAAAGCTTTTTTAAGTACAAGCAAGAATCACTACAGTTTTAAATTCACACAAATGTCAGTTCATAACACTCATAACCACAATCAGCCACACAGCCACAGAGTTAGGCTTTTCTTCTGCAAGCGCGAATGCAATAGTTTTTCTGATTGCTATAAAATTTAGTTCTTTTTGAAGTAAATATATGTGAAGTCCATGACTGCTATCCTTTCATGCCATGCCCCTGAGTTCTGGCACAGCACAGAAAACAAACAAACCCCTAAGAGAAGCTACCACTGTTTTTTCTCTGTCATTTCCATACAAGATAGTAATTTTCATTTCATAAAAAAACCTATCCAACCAAAATCAGCATCAGTAGTTTCTTTAATTAAAGTTATATTTTTGCTCCAGAATGCTTTTTATTTTCCAAGTGAACTTTAAATTTACTGTATTCCTATGCAATGAAACAAAGGAATATCACTCTGTTTTTAAACTCTATATGGCTGTTCATCCATTCAGATTTGTTTTAGTCATTTCGTTCAGAACTGCAGATCATAGTAAATTAACATGAACAGAGAGTTTCTCTGGGTCTGCCAAGAAGTCTCCACTATTCTGGAGAATATTTTAGAATATCAAGCACAACAACATCCTTGATAAATCTGAGATAAGATCTGGTTGATAGCAGAGTATCCAAGAACAAACTTTTTCCTAGATACTTTTGTTTTTTGGATCCCAGAGTAAAGTGGGAGATATATTTTATGCAAAACATATTTGTTAACTCATTTTCTGTATTTTTTAATGTGATCTAAGAGATCTCTGGAATATATCTGAAGGCTCAGGAAGCTACATAACTACATAGCTCAGCAGCTCATTTGACAAACAATGTGTGTATGTGTGTGTGTGTTTGTTCACATTCATAATATTGAAATTTTGATTCACACTCTATAAATACAAATGTAAGTACTCACACAAGAACATGAGCAATGCCCATGACTTGAAATAAGAATATACATAAAAAGGTCAGGATCAGACACTTCAGCTGAATTTTCCAGCCAGTGTTCAGCTTCTGGGGTGACCACAGCCATATCAAAAAAGCTTAACTAGATAGGGAAAGGGGTAAGTACATGCTGATACAAGGAGCCATTATAGCTTAACATGAAATTGCAGAAAATTACAGCAAGCAGACAAAGAGGAAGGGAACAGGGAACTGCGAGTTAGTTGCTCTCCTTAGGTCTGGATACTCTCCAAGACAAACCAACAGGACCCTTCCCAGAAAAAAATCTGGGCACATGCTCAAAAGTTGGTAGGACTGGGACTCTTACAATTTAAAATTTTTATGCTACATAAGGTAAAATTTGCTGGTGGCATGACAATCCCACAAAGAAGAGACAGTAGATACTGAACACACAGATGTGAACTGAGATCTCCTCTAGCAGACCCTTGTCCTGCCATGCCCCAGATATCAGTGCAACCAGACTAAGGGCTGAGGACTACAGTGCTACATCCTTAGATGTAGCACATCCTCTGCCATCTGGGACATGGGGGAGCCGGGCTGGAGGTGTCCCAGATCAGTCCAGTGTATGAATGGGGAAATGCCAAGGGCAGCAGTCCAGGAGCTGACTCACTTCCCACGGAAGGTTGCCACTGCTGCACAAGCATATACCCAGGGGTGTACTTTCCTGACTGCCAAAAGCATTTGCTCCAGAAGAGTTTGGAAATATTAGCTGAAGGTATGCCACTCCTCTCCGATTTCCAGCTCCTTCGGGCTTGCAGTTGCTAAGGCTGGAGGAGGATGCCCTCCTCTGGCTATGCATTCGCTTTTCATCAAGCCTCGGAGGTTGAAGAGAAATCACTTTGAACACTGAGGCGGGGAGCTGGAGGCAATTACTTGTGATTGATAGCACTAAATATGAAACCGCATGTACCTCATCCATGAAGCATGGAATCAGCAGCATATTGTTAGTGGGGGAGATGAATGGGGCTTGAGATAACCTTGGCAAATTAGGCATATGTTAGCATTAAGCTTTGTCAGTAAGCAGGCTATAAATTACAGACATATTGTAACTCCATAAACTCATCTAATGAATTGAATGACAGAGGTAATTTAAGACAGAATGGAACTGTTTAACCCTTTTAAGAATTTAGCTGTATTTCTATATTACACAACAATCCAAACTGTATTAAAAGGTTCATGTTTCATATATACTGCAAGATACCATAACAGGGAAACAATTCTTCCATGTTTCATGTACATTTTAATGAACAGTTGACAATCTGTGACTTATTTCACATATAAGTTGGTTAAAAAAATGGAAAAAGAATGGAATAGCTGGGGGGTTCTTTGCACGTTGCCTTTATCATTATTTTTCTGTATGATCAAGCTAAATACATTGAAGTTATAAGACACAGCATGCTGTCATTTCTGGACTACTGCTGAACACCTCAGGAGGTGTTATAAGACACAAGGCTAAAGGGCAGGTGACTTTAGTCATAAGAGAAGTGCAATAATCCTTTCAAAATGCATGGCCTGCAGTGTCTTATTGCTATTCTGAAATGACAGTTATAAATAAATATAAGAGGAGCAAGTCAGTCTCCTGCATTTACTGTCTTCTATTGACAGACTTATGCCATCAGTGACAGCTAATCCAGGACTCTGATACCATTTTCCATTTTACTGTGTATTTCAGCCAAAGTAACATTTGAAAATCACTGGCAAACCAATGGTACAAAAGGGCTTAAAATCTAAACCAGAAAATTTAATGCAATATGTTATTAATAAAAATGTGTTGACATAATAAAAAGTATTTTTACTTTTATTCAGTAGAGTAACTGAAAAAGTTAGTATATTAATTATGCTACAGGTATAGTCCAATTTTGAGGAAATGTTAGGAAAGCACGCTTTTTCACACACTTCTAGGCTGTTGATTTTGACACTGATAGAGATCATGGGAAAATTTCTTATCAAACCTTTGTAGAATATGTGCCTTTATGCACATTGTTCCCTTTATAAAAAAAGAAACATCAAATGAATCAAACAGGAGCATTTATCTCTGTACAGAAACCAGGGGACAGTCTTGTAGAATGCGAGGTTGGGAGGGAGCCTTTGTAGAAGGGACAGTAAGCAGAAAGTGAAATCCTCAATATATGTAATTTGTTATTATGTAAATAAGCATTATTTCTGATGCCCACCCAGGATAATAAGCTATATAAAAATTAAAATGATAGATTCAGTGGTAGCTCAGTGTGAAAAAAGGAGAAAGAGGTACAGTTACAGATATTTATTTCATGCGTGACACTTCACAGTTAGTCCTTCACACATATTTCTATTTAGAAAAGAATTATCTTTATCCCAACATCAGGAAACACAGATGCTTTGTTCGCCCTGCCTTGGCCAATGAAGAAGCAGAGCCTCTATAGGACTTACCTGGAGTTATACAAGCAGTCTGCAAAAAAACCAGGAGGAGGCCCAGTCCTCATCAGTCCCCTTCTTTTAATACACTGGTGTTAACACCATGCCTGGGAACTTGTCTGAGACCAAAGAGAGGCTTGTTGTTGCCAAAAGCTGCAATACGGTAAATTTGGGAGTGCAAGCAAGATAACATGGGAAATTCACAGCCCATGCATGGAAGGAAAGAAGCTCTTTCCCACTTTTCCATTTTCTGTTGAGCAATCCTGTGTTTCACAGTTGATGTATACCAATGAAACTTCGTCATCATCATCATCATCATGGCTGGGCTTCACGAACGAAGATTTGGGAAGGGCTCCACCCACGTGTGTTGCAAGCACGTTGGTGGCTAAAAAGGCCAATACGAGATGGGCACGCCCAGTTGCAAAAGGCACAACAGAAAGACTCCTTAGGTGGTATATTCTGCAAGGCATGATTCTTTCTGCGTTGCCTTTTCTCCTCAAGAGTGATCCTGCGTGCTTTCTCAAAAGCATCAGCAGCGTTATAGATGGTGTGTCTCCAGGCCTCCCAATTGGAGGCCAGAGTAGACCAGTTATGTTGATCAATATGGCCAAGGCTGAGATGTTGCTTCAGGGAGTCCTTGTATTTTTTCTTCGGGGCTCCTCTCTTGCGGCAGCCGGTGGCAAGTTCACCATAGAGCAAGATCTTAGGGAGGCAGTGGTCCTTCATCCTTGAGACGTGCCCTGCCCAGTGCAGCTGTGTTCTCAGTAACATGGCCTCAATACTTGTGACTGCTGCTTGTTCAAGAACAGATGTATTGGTCACATAATCTGACCAGTGGATGTTTAGGATTGTACGGAGGCAGCGTTGATGGAAGCGTTCTAGGAGACGCAGGTGGTGGCGGTAGATGACCCATGATTCAGATCCGTATAAGAGAGTAGACAGCACTATGGCTTTCTAAACACTGATCTTTGTACTTTTCTTCAGGTGTTTGTTTCGCCAAACTCTTTTATGAAGCTTTCCGAAAGCACTATATGCCTTTGCTAACCTGTTGTCTACCTCCCTGTCAATGAAACTTTGTAAATGCTTAAATAATGACGTAGTGAGAGTGTTTTAGAGTTCTTGGTATCAATCTGACCTTTGAATAAAATTGGTTCTTCATTCCAGAAAAATTACTGTGACCTTTACTTCTCCATTTTCCTAATGGTTTCTTCACTACAATGACAAAATTGAATGACTATCTCAGCCATCTCTAAGATTTGAAATTAAATTTACCTAGTGCAAATCAATAAAGTGGAAATCAAAACTAAAAGCCTGGGGTTATTTTAGCAATACTCTATGTGTAATACAACTTCACATTTAACCTCTGGACTAAATGGTGACTCCATAACTAAGTCAGTTACTGAATGCATGTTTTACATACTTCAGTGGGATCAAACTGTTTAGATCAGCAATGATTAATGAGCAGATCCACTAAAAATGATTTAGAGAAAGGATGCCTACTCAATCCTGTGAGTTTGTTAGGCCATCAAAACAGAAAACCTACTCGAGATACCTATAAAATAATCCTTTCAGTGGAAAATAGAATGATTTTTTTTTGATTACATGGCCTAGTTCTAGTGAGGGGATATTCATAGTGGAAGAAATTCCCATCTCAGCAGTGCCAGGAGAAAGTACGTTAAGATTGCAGCCATTTCCTCCTGTTCCAGCTGTGGGAATCTTGCTGCTGTGAACTCAGATCTTCTGATGTCATCCAGTTTCTCAGCAGCACTCACAGGACCATCTGCATAAGAAACACTTTGTTCCCAGGGCTACCATCAGGCTGTTTATCAGCAGACTTTGGTAAGACCTGCAAGCATCTGACCTGGCAAGGTGTGTAGGTGCAGGAGAAACTGAAATAATTTGCCCAAAATAATGTCAGCAGGGAAGCAGTGTCACTGGGGGTTAAACCCCACTTTCCAAAACTGCTGGAGGATCACAGCAAACAGATAAACAGAGCCATCACCCAGTCTGTGGCACCAGCACTCCCTGTCCCACTACTCCTTCCCAGTGATAAGAGAACCCCACTTACCTCAGGGAAAAGGAGGTCAGGCCCAAAAAATTCTGAGGTACCCCAGGGTATACCACCAGGTACCACTTAATGGATACCACTTATTACCTTACCTCAGTAACCTGTCAAAAGGAGCCAGTCTCACATACTCATTTTCAGCCTAAGATTTAAGTGGATTGGTGGACACTCATCAGGACCCAGGGCACACATCACTCCAGAAGTGATGCCTTGAATCCCATGATCTGTGACACCATATCCACCTCCCCAGCAGCTGACCCCAGCTCATGCTGTGGTCCAGGCACAGTGGCAGGCAGGAGCAGAAAGGTGCTCACCTTTCCATGGTGCTGTGGGTGCCACACAAAATCTGTTTATTCCCCAGACCCAGACTGCTTGCCTCCAGCTCTGCTCTGGTTCTTCAGCAGCACAGACACGGTATGCAGGGAGGAAGCATCTGTGCTCCTGCTGCTGCAGCTGAGAGTCTCTCAAGGACTCTCATCAGCTCACAGGGGCTGGGATTGTTCCTTAGGCTGGGCAGATAATGGGCAACCAGCTTCACATAGGTCTTTCCCCGCTACAGCACCAGTGTAATTAGTCAGTGTTTTGCTGGAGGTAAATATTAATTAACTAAGATGAACCTTCTTTTTACTTTAGAATTTCAATTTAGTTTTTATTCTTGCATCCAGGATACACATCATACAAGAATAACACATTAATGCATTAAAATTGAATATTAATGGAGATGATGGCAGGATGAGAGGTATAATTAACTTTCAAATACCATACAAGTGTAAGTAGGCAGCACGATAATATACATAACAAATAATAATAATATCACTACTTAAGGTAAAAACACCTATTTTAATAACAGACACAATTAAGATGATTTCTAAATATGGTTTTTGAGAAGTGCCTGTTCATTCCAGCCTTGTCTGAGCCAGTTTCTACAGGAATGCTCATGTGATCTTAAGTGTCAGTATGACCATGTCCTGTGGTCACACAGAAAAGTCAGGGGTAAGACCTAAACACAACGTCCTCCTTCATCCTACCACCTTCACTTTGATATCTCCTGGGACCACAGTTCAGGAAACAGACTTGAAAAAAAACCACAGCTTTTGGATGAAAGTGATTCCCTTTATAAGTCCCTGTCTTACTTTAACAAAAAGCTCAACCTTACTCCTGCAAAATAATTTTTTGTATATATGGTGTTCTATGGCACCTCCTTAAGCACTAAATAGAAATAGAGTAAGTGTTTTGAAGTTCTGGATGAAATCACCATTTGCCCTAACTGATACTGTAGTGTTAGTTTCTAAACCCAGTTAGATTAGGTTGAAATCCCAACACATGATTCCTGACTCCAGCTGCCTTACTGCAGATGGCAGCCTAAGTTGGCTGAGTTTGGCCCTTATCTCACAATGCTGGAGTAATGTTGGACTGATCAACCAAAGCAGGAAGCCTGATCAGATCCCATAGGTAAGAAGTTAAGCCTTGGTTCTTCATACAACTTCTTAAAATTTTTCTTTCATGCACTTTAGGAGTTCAGTTGTGTCTGAGGTGACATTTTCTGTATGGTCTTGTGGTCCCTGTTGACTTTAGTGAGGTCACATTTTCACAGTGAGTAGCAAAGTTAAGTCAAAACGCAGAAGGCACATTTTGAAAAGGGAAAACTGCCTGTCAATCTTTGATAAGATGGATTTCAGATTACAAAGAGAGAAATCCTCTAATTCAAAGTTCATTTGAGTTAAGAATGATAATCATAAAAAAGAACAATATTAAGTTTCAGTGTTTGTATAGTTTCCAAGTGCTTCACAGGTGTGAATTAATTAGCTGTAATATGAGTTAAAACACTAGATGTTAAAACTGTTCATAGATTTCTTTGGGACACAGATGACATGACAAGAAATACTACAGACAGAATAGCTTGCAACAAGCTCTGACTCCATTGGAGCTTCAAAGACATTAAGGGGGTCACATTTATCCCCATGTTGAAGGGAAGGCAAGGCAAGGCAAGGCAAGGCAAGGTAAGGCAAGGCAAGGCAAGGCAAAGCAAAGGCAAAAGCAAAGGCAAAGGTAGAACAGCTTAAAAGCAACAGCTCTTTTGAGCATCCCAACCAATTAGCAGCATTTATTTTCAAGGAAACAAATAAAAAAATATTGCAGTTGTTTTAAAAGATGAAGAGGAACAGATGCAGTTAATAACTCAGGAAACAATGATTCATTAATTAAATTAAGCATCAGAGCTCTTAAAATAGCATGTGAGAAATGAAAAATTGGTCTGACAGATGACATTAAATGTCAGACAATTAGGATCACATTTGACAAAACAGAGGTTTAGCAAAGAAACCTAAAATTTATAAAGAATACTACAGTAGCTTCTGGAAATGTCTGCATTTCAGTAGATTTTCTTAGTAAAGCAGATGGGGACAGAACTGTGTCAGCAAAGGCAATTTTGAAATTCATACAAATTATATTTCAAGATTGTTTTAATCTCACTCCATTCAAACACTTCCCGTAACAACATACTGAACTTTGACCAACATAGAATCACAAAATATGCCAAGCTGGAAGGGACTCAGAAAGATCTCGAAGTCCAGCTCCTGGCCTTGCACAGGACCATCCCCAAGAGTCACACCATGTGCCCGAGAGTATTGTCCAAACTCTTTTTGAACTGTGTCAGGCTTGGTGCTGTGACCATTTCCCCTGGGGAGCCTGTTTCAGTGCCCAAACACCCTCTGGGTGAAGAACCTCTTTCTAATATCCAACTTAAACCTCCCCAGTACTCCCCTCAGCAAGGTTATGGGCTCCTGGAACTGGTCTGTCCAGGACTGTCTCCACAAAACACCAGCTAAGGTAGGTTAGCTTCACTATCAGATTGCTCTGCTAGCACTTCTACCCATACAGGGTTAATGCATCACCAGGTTTCTATATTTCAATCTTTGCTAGAACAATGCAGAGGACATGTGTTTTCCCTGCCATGATATGTGTTCTCACATATTTTTAAAAACTTTATGGAAAGCTGATAAAAGCTCAAAGGCATCAGCTTGTAGCTGTGAGGTCTTCCAAAAAAAAAAGACATAAATTAAGATTAATTCCTATAACATATTAAAAAAAAACAAACCTGTTTTTTTACATGGCTAGCCACCCTAGTGACACTTTACAAGCCTTTGTACAAGACAAAAGTAGAAAGGACAATTGCGTAAACTGCACAAAGAAGAGAAATAGAAAGTAAAAAAGCCAACAACAACATATCACAAACAGCTCAGTAAATAATAGTGCAATTTTCCTAGCTAATAAAATGGTTTAACACCTGAATACACTCACACGCTTGATTAAACACTAACAACGTAAACCCATGAAAGAAGATTATAAGTTGTAATATCTCTTTGCAAATAATAGCATATTAGCCACTGTTGCATACTTCTTCAATTACATCCCTTTCATTCTTTTCATCTGGAAAACAGTTCACATTATAATAGTCAGCATCATTTGTGTTTTAAAACAAGCTATTGCTTTGTATGTGGTGTATATTGCCAAATTGCAGGTCTCTTTCTTTATATATGTAAGTATACTCTCAAAGTTAATAAAATCAGTAATTGGCAATGCATGTTATCTTTAGCTTGGCTTTCTATGAAAAAAACGCTTAAACTTCGACACATACTCCTTGTTACACTGAACACTTTTCCCAGGCCTTCTTCCTTTTTCTTACCAGAGGTTGCCAGGAGCATGAATTACACCTAACAGCAGCATCCCCACATTTAACAAAATGCATGAACCTGCCCAGATCTACTTCCACAGAGCTCCTTTTGGCTTCTGTTCAGTTGACTTGAAACAAGTGTGGGTGGCTTGGAAAGAAACATGGAAAGCCAAAGCCTCTGGTTTCAGTCACAACAATCTCTGTTCACTACCTTCTCTAATCAATCACTTTCATTCCTTTCTGTTTTCTGTGCACCTCCAGCTATGCAATTCACTGTCTCTTCTTGCTTGGACATTCAGCAACTGTAATTCACTGATCTTCAGGCCTTGCCTCCTGCTTGAATTACTCTGAAATCCCTGGTTAGCTTGAAAATCCTCCAAGTGAAGCAAGAGAAGAGAAGCCCTGGAGATTCAAGCCAGTAAACAAACTTTCCAACCCAAAAGCAGAACAGTGGAAAAGTTCGACTCAGTGCACTGTAGCATTTCTACTGCTGGAGCTCTTTAAGGACAGGATAAACAAAAATTTCTCAGGAGCAGTTTGGGTATGCTTCATCCTGTTGTAATCCACCTGGTGGGACTCCATTACCTGCTGCATTTCCATGATTCTTTCAGAGGATAGAGCTCTGTGCTAAATGAAGCCTGGTTCTGAGCCAGTACAGTAGTTTATGTGCTTCAGAGAATATTTGAAGTGAGGAGGAAAATCAGCCTAGTCTTTTTTAAAGTATGTTTGAAAAGAGGTGGTATCATTCAGAAAAGGTAGTGTAAATCAATGCATCTATTAAGAACAGAAGTAGTCTACTTTGCAGATAATTGCTTTCTATTTTCTTTTAAATTTTCTTTTAATATTCCAGTGGCTGAAGCGTATAAAATTGTGGTCATGATTTATGCACAGTCATACAGGGAAGACTGTATTTTAAGATTTCTCCATGTTCTTCTAAACCATTAAGTATCAGCTATTTACTAAGACAGATATTTTGGAACAGTCCTCATAACACATACTGCTAATTCTAAGTTTCCTACCAAGAAAGCTCAAATTGGTTAGATTTTTCCCTTTCACTTTTTTGACTTCCAGAAGTTTTCAATTTGCAGTCTTTATTGACAATTTATCCACTAGTATGCCAGTGGGTTTCACAACAAGGTATTTTTAAACTGCTCCCATAACTGAAGCATAATCAGAGATTATACCCCTATGTTTCTAGTCATCATCTTTCCTAGACGGCAAGCTCTCTTGAGGTGGATTATCCAATATTATTCTGATAGCATCCTACAACCCTCTTACCAAAGAATTCTTAGTGTGCTAAAAACTGTACTGGACAGAGTTCCCTTGGATATAAAACTGGTCAAAAAAAGAAAGAAATGTAAAGGTTGGAAGATACACAAGTGAAGTAGTGAAATTAGCATATTTTGGTGGCCTGCAAAATGGAACCAAACCTGACTCTAGTCCACTTCTACCACCTCTGCAGGAATAAGGATAACTACCAAAAGAGACAGATTAGCTAGATTTCCCCTCATTCTTACAGGGCATAACAGATAGTTACCGCTATTTTATTTTACCTTCTTGTTTTCTTGTGCAAAACTATGGGTCTGTACAAAGATGGTGTTAGAATTGAAAAGCAGGTAATAAAAAAAGAAAACAAAAACCATGGAAAAAGTAGGAGAAGCCCTCAAAATGGTTGCTTGGTGTAACCTCACACCCAGCACACCTCTCAAGAGTAACAGCAATAGCTAACTGAGAGCTGACACTGCCAGAAAGCTCACCTGCCACAGACTTTTAGATGATGTAGGTTAGTAGGTTTGGAGGGTCTTTTATTATCGTTGTTATTAAAATAGGCAGATACAAATATGAGATATTTATATCTATGGGACCCAATGAAAATGTAAATTTTGTTCATCTTTTGCTACCTGTTCAGCTGAGAACTGTTTTAAGCTTCACATTTCTCTTAAAGGTTCTGCATGAATTTGTATTAACTGCAACCATTTATCAGGGTAAGCATAGACAATATACAGGTTTCTGATTTAGTGCAGGAAATGCAATCTGAGAGAAAGATGTTTTAGAAATACCAGTGTTTGGCTGGAAGGTGCCTCAAAAAGTCATTTAGTCCATTTCCCGTGGACTGCTGTCAGGTCAATATTGGACTTCCAGGCAGACACTGATCAGGTACGGCCAAAGTATATTCAAATGAAGTGACAGCAGGCAGGAGTTTGAGACCAAGTGACCTACACCGCTCCAGAGTTCAACTCAGCTATCATCTCCAGCAGGCCACAGCTTACCAACCTGGTCCCAGAAAATCAACTCGCCTAAATTATTTTAGGAATTTTGTCTTTACAATTAGATTGCAAAGTTTTTATGGCAAATTACACTGCTTGAAAACTTCCCATAGGACAGGACAGGATAATCAACTGTTCTCTTAGGTACTGCAAGGCCACTGTCATGGTAGTCTTCCTTGCTTACCTCCCTCTTTAAGTCTAGTGTGCAAAGCCAGTCAAGGGATTCTACTGCAAGCTTCACCAGCATTTTCCCAGGTCTTACATTTGATGTTCTTCTAAGGCAACCCAGAATTAGGTGCTTCTGGAAGAGGATCGTGTCACTGGTTCAGATTAGGCTACTGGTCTCCTGGGAACCTATGATGCTGACACTTGGAAAGAGAAATTCTCCACATCTGTGCATGGATTTCTTCTTCTTACGTATAGTGATGTGCATTTTACACATCACTTTTTTTTAATGTCAGGTCATATTTTCAATTTCTTAAAATCATTTGGGACTATGAATCTGTCCTCCAAAGTGCTTGACAGACTGTCCCAAATTTCTTCCTACTAAAATTTTATGCTCTTATGTTGTCTTTCAATATCAAGGCAGTTCATGTAAAGGAGACTGAGAGGAGACCTCATCATGGTCTACAGCACCAAGCCTGACAGACTTCAAGCAGTGTTTGGACAACACTCTCAGGCACATGATGTGACTCTTGAGGCTGTTCTGTGCTGGACCAGGAGCTGTATTTCAGTGATCTTGTGGGTCTCTTCCAACTCAGGATGTTCTCTGACTCTATAATTCCATGATTACATGACTGTTGGCTGTGAATTATATAACTGAAAAAGCTGTGTATGACTTTAGCACAGGAAAGGCTACAACAGGTATCTGTCTGTATAGTTTGATGTAGCGGTATGAAGCATTTAGTTGCCCGGACCATTTTCAACAAATTCTAATGCTTTTTGCCTTGCACTAATTAGCAGTCACTGACATAGAAAAGATGTGTTGGAACAAATCCCATAGGAAAAAATCACCAGAAAGTTAATATATAACAGCAGTGCAAAGGTTAAACTGCTCAGAAATCCTCAAGCATATTACACACACTGAGTATCCACATCTTGGTGATCTGATTTTATCTTATATCTGCAACTGGCTCAGGGCAACTCTGTGACCTACAAGAAATCATTTTCTAAACAGATCTAGTAAAACACTGCTGTCTCATGCACAGACATTTAAGACCTGTTCAAAGCATATTGTTGTGGTTGTGGCTCAAATCGTTCCTAATCTGGCTACTAAAGTTTTCCTCCACGTAAAAACTAACTTTAAAAAAGTACATCTTTAAGATGTATATCTTTTTGTTCTTTCTTGCCTCTTTGCTGCACTCATTTGCACTTGTGCCAACATTGCTGGCAGCCTGGATAAGCTCCAAGGCAGATGACTGAAATGACCTGCATTGAAAATAAATGAAGTCACATCATCCCAGCAATCTTTGTCAGGATGCTCTGGAGGAAATGGCAAGTACCTTTGCTCTGCCACACATATGGCAGAACAACAAGGCCACCAAAGCTTGCACTTGGTGCTGGAGTAAGTACCATTCACACTTGGTAGTGGGGGAATAGAAATGCCAGGGAGAATAATGCTCCCAGCTGGACCCCTAATAACCTTTGAAAAACAATGACATCAAGGCATGGAATCAGAAGGACCAAATAATAACTGAGCTGAAAATAGTAGAAATGATTTTTCATCTGGAAGCCATACTCTGTAGGGGTATACTTGGGATGCAACCAGAGCATATGCCTCTGTAGAAGGAAAAAAAAGAGAAAAGAAAAAAAAGAGCAGTGTTTTGCCTGGAACAGTTGCTCCATGGGAGTTACCCTGTGTATGTGTTGGTGGGAAGAGTCAGGAATCAGACCCTTTGTGTCTGAACTGAACCACTCAAAGTCAATGCAGTAAAACAGAAAGCCTCCTGTCAGGTTAGCAACTTCAGTTTTATTCAACTCATTCCTAAGCTTTGGTATAATGATCTAAAAAAGGAAATATATGTATATACACTTTATTTTTCATAGATGTATGTTATGCTTCCCTACTCTGGAGGTGGATACCAAGGGAAGACAACAAGGAAAGAGTAAAAACGTAAGTAATCACTATTCATTCACTGAAAATTGAGCAGACAGATTCAAACAGCTAGAATCTCTTGAAGTGAATGGGGGTGGTTGCACACTAGAAGACTGTCTTGCACTTAGAAAGGCTGTGGTCCAGCCTACAAACTCTTCCATGAGCCCTGCTCTTTGCAGCTGTTGGATGCAACATCAGAGCCCTGGTGGGAAAGCAGTTATGCATAGTTTTCATGTCCTTCCTGTTCACTTATTAATTTTTTTTTTTCTCTAGGCTTCATATTCTTGCTTTCTGTTTACCCTCCTGCACTGCAGCCATGTGGCTGGCGGGGATGCATTTCAGGAGTCCTTTCTGTGGAGGCAGGCAGGGCCCCTTGCAATCTCCACTTCCTCTGCTGTCCCTGTCCAGGGATGCCCTGGGAGCAGCCAGGTGGATGGTGCTGGGAGCACCTAGTGGATGCTGTAGCAGTCAGAGTGGAGCCAGTGGGGGGCTGGGGCCCCACCACACTGCTTCCTGCCATCCTCTTGTTGTAAAGTAGAAGTGTGTTACAGTGTCTGCTTGCTGCTTGCCTCACACAGTGTTCCTGCTGTAATTACGGAAAAGGCACGGAGTGAAAACAGTGTGTCTAACAAAGTGCTCGTGTGATGCAGCTGTATCCGCTGTTAATCCTTCATTAATGCCTCATCAAAAGAGTACTGTACTTTTCATTTGTTTCATTTGCTGAAGGTCAGCATACTTGGAAGCTATTGTCATACAGCATTGCAGACTTTTTACATATTTCTCTGGTATTGTTCCGAGCTATTGTACACGCAAATGAGTCAATTGGTATGCAGATTGTCTATCATTAAAACCATTTCAAAATCAGCTTTGTCATTGGTTTAGCGTTTGAGCACGGTATACCCTTCCTGAATGTAATGCGTTGTTTTGCATTGGTGTGGTGAGGTGGTTGTACCACCCTCCCGTGGGACCAGTCCTGGTCTTCATATTGGGTTGTATTTTCCCTCAGTGTGAGCTTGTGAAAAGGCTGCAAAACTTTTTCCCAGCCACCTTGAAGAGGTGTCAACCCCAGAGCTGGTCCCACCTTTCCAGCAGGCAGCAGGTATCTGCAGTTACAAGCACTGCCTGCACCAGCATCTGCTTTGCTGCCCATGGCACTGAACCCTCATCATCAACCCAACACATTCAGAATTCACACACACCCATGGCAGAGTCTTCTGATTTGTTTTTACTGTTGTTTCAGCTTTGAGTGAGAAACAGTGCTTCAGAAAATTAAGGCCACTTGCCTTTTCTATCTAGTATCTTCACACAGTTATTTAGTGTTTCCTCTGGGTTTTTTTTTAGCAGTTCATATTCCGGTATCAAAAGGTCTTGGTGTAGAACCTGGATTCATTTGTCCACAAAAACTGTTTTAATAACATCTATGTGAAAAAAAAAGATGTATTTTTATTTGCAGCTGCATTGTAGATGTGTCAAGTGACACCAAAGTCTTCTCTTTTTAACAAGTGAACTATATAATCATAAGCACGAAAAAATCAAAGCTAAAATTAAAAACTACATTTGTATAAAAAGAGTCAATGACAGGAAATGCTCATTTTAACAATGTACACTTTATTAGGAAGTTCGGAAGAACAGGAAATGTAGATATACAATTCTTATCAAAAGTAGAGGAGAGCTGAGTTAGGGACCACCTGTAGAAACCCAGTCTGTGGAACTGATAAGATGCAGATGAAGGAGCTAAAAGAGTTGGCTGACCTCATTGCAAAACTGCTTTCTGTCATCTTTGAAAGATCATACAGGCCAGGGAATCCTGAACAAGTAGGAAAAGTCTAATGTTATGGTCCTACAGAAAAAAGTTCTGGAAAACTACACACTACTCAGGCTCACATTTTCCTTGGCAAAGCTGTGTATTGAGCCCTCGTGGAAGGCATTTCCAGTCAAATTAAAGTCAAGAAGGGTGACTAAGAAAAGCCATATTGGCTGATAGCCTTGATGATAAAACAATTTGCTTGATAGATGAGTGGAGAACTGAGGACAACACTACCTCGATTTTAGCAAGACATTTGACAGCATCTCCCAAAAAATTCTTGTTGAAAAGCTGGAAAGTTTTAGCAAGCACAGAATTAAAGCAGTTCTTGACTACTGAAACCTACTGCCAACAAGACATATTTTCCCACCATGGCTTCCTGTATCAGGGGTTAATTACACTGATACTTTTGGTCTGTGTTTGGCCCAACCACCCGTAAAAGTTTTGTTCTTTTCCTGCCAAGTTATGAGAAAACAAGTACTGATAAAACGGGAACTTTGTCCTTGAAGGGAGTTTTTGTATAAACTATATTTAATTGGTGTTCTGTGATTGGCTAATTGTTCTCCAAGGTCGCTTGAACAAGAAAGTGAAGACTATAGTGACGAAGGATACCCCTAGACTCATCTGGAAAAGACCCCCCGAGTGCAGTAGGCAGGCGCAGGGAAAGCCACACGTGCGCAGAAGAGATGCACTTACCTTACCAAGGGGATGGGACTGAGAACCTCTGGCAGGGCGGTGCTGGCCACACCTGCCTAGACAGATGTAATCAGTTAATTGTATAAAAAAGCAGATAGCTCCTTTTTGAGGAAGCTAGCTTCACATCAAGGACAACATTGTCTTTTGACAGGGACACCTGCCAATTTGTGAACTGTACTGGTTTAAAAGTTAACCAGCAGGGGAAAATGAACTCAAAAGAGAGACCACAAGTCAGAATAACAATTTATTAAAACAACACAACAAGTATGATTATACAGACAAACAACCTGGTTCAATCCACAAAAAACCCAAATGTACAACCCAGCACCCCGGGATATGAACAAGCAGGGTTCCCCGGGCCCCCCCTGAGTCCAAAGTAAAGGGAGGAGCAGAAAAAAAAACCTGCTGGTGGGAGAGCTATTGCAGTCCAGTTGAGGGTGGTGGTCTCAGTCTGGTTGAGAGTGGTGAGCTGCAGTCTTCCTCTGGATCCCACGAGTGGTGGCCAGGTTCTGAAACTCCAGGTTTATATGTTCTCCAGCTCAGGCAGCAATGCTTAGCCCCTCCCCCAGAGCGGGGAATTCCATAAAAGGATGTTCAGTCCTTCCCTCAGAGTGGGGAATTCCATAAAAGGGTATGAGGGTGTTCAGTCAGGGAATTCCACAAAAGGGCATGAGGACAGGAGCATGGGGGGGGGGTGGGCACCTCGCAGGCCTCTACTGACAGCAGTTTCTGGGAAATGGCATGGAGGGCTATAGAATACACAGTCCTGGGCTACACCCATCCAATGATGAATCGGTCCCAGCTGTTCTAACTAGGACAGAACTCACTGACTTTCCAAGGATGCAGCTTTTGCTATGGGTTGGTAAGACAACTTTATGGGCAACAGCAGGGTAACTGGGGAGGTTGTGCTGGGGGCTTATTTCTCTCCTCCTTCCTCCCTTTTGGATTTGTTCTTTTTGTTGGCCACCTCTTGGTAATAAATATCAGTTTTGTTGAGCTTCCAATGATGTCATGATTTTCAGGCTTCAGTATGATCCGAATCCTCCCTAATACACTTCCAAAGACCAAATTTAAAATAATAAGCATCAAGAAATTTTCCATTACTTTCAACTATTTCTTTTTTTCAAGATTTACCAATGCAAGTCAGCTATTCATATCATACAATTTACCAATGGTCTTTTATTTTGTCACATCTGACAAAATCTGTTAAAATAGATCCCCAATCCAGATCATACTAAAACATTGGCTCTTAGCTGCAGCTAGACCACCTCTTTCACTCATCACTGTCAGGAGGAGAGATGTCACTCTTTGACATCATTGTTTGTGGTATAGGTGGTACAGACCAAAGTTAAAATATTCCTACTTTAACCTTACTAGCTAAAATTTAACTTTAACTAAAAAGGCAGTACAGTAAAAATACCTTTTTTCACATAGGAGTCATGAAAATAGTTTTTGTGGACAAATGAATCTGAGTTCGGCATGAAGAGTTGTGATACCTGAATACACACTGCTAAAAAAACCCCAGAGGAAACACTAAGTAATTGTATGAAGTTAGTAGATAGAATGCCCTTGGGGGTGGTTTGCTGATGTCCATTTGAAGGTAAAGTTTAGTTCAGTCTTGAAGCATTATTTGTGATCTACTGCAGCTACATGGACTGGTGGTTATTTATTTCCATCTGTTTTGGATTTAAGAGCAATTTGTGTTTTCTGAGCTACTTGTTTGAAAGGGTATTTGCAGAAGAAACATCTCTTGCACAAGTGATTCTTTGCCTTTTGATTTGTGTTTTAAAGTATCATTGCACAAAGGAGAATTATGATTCACATTCTGAAAGCACTCTCTGCCCTAGTGTCAGGTAAATTAGTGCCAGGTAAAATATGTCCAAATGTACCTTCCCAGCAGAGAAAATGTCAGTAAGATGCACATGGGTATGTGATGCCTAATGGTGCCCTTCTCTGATGGAAAAAGGAGGATAAAGAACTAGAGCAATCTACTCTTTCTGTTTCATCCCCACGTGACAGGCCTGAGATGAGAGATCTATCCTCTGGTTCTCCAGGCATTTTGAACAGGGAGAATTCTTCTGTTGCCCACCAGCATCATCTACCTTCCTATGGCAGGGGGAAGAAATGGGCTGACTAGTCCATAAATAAAAGCAATCACTTAGATCACTTCAATGCAAGTAACAGTAGCACCCAAAGAGCTCCCAAACACACACAAACCCAATATATGATTTGCAATTCCAACATAGCAACCCAGCAACTCTTGAGCCCTAGCATAATGGCAGGCACCTCCTTCTCATCATCCTCTCTTGTCCACTGTGGTGCCTAACCTCGTTTCAGGTTTTCAGCAGTACTATCCAAGCTAAGTGATCACCGGAGACACCATTCCATCAATGTGGAATACAGTCACCAAGTTCTTTCTGCTTGAAATAGTCCTCACATTTCACTAGGCAGAGTAAGTGTTTCACAAGGTCATCAAGTCAAGACTGCTTACCTACTAGCAAGAGGTATCATTTTGGCCTTTTGGTCCTGTATTTCTTAATTTAGTAAAATATAGCTATCTTCATGCTGGGTTCGAACCCTTGCTTTGAGGCTTAGAGTGGGGTCTTATTCACCTGAAAGACGGCAAACATTTTTCTATGACCTCAGATATAGAGATACCAGGGCAGATTTCGTTGGTGTTATTGAGTTATTTAGAATACTCATTTAGAATACAAGGAAAAAACTCTGGTAAGGCCAGACATGAGAATTCAGAATGAGACACTGCACAAAAGCAATGGTCTGGTTGCTTCATTAATTCTGAAATCCGGCTGTGCAAATCTGGTTTGAGAATTTATCAAGAAGAACCTAAGAAAACACTTTACAAATTAAAGCTTTCTAATGGGTATAGCTGAACAATATTTTTCACCTGAATGTATTCTATGGAACAAAGAAAGTTAAGTAGGTGCAGTAATGCAACAATAATAATAATAATAATAATGCAGTAAAAGCATATGATACATCATTCCTGCATTCAGAATATCTTCAGTGAAAAGCCTACAGTTTTTGGGTTGTAGTTAGAAGACTACAGAGAGATGGGCAGAAACATTATTTATCGGACAGAGAGACGAGGAGCCCAGTAGAAAAGCTGCTTATCCCAGAAGTCTCCCTCTATTGCAATGAGATATCTTTTTTAATACTTCTTTTTACTCATAGAGATCCATACTGATGCTTTTTGGATGCCAAAGGAATATGTTGTGTTGAATATAAATGGAAAAGGGCTGGCGGCAGAGGGGCTGCAGGGGTGGCCTTTTGAAGGGGCTGCCCCATGACAGACAGATGTTTTCATATGGCTCTAGTGGACTCACCACTGGCCACAGCTGTGCCCTTCAGTGAGGCTGGCAGTGACTCGATGATAGTATTTTTAAGGAAAGGAAAAAAACACTGAACAGTCAAAAGAGTAAAAAAAGGTGGGAAACAGCAATGCAAACACCAAGGTCAGAGAAGGAGGAGGACGAGGTGCTCCATGGAGGGAGGAACCCACACCAGATTAGTTGGAGCTGAAGGAAGCTGCCCACGTTCTACCCATGATGAGCCCACACTGAAGCAGAATAAAGATGTGGGAGGAAAGGAGTGGCAGAGAGTAACCACCACATACTGATCATAAACACCCCCCTTGAGTCCTTCCTTGCCTCGCTGAAGGGACTGAGTGTATCTGCAGTAGTAACAAGGGCAGGAGGAGAGGAGTCTGAAGTGAAAGAGTGAACTTGAGCATAGGGGAAGGAAAGGTGTTGGCTTAATATTTCTCACTACCTGACTCAGGAATTAGATATTTATTTTAATTGGCAGTGGATTAATTTTAGCCAACTTGAGTCTGTTTTGCCCATAGCAATAATTGGTAAGTTATCTTCCCGGATTTATCTTGTCCCATGAGCTTTCTCCTTTCTATTCTACCTTTTTTCTCCCCACTCCCATCCCACTGAGGGGGTGTGTGAATTAGTGGCAGGGTGGGAGTTTGGTTGTTACCTGTGGTTATCCCACCATATATGGCTTTTGCACTGGAATTAGTGCAAACAGACCTCCAAATTTTTTTTGTGAGATAGTGTTAATGTTTCAACTTCCATACACAAGGATTATTTCTGATGATTCTTAATTCATCAGGGAAGACCAGGCAGCAAAGAGAGTACCTTAGGTCTGTGTTGTAGCAAACTCTTCAGGATAGTACTTACTCTTTAAGAAACACATCAGCCCAAGAAATGGAGTACTACAAGGTCTCTCACTCCTTTTTTTAAAACATGTTGAAAAGGGGAGGGAAGGCAATAGCAAAATAACAGATGGCATAGAAAGAAACAAGAAAGTAGGAGTTAACTTCCTTACATGTGAAGGAGGGAACTTGTTACTGTAGCCAATAGATTTGCAAAGCAAGAATAGTGCCGAGTTGAAGAAATGGAAGTTCTACCAAACAAGGTGGGAAAAGAAAGAGATTTTCTTATTTAAACTGTCCAAAAAATATTTAGGGGCCAAACGCTAGTTGAGGGTAACCATGGCTTTGTGTGGTCCTGTGTGAACACAAGGAGTGAGGAGGAGAAATGTATCCTTTATTGGAATAGGAACATACACTTGTAGGTTGCCCACGGAAAAACTTCCTTTAACAGTTGTGATGTGTAACCGTTAAAGTATTCAATGGCAGATGAGTCTTCTAGTGGTATCAGTGGGAAGAAACAGCATTCACTGCTCTGAGGGGCAAGCTCACAGAACATAGAATATCTCAAGTTGGAAAGGACCTGTAAGGATCATCAAGTCCAATTTCCTGCTCCTCACAGGACTACCTAAAGCTAAAACATATGACTAAGAGCATCCTCCAGATGCTTCTTGAACTTTGAGTCCACTGAGGGAACAAGATTCTTTAACACAACAGTAGCAATAGGATGGATGCACCAACAAGCTCTTTTCAAGGTCTGTCCTCCTACAGCCTCCCAGTCTAGATGATAAGGTCCCCCTAAGGGTAGCAGCTTTGAGCCCAGGTCTGCACTCCAGAGTCCAGACTGCATGTGCAGACATAAAAAGAACATTAAATACAACAGCAAATTTAAACCATTAGCAAAGTTTGGCAAGCATCCCTTGAATGTTGAAATTATAGCTTTCCAAATCAGTGCCTGTTAAAGGCCCAGTTCCACACTGTTTAGCAGGAAAGTCTTGAGCACCTGATATGTGAACAAGATATGTTGGAAGAGACCAGTGATCTCCCTCCTGTTTGACCCTCTCTGTAACTGTGTGGATTGAATATAAGGGCAAGAGTGAATGCTGCAGCATTTCACTGAATCAGCTAATTAAAACAGTCAGAACTGCCACAGCCATAAAAGCAGTTCTAGAGACAGTCTACAGAGATACTCCACAGCACATTAATTTACAATGACTTGGAATTTGTTGCTACTGAAATCAAGAAAATGTTGCTGCTGCAGGATTTTCACTCATTCAGAGACACTAACAAAGTAAAAAAGAAAACTTCCTGTCAGTGTCAAAATAGATTACCCAAGATTACACAAGAATGTCAAACACTCTGTGAGATTATCAGCAATGCAGGATCTCCCCCTCTAAAATATGGATTGCATGATTACCTCCAGACAGGAGGAGCACAAAGGCTGCAGATATGTACGAAAATACCATATAATAGTCTCTGGGGCAGTCTCTGGTTTCATATTGGTTGTTCTGTAGTTGTTGACTTCAGTAGTTACTTCAGTGATGGAGAAAAAAACTGATCCGCTCCACCCTCCCACCAAATAATTCTTTATTGGATGGTTGATATTAGCAATTAAGTGTTTGCAGTATTCACCACTACAACTGGAGTAAGACATTAGCTGGTAACATTTCTCTACTGAATTCTTTGCTGTAATTTTATTTTAATTGGTTTCTTAACTCATGTCAGTGAGTATCATAGAATCATCAAGGATGGAAAAGAGAGACCATCGAGTCCAATCGTTATCCTTTTCTGAAACATTTTTACTATTGCAGAGAAGGAATATTAACTAATACTGACACCGCCTGTAAAGGAAAAGAATCAAAATCAGAAAAACATGGACAAAACTCAGGAAGGTAAGCAAAAAGAGGATGTGATTGAAATACAAAATAAAAATCTCAACAATAGTTGCAGTCAACCATCCATGACTTTCAGGAGAGAAATCCTAGGGCACTGGTATGGACCCAGCAGCTTTGGAAGAGCAGACTGTTCATGAGACATTCTACAGTAACTCAGCAACAAAAGCAAATTATGAGAAGACCAGAATTTCTGGAATTCTACTGTACCCCAAAATCATAAGCAGCTGTCACAAATACCTGT